>NC_080168.1:127431065-127731065 GCF_950295315.1 Erinaceus europaeus | reverse complement strand
AGATTAGATGACAAAGCTTTAACCCAGACCTGCTCTGCAACATAAATACTATGGACACAGAGAAGGATGTGCCTCCAGTGGTGTTCCTCTGTATCGACCTAACTTCCTTTTCTATTTCCCTTGCTCACTTTAGACAGACATGTGTCAGACATGGCTCTCAAGTACTCACACCCCGCCATGTCACGGGTCTGCCATGGAGCTCCGTCCTCTTCCTTTCCTCTCTTCCCACCTGGGATCTCTTTAAAGGCTTATTTATTTATTTATTTAATTCTCTGCTACTTCTTCCCATTTTCTACTTGTGATTAATAGCAGGTTACAATATTTTAAAATTATATGTATATTTCTACACCACCTAAGTTCTGTATCCCCACCTTCCCACCTCCCCAAAATAACCACTGTAGTTCTTACAGGTCTTAAAAAGTTTGCTTTCTTCTGTGATTTTTTTTTTTTTGCAAGTTCATGTAAATCACATCTCTAGATTCCACATGTGTGTGAAACCATCTGGCAGTTGTCTTTCATCTCTTAACTTATTTTGCTGTGCATAATTGTCTTCTGTTCCATCCATTTTGTCCCAAAGGACACAATATCATCTTTTTTTATTGCAGAGGAGTATTCCATGGAATATATAGCTCATAATTTTCTTAGCCAGTCATCTGTTGATGAGTATATAGGCTGTTCCCACTCTTCGGCTATTGCCAAATGCAGCTATGAACACAGAGGCGCATGTCACCTTTGAATTAGACTCTGAGTGTCCTTTGAATAAAGCCTAAGAGTGGCATTGCTGGATCATAAGGTAATTCTGTTTTTATTTGTTTAAGATCTGTCCATACAGTCTTCCAAAGGAGCTGCATCAATTTACGTTCCCACCAGCAGTCTAGCACAGTTCCCTTTTCTCCACAACTTTGCCAACATCTGTTTTGTTGATGTAAGGAACTCTCTCAGGTGTGAGGTGGTATCTCAGTGTATCTTTAATCTGCATTTCTCTTATGATAAGTAATGTGGAGAATTTCTTCATATGTCTGTGGGCCATGTGTATCTCTTCTTTAAAAAACTATGTCTGTTTAGTTCTTTGGCCCATTTTTTATTGGGTCATTTTTACTTCTTTCATCAATCTGTACCAATCTGATATAGATATTTCATATCAGTCACTTGTCAGATACGTGATGTGCAAATTGTCTTCTCCCATTTACTGGGTTTCCTGGTTATCCTTGTATAATTTGCTTAAAAGTTCTTTTAACAGTTCTTACTCCTCAACCCAACCACAAGGCCCAACAATTCTTTGCATCCCTGAGCCAGTTAAAGCATTTGGGGTAAGAAATAGTACTTTTGGGGCCAGGAAGCGGGGCACAGGGTAGATTACACATGCTACTATGTGCAAGGACCTGGATTCAGGCTCCCGGTCTCCACCTGCAGGGGAAAGCTTCACTAGTGTTGAAGCAGTGCTGTAGGTGTTTCTCTCTCTCTCTCTCTCTCTTTATCTTTCTTTTTCCCCCCTTTTCTCTATAAAATCTTTTAAAAAGGAGTAAAATATCCACTGAGAGCAGTGGATTCATTGTGCAATCACTGAGCCCCAGTGCTAAGCCTGGTGGTAATGAGAGAGAAAGGGAAAGGGAAAAGGAGAGGGAGAGAGAGAGAGAGAAAGAGAGAGAGAGAGAGAGAGAGGGAGAGGGAGAGGGAGGGGGAGGGGAGGGAGGTATGGAGCTAAAATGTAAGAATTGTCATTTCTATACCTCTTTCACATCTGTGCCATTTTCAGTTCTTTTCCTGGAAGAACACTCTTTCTCACCTCCTGCGTCTGGCCTTGCGACTTTGGCTCTGGCTAATAGAATGAAGTAGCAGTGATGAATTGTGTGTCCAGTTCAATCTTGGGTCCTGGAGCAGTGGCATGTCTCTTACTTCCACCACTGCCATGAGCACACTGTCATAGCAAGGTCATATGACACTAGTTCCCCCAACCAAGAACTTCCTAAGTGAGCAAACCACCAGCTGACCCCAGGGTGATGTGATATTATCTCATGTTAAGTAATCCCAGCCACATGTTTTCTCTTTTTCTCAAGTCTATAGAACAGGGTTCCAAGAATGTAAGCTGAACTAATCAGAACCATATGGGTCTAGGCTTAAAATATTGTAAGCTGTCAACTTGCTATATTCTGTTGGTCAAAGCAAGTTACAAGGTCTGCCCAGCTTCATAGAGCAGGGAAATAGAGCCTCTTACCTGCAAATCCCTGGTGGGAGAAGCACATAGTTGTGTCAAATAAATGGTATGGGGTGCTCTGCAAGCAAACTTTATCCTAAAAGCAACAACCAAAAAGAAAAAAAATCTTACCCAAAGATTACAGAAACAAGTTAAGAATAAAGGCACATAAATAAAGGTTAGTAGGAAAGTTTGCTTTTCTTTTAAGATTTAAAAATTTTTTTAAAATATTTATTTACTTTCCCTTTTGTTGCCCTTGTTTTTCATGATTTTTGTAGTTATTATTATTGTTATTGACATCGTCATTGTTAGACAGTACAGATAGAAATGGAAAGAGGAAGGGAAGACAGAGAGGGGGAGAGAAAGGCAGACACCTACAGACCTGCTTTACTGCCTGTGAAGCGTCTCCCCTGCAGGTGGGGAACTGGGGTCTCGAACCAGGATCCTTAAGCTGGTCCTAGCGCTTTGCCTCACATGCACTTGACCCGCTGCACTACTACCTGACCCCTCTGCTTTTCTTTTTCATCTGCTGAGAGTTTATTGACAGTTTATCTCTGGAGGTGGCACTAAGTGTTTAAATAAAGTTGTTTTAGAAGGCAAGAGGGAAAAGCAAAACTTCTTGGTAAATGAATTAATATTGACACCCACACAAAGTTTGTCCTTTGTGTGTGTCACTAACTCATCTCGTGCAGATCTTAGACAAGCACTAAATGATGGGACCACAGCCAGGGCCTTGTCACTGCTTCATCTTGTTCCCCATCAGAGTGGGATTTAGAAAAGATCCTGGATATAGAGACTTAATTGGGTAATTATGTGCCGTATCCCATTCCTTCCGGTGGGGAGTCATGACCTAGAGAGCCTCTGCTGATCTCAGGCAGGAGTGATGGGGCATGCTAAGGGGGCTCGTGAGGCCCTGCAGCCATAACATTAACACGGCACATCTTCCTGGAGCGTAAGGATATTTGTGTCATTTAAAAAACTTTCATTCTTTTGAAGGACTTTATATTTGTAGAAGAGTACAAATACAGTATAAATACCCCTCCGCTTTTTTTTTCCTATCATCACGGGGGCTTCACTGCTCCAGGATGACTTTTTTCAGAAAGAGAGACAAAGAGGCAGAGAGAAAGAAAGAGAGAGTGAAAGAAGGGGCCAGGTGGTGGCACACTTGTTTAAATGCAGTTTTGATCTTTCCCTTTGTGGTTGTGGGACTGATCTCCACTAGGGAAAGAAAGTGGATTACTGATTTGCTTTCTTCAGGGCCCCTCATTTCCCCCCATACTTTTAGAATCTCTCTGCTTAAACTAGGGATTGCTGAAGCCATCCATCACTCTTAAATTTCTTTGTTCTTTTGGAATTCATGCTTATTTTGCAAAAATCTATCCCTCTGTAACCTAAAACTTTCAGGCATCATCTTTCTTTCATATTTGCTGTATAATTTGAGGTCCCCCTGACTTCCATCTTTTAGTCTTCCCAAACACAGACCATCTCCCCCTGCTTCTTTGGATTCTCCGCACTCCATTGTATTTGCTCTTTGATGACACTTTCAGTCATCTGGGAATAGCCTGGTGGCAAATTTCTTCTCAAAAATAATCTTTCAAATCTATGTTTTTTTGATTTCTGAAATAATGTATGTCTGGGTCTAGGAGATATTTTACTTGGTAGAGTAAAATGCCTTGGCTTGACCACTTCTGCTCTCCATGACCATTGCTGAGCTGTTCCACCTCACCCCCTAGGCCTTCTCAACTTTCAAGTTCCGTGACTTTGCAGCAGATAAAGCAGAAGGGAGGCAGCATTCTAGGACAGACCCAGAAGGACAGGGCCTTGTTGTCCTCCTGCATTTCAAGGACACTTACATTTGATCCCCGTAGGCTTTCCTCTGAGGGAGTTATTTTTCTCCGTATAGGTAGTCCCCAGGAGAAAGCCCCAAAGAGGCTCTGAAGTTTTCTTGGATGCTGAGTTAGAGAGACTTCATGTTGGGTGAATTCCATGACATGCTTCCTTTGGACATTCTGAGGTTTCGTGGCTGAACAGCGAGTCTAGAGACTGAAGGCAAGTGCCCAACCCTGTGTAGGCAACCCTGCCACGTGGCGGGCGTCTCATCCCAGCCTCCCTGATGTGCGTGGCTGAAGAGCGTGCAGGGAGACTTAGTATCTTTCAGGACAGTGCGTGCTGGTGGAGTGGCCAGCCAGAGGTGACCGCTGCACTTTTCCTCACGGCTTGCCTGATGCCCTGGATGTTTTTCCACGGCTGTCTCTTCCCCCATGCCCTCTCCAGCACAAAGGAATGGAGAACCAGAAGACTCTTCCTTGTTTTACGGAATAGAGAGTTTGCTGCCCTGCAGTTTCCCTTCCCTTTCCATAGAGAGATTTAAACCCATAAGATGAAAGGCAAAGGCTTTTGAACTTGCCTGGGTTCCAGCTGATCTCACGGGAAGTAGCCAGCAGTGCACCAAGGTCCCTTCCTCTATCTCCATGAGTGCCGGTGAGTCTCTGGTGCAGGCCTGGTAGTTGTGTTGCTGTCCCAGCTCCTCTGCAGATGGCTTTGCTTTTCTCGTGCTTCCCCCACCCCCACTTGCCAGGCATCTCTAAGGAGATGATGACATTTTCTTTTGTGTCCAGTTCTCTTAGAAACAAACAACAAAAATGAATTTACTGAAAGCTTTCATATTGTTGATTTGGAAAATATCTTGCTCTTGCCAGGACATAGGTCAGCCTCTGTTCTGTCCAGCGAAATGCTTAGGGGACTCTATTTCAAAGGCTGAGTCCCTAAGATAATGAGCGAGAGTTAAAAGGAACCCGGGTTATATTGACACAGTGGGAATCCAAATTCAACTGACTGAAGTACTAGTACATAATTTTATAAAAAGTGAAAATTGAGGCATAATTTCCATATCATAAATTCCATCCACTATAAGTTCAATGAATTCATAACATTGTGCAACCATCACCATTATCCATTTTTAGAATATTTTTACTTCTCTAAACACTTGACTTGGACTGAGAAGATAGCATAGTGGTTATGCAAAATACTTTCTTGCCTGAGGCTCTGAGGTCCCAGGTTCAGTCCACCACTATAAACTAAAGTTGAGCAGTGCTCTGGTTAAAAAAAACGAAAGAGGGTAGTCGGGCGGTAGCACAGCGGGTTAAGCGCAGGTGATGCAAAGCGCAAGGACCGGTGTAAGGATGCCGGTTTGAGCCCCCGGCTCCCCACCTGCAGAGGAGTAGCTTCACAAGCGGTGAAGCAGGTCTGCAGGTGTCTATCTTTCTCTCCTTTCTGTCTTCCCCTCCTTTCTCCATGTCTCTCTGTCTTATCCAACAACAACAACAACAGTAATAACAATAAGGACAACAAAACAGAATAAATAAATATTTATAAAAAAAGAAAACAAAATGAAAGAGGGGAGTGCCATTCCTAGAAGTTACACATCTTACCTGAGTGTAGTCTGTTTGATTTGAGTATATATATATATATTTTTTCCCTTTTGTTGCCCTTTTTTATTGTTGTTGTAGTTATTATTGTTGTTGTTATTGATATTGTTGTTGTTGGATAGGACAGATAGAAGTGGAGAGAGGAAGGGAAGACAGAGAGGGGGAGAGAAAGGTAAACACCTGCAGACCTGCTTCACTGCCTATGAAGCAACACCCCTGCAGGTGGGGAGCCAGGGGCTTAAACCAGGATTCTTACACTGGTTCTTAGGCTTTGTGCCATGTGTGCTTAACTTGCTACACTACTGCCCAACTCCCTAGTCTGTTTGATTTGTACACGAGAAAATGTGCTTTGAGTGAGGGGAAGTAGGTGTGCATAGAGTTACTTTCCTTCTCATCTGTTTTGCTTGGGCCAGGGGACTGTGCCTACAGCCCTTCTAAATGGGAAGAAATAAGTAATTTTAGACAGCTTCAAAATGTTAATTCTAGTAGATGTACCTAGGGGGGAGGGGAGATTTGTGGTTAATTAAGTTTTAAACAGTAGGTTAAATGTAGTTAAACAAATATCTTTCCTCGGGGGTCAAGATCTGTACTGGGTCCATAGGCTTTGTGGCTCTCAACAGGGGTGGTAGTGTGTCCCCTAAACTTCTCCACAGAATAGTTGTATGGTGCCGCAGAATGGTGGTGTGTGTAGAGAATGCAGAGGAGCAATTCTATAAATACTTCTGCTTTTTGTTTCTCAGTGACCATATGTAACCCACGAAGTAGTCATTTTGAAGCTCAGAAACTCACAAGCCCTTCAGCCGATGAAAGTGGCCCAAACTTCACCGCACAGAAACGTCTTCTTCCTGAAAGAAAAGGTAAAAATTGCTCTCTGATATACTTTTACTATTGTTATTATTATTAGTAGTAGTAGTATTTATAAAAGGAATCTTTTAGAGAAGCTGTTAACTTCCCTTACTCCTGGCATCTCTTTGGGGCCAACTAAATACATGTATTTCTCCTTCAAGGTATAATCACATTCTAAGAAATAAACAGTGTATAGGTAATTCTTTTATGATGAGAATCCATTACTAGCTTTCAGAAGATACCTAAGGCTCTGAGGGAAAATTTTGTTGTCAAAAGGATGGACTATATGTGTATCGTGTTTCTATTAATACTTTTCTGGGCGAATTAACTTAATGAACTTCTGTTTAACTTGGTCTGATTTTGTTAGCCAGGACAGTGCCTGCCAGTAGCAGCAATGATGAAGGCTAATGATTCTTAAGTGGCCACTGTCTGCCAGGCCTTATTCTCAGCATGATGCACGTTAGCTTATTTAATACTCACAAAGATGTATTGAAGCAACATTTGCTTTTTCCGCTTTGTAAATGGAGAACTGCTACATTTTTTATAAAGTAAAGGCTAGAATAAATTGGTGGCCCTGTGCTAATCGAAGTGAATGACGAAGCATATGTTGTAGTCCATTTTCTTTAGTTTTGATATTGTATAAAATCCTTGGTAGTATGTGGCACTTGATTGGTTTTGCAATTTCTTCTTAAGAGATAGATATGGGTGTGTGTGTGTGGGGGGGGTGGCAGTGGCACAGCCAATTGAGCACACATATTACCCAGGCTTGAGTCCTCGATCTCTACTTGCAGGGGGGACAGTTCACAAGCAGTGAAGCAGGTCTACAGGTGTCTTTTTTTCTATTTCCCTCTCAAGCTCCCCCTCCCTTCTCAATTTCTCTCTGTCCTATCAAATATAGTAGGAAAAAAATGGCTACCACAGCAATAATCCTGGTGGCAATAAAAGAGAAAGGGGGGTTTGCTACTATATGTTTTATTATTTCTACTTTGGAAGTTTCCAATGTCATTAGGTGTTACAAAAACCAACTATATATACATACACACATACATATATTTATTCAACAGCCCTTTCTTGAATCAGTTTCTGTGTTTATTGCTGGGAATGCAAAGATGTTTTGAGTCATAGTCCCTGTTCTCACAGAAATACCATCAGATAAGGGAGAGGTATAATTCTCCAAATGGTTACCATTTTCTTCAGCTATGACAGGGAGAG
Source organism: Erinaceus europaeus (assembly GCF_950295315.1). Lineage (NCBI taxonomy): Eukaryota > Metazoa > Chordata > Mammalia > Eulipotyphla > Erinaceidae > Erinaceus > Erinaceus europaeus. Next base: position 127,723,385 of record NC_080168.1, on the reverse strand, counting down.
TGATGTGTTGCTTTTATTTAAAAGCAAAAAATCAAGTGGAAAAAGTCTGTAGATTGCAGTGGGATAGGAAATCGGTGAAAAGCTCCAGGTCTCAGATGATTTTTTCCTCATCTTTATTGAAATATTATTGACTAGATACATATACTAGCTAGTCAAATAATGGGTATGAGACATGTATGTTTGGTGTGTGTGTGTGTGTGTGTGTGTATATATATATATATATATATATATATATATGTGTGTGTGTGTGTGTGTATGTGTAACCATGTGCTGTTTATTATTAAATAATTACCAAATTAAAGTTAGCTAACACCCATTCTTTCTCATGATTACTTTTGTGTGTGTGTATGACATTTTAGATCTATTGATGCAACAGTTTGAATATATAGTACAGTACAGTTAACTATAGTCACCACACTGCCTTAATCCTCAGACCTTGCACCTCTTGCACCTGGAAGTCTGTACCTTTGACCAACATCTCTGAGTTTCCCTAACTCCTCAGTCTCTGGAAACTGCCCTTCTAAACTGTTTGTAGGCATCTGATGTTTTCAAGTTCCAAGTATATTGTCTTTCTCTGTCAACTTATTTCAGCCAGCAGGATGGGTCAATTCTGAGTTGTTCTGCAGGCCTGCTTGGATCTCACCAGGACATGCAACTGTGGGTGGTAGCATAAAGCCTCAGTGTGCAGGCTGTTCATTGCTGGGAAGAGGGTCTATCCAGAAGAACACGTTAATGATCTTCAAAACACTCTACAGGACTTGCATTATACAGACGTAGATAGCCCTTTGGGGGGGCCAGTGCCTAGTCTTGGTGAGCCTCCTTTGACATTATAGTGGAGCTATTCTTGATGCAGAGTGGGCACTAGACCAGGGTGCAGGCACCCACGTTAGGCCTTAGCTACAAAAACTCATGTTTCCTAGATTAAATTAACTTAAAAGGAAAACAGGGAGACTGGGGCTGAGAGGCAGAGTCTCCCTGGAGAAATCCAGTACAAAGGCCCATTCATTGCTATCTGGTTGGCAGGCTCAGAGCTCTTGGGGAGGCTACATCTAGTCACCAACTGAATTCCTGCTGTAGCCTGTGTGTGCCCCCTATCCTGTCCCCCTCCCTTTCAAATGCCTCTTGCTGTCCTGAGATAATTAGGCATTCATATGTTGGGTTTGTTTTTTCACAGATAATTGGAAATAAAATGACTGACAGGAGACAATGTTGAAAGGCTTTTGCTTTTCTATTATGTGTATTGAGTGCTACCCATGTGCCAGATGGAGGGACTAAGCGCTTTTCAGGTCCTTGACCTATAGAGGTCTCTGCAGCCCCAAGTGGATACTCTACTGTTTGTACATAGCGGAGGACACTGACACTCAGAGAGGCTGGACACTCAGGTTCACGACTGGAGTTGGGAAATCAGGCTCTGGAGGCCAGTGGTGGAGCTTCTGCCTTGGGCAGGAATCTAGTCAAATAATCCTGGGGAGAGGCAGACCTGTAAAAATTCATCTAGGTACACTGTTCCAGTGAAACCAAGAAACAGAAATTATCTTGTTTTTAGAGTTGTTATGTGAATATTTGTTTCTAGACATGACCAGGCCTAGTTGGTGGAAGTGAGAGGAAACTTGAACATAAGAATTAATTCCTTAAGTTCAGGAGACTGGACATGAATAAAAGGTGATACAAGCAGAATGTCTTGGAACAACTCCAAGATAAGACTGGGTACCCCGTTCCTGCCTCTGCCTTCACTCTGCCTTAACAAGCCAGTAAGCTCCTTTCTTTTTTAAAAAAATATTTTATATTTATTTATTATTTATTGGGTAGAGATAAGGAAATTGAGAGAGAAGGGTGAGGTACAGAGTGAGAGAGAGTGAGAGAAAGAGGGTGAGAGAGAGAGGGTGAGAGAGAGGGAGAGAGAGGGAGAGAGGGAGAAGAAGAGAGAAAGGGAGAGGAAGAGGTAGAGAGAGAGGGAGAGAGAGAGAGAAAGGGAGAGAGGGAGAGGAAGAGAGAAAGGGAGAGGGAAAGAAAGGGAGAAAAAGGGAGAGAGAGAAAGAGAGAGAGAGGGAGAGAGAGAGAGAGACCTGTAGCTTTATTGCTCATGAAGCTTTCCCCTGCAGGTGGGGACCAGGGCCTTGAGCCCGGGTTCTTGCACACTATAACATGTGTGCTCAGCCAGGTGTGCCACCACCAGGACTAGCCAGTCACCTCCTCCATCCGTGATTACTCTGAAAACTGTATACTGATCCTAAGCCATGTATGTTTTAAAATGTCTTTCTTGTTACCAGAGTTTTCTCGGGGCTTTTTGCCTGTCTGATTTCACCCATGCCTGCATCCACTAGAGATTTTTAAAGCTAGAAGGTGAGGGAGAGAGAGGTCAAAAGAGGAGCGGCACTGCTCTTGAAGCTTCCCCTTTGCAGGGTGCTCTCATGTTGTGACTGGAGGTTGATCCGGGTCCTTATGAGAATGTTAGAGTGTGCACTCTCCTGCCCCCAGCTCTTTTTATACATGTGCTTACTTATTTGTGTGAGGTGGGGACACTGGAACACTGTCAGCTCTGGCATATGGGGACCCAACCTGGGCCTTCAGGTCTGTAAGTCCCGTGCTGTTATTCGCTGAGTTGTCTCCGTGATCCAGATCTGCATGCTTTACAATAGTTATTTTTGAGGACAGTGGAACACCAGTGGCTCACTTGGATACGCACTACTTTGCCATGTGTGCGACCCAGGTTTGAGCCTGGCCTCCATCACACTGAAGGAAGCTTTGGTGCTATGGTTTCTTTCACACTCATACTCTCTCTGCCCCTGTCTCTCTGTCGTCATCTAAAAAAGTTGTTTTTGAGATACTGCATTTCCTCTTTGTTCTTTGTAACTGAAGTCTAAAGAGCATTGCAATGTGCACTTCTCCTTATACCCAGAATGACCAGTGTTTTCAGACAAGAGGAAAAGAAACTAATGTCTGAGCTGGGCATTTCTTCATTTTCCTATTTTTCTTTTTCTTTTAATTTTTTTTTATTTTTTATTTAAGAAAGGATTAATTAACAAAACCATAGGGTAGGAGGGGTACAACTCCACACAATTCCCACCACCCAATCTCCATATCCCACCCCCTCCCCCGATAGCTTTCCCACTCTCTATCCCTCTGGGAGCATGGACCCAGGGTCATTGTGGGTTGCAGAAGGTAGAAGGTCTGGCTTCTGTAATTGCTTCCCCGCTGAACATGGGCGTTGACTGGTCGGTCCATACTCCCAGCCTGCCTCTATCTTTCCCTAGTAGGGTGGGTCTCTGGGGAAGCTGAGCTCCAGGACACATTGGTGGGGTCTTCAGTCCAGGGAAGCCTGGCCAGCATCCTGGTGGCATCTGGAACCTGGTGACTGAAAAGAGAGTTAACATACGAAGCCAAACAAATTGTTGAGCAATCATGGACCCAAAGCTTGGAATAGTGGAGAGGAAGTGTTAGGAAGGTACTCACTGCAAACTCTAGTGTACTTCTGCTTTCAGGTATATATTTTGCAGTAGTTTATGGATACGTGTGAACATATGCTTTCTCTCACAGAAACTGGTGTATATCTAGGTTTTGGGACTTTGTTAGAAAGTGAATGGAATTAGAGTGTACTATGAAAGGAAAGGTCTCACCCGAGTAATGAAGTTGAACGGTTGTCATTCCACACGTGAAGTCTCTGGACACAGTCTGAAGTGAAGCATGTTGAGGTGGCAATCGTTGTGTTGGTTAGGTTGTGATCGGCAGATGCAATATTATTTGATATGGATTGGGAGAGGCATATGGGAAAGTGGGACAGTGGGGGGTGGGAGTGAGTGGGAGGGATGGGTCACAGTCTTTTGGTGGTGGGAATGGTGTTTATGTACACTCCTAGTAAAATGTAGTCATATAAATCACTAGTTAATTAATACAATAGGGGGAAAATTAATTGTATGTCTCGAACTTTTTCAAAACACAAACTGAATCTTTTCAATATATAGGCTGTGTAATTGATATGCGGACTCTCTCAAAAGCCTAGACCAAGTAGATCAGAAGCAACCAATAGCACAGCTATATACAAGATACTGGGTACTGTACAGCAAACCCTAACAAAAGGACTTTTCAAAGTTGACCCAATTACCAAATAATGTGATGATAACATTAACTATCGATTGTCTTTTTGAACCCTAAGACAGCAGGAACCTCACATCTCCACTATAGAGCCCCTACTTCCCCCAGTCCAAAATTGGCCTCTGCTCTACCCAGATATCGGCAGAGGTAAAGAACCTTTCTCTTCTGCCTGCTAGGTTCTTGACAGGGGGCACATAGATCATTAACAAGAGGGCAAATAAAGGGCAAAAGATGCATTAACAAGAGGCAAATAAAAGCTTGTCAACATGTGCGTCTTCTGAGGATATGGAAGCACTCAGCTGTGTAACTAAAGGGGGTACCTGGAACTTGAAGCTGTGCATCAGCTTGGCAAAAGAGCGGCACCTTTTCAGAGAAGGGATGAGACAAAGAAAAGGGACTTGGAGCTTCTCGTGCCGGCACCCATGGGAAGGCAAATGTTTGGGGGAGGTGGGTAGATAAGGACTGGCTTTGCAAGCACTGCCCACAGACTTCTTCAGTGCCGTCTGTGAGCTGATGAAGGGCTGGAGTGTCTCTGCTGAGTTATGCCTGTCCTTCCTGACAGGAGGAGACTGAGGACTGTTATCTGCTACTTCTCGTTTGCTTTTGGCTCCGAATAATCCTTATGCTAAACTTTAGCATGCTTTGCTGTGGGTATTCTGCTACCCTTCATAAACCACATATGACTGATTATCAACTGATTTATTTTTTCCAGCAAAAAGAAAATGCCTAAGGGGCCAGGTGGTGGCGCACTTAGTTGAGTGCATTATTTTACAATGCTCAGGGACCCAGGTTCAAGCCACCCGTCCCCACATGCACAGGAAAACTTTGTGAGTGGTGAAGCAGGGCTGCAGATGTATCTCTGCCTATCTTCTTCTCTATCTCTCCCTTCTCTCTTGATTTCTGGTTGTCTCTATCAAGTAAATAAATAAAGATAAAAATCATTTAAGGGTGAGGTAGATAGCATAATGGTTATGCAAGCAGACTCTAATGCCTGAGGCTCCAAGGTCCCAGGTTCAATTCCACCTCCATAAACCAGAGCTGAGAAGTGCTCTGGTAAAAATAGTAATACTAATAAATTTAAAAATGCCTACTGTGTTTTAGGTATTGCTTTAGGTATTAGAGATATATATGCCAGAGGGCCCGTGGTGGCACAGCTGGTTGAGCGCACATGTTACTGTGCACAAGGACCCAGGTTTAAGTTCTCGGTCCCCACCTGCAGGGGGAAAGCTTTGCAAGCGGTGAAACAGGGCTGCAGGTGTCTCTCTGTCTCTCTTCCTTTCTCTCTTCCCTTTCCCTCTTGCTTTCTGACTGTCTCTATCCAATACACAAATAAAGATAATAAAAAAAGAGGGGTGGCAGGCAAGGTGGATGGTTCTTTCCCTTCTCTTGGCGTTCACATTCTAGTTGAGGAGACAGACAGTAATCAAAGACAAGGACAGATTCTAAAACTTGAGATGGTGATGTGTTTTGGCAACTTGTTTCACACGAGATGGAGTTTTACATGAGAGAGAAAGGCTAGAGCACCATTTCTGGTACATGCAGTGCTGGGGGTCACAGCGGGAGCCGCAGGGATGTGAGTTCTGTGCTGACTGAGCTGAGCTGGTGCACTTTCGTGGAGAAAAGCAAAGCAGGGAAGAAGAAAGGAGTGCTTGGAGGGGCAGACTGTAACTTCTAAAAGGATGACCAGGGGAGAGTCTAAAAAGGTGATATTTGACCTGTTAGGTTGTCAAGAAAGTCATGACACGCCTTCACATAGAAAACCAAAAAGAGTGGTCCGGGAGGTGGCACAGCGGTAAAGCTTTGGACTCTGAAGCATGAGGTCGAGAGTTCGATTCCCGGCGGCACATGTGCCAGAGTGATGTCTGGTTCTTTCTCTCTCCTCCTATCTTTCTCATAAATAAGTAAAAAGCTTTCAAAAGAAAAACAGAAAAATACATTATGGCTTTTCCAGAGCAGGGAGTGAGCCTGCTGGGCCAAACAAAACAGGGAGTTTAGTAATGTGTAGTCTCAGCTGGCGGCAGTGGCTGGAGGGAGTAGTTAGAGAGGAGGTTGCAGAGAGAATTGGGCTGAGTGGGGTTACAATTGGAAGGACTTCAACTTACCCCGAGTGGGGTGGAAAACCCCCACCTGCAAGGGGGGTCACTATCTTTCTCTCCCCCTCTCTGTCTTTCCCTCCTTTCTCAATTTCTTTCTGTCCTGTTCAACAACAACAGCTACAATAATAACAACTATGATAACAACAACAACAAAAAAAGGAAAAAATGACCTCCAGGAGTAGTGGATTCGCAGTGCAGGCACAGAGCCCCAGCAGCCCTGGAGGTAAAAAAAAAAAAAAAAAAAAAAAAAAAGAAAAAAGAAAAGAAAATGTCAAATAGGCATCTGAATGTGGAAGTCTGGAGTTTGGGATGGATGAGCACACGTGGGAAGGACCTCGACTTACCCCGAGTGGGGTGGAAAGCTAAAGCCCTTGACCCAAGCACCCAGAGGGGATACTGGGCCCATTTACTGCAGTGGCCCCTTCCCACAGGCAGAATTGGGAGGAATGCAGGCCCTCACTTGGGGACACGAGGTACCCACTAAACATCCCAGTAAAGATGTTGGGGGGGGTCAGGCAGTAGCTCATTGGATTAAGCACACATGGTGCAAAGCGCAGGGACTGGGTCCTGGAGCAGGTGTTTTCAAATGAACCTGCATAAATGCCTTTCAAAATGAACTTTGGAGGTGAAGAGATGGGGCCAGGAAGGGCCAGGTGGGGGTGTCCTCATTAAGTGCACACATTATAGTGCATAAGGACACGGGTTCAAGCCCTGGTTCCCACCTGTAGGGGGAAAGCTTCATGAGTGGTGAAGCAGGGCTGTAGGTGTCTCTCTGACTCCCTCTCTATCTCCCCCTTACTTCTCTGTCTCTATCCAATAATAAATAAATAAATAAATAAATAATAAAAATAATAATAAAGAGGGAAAAAAGAGATAGGGGCCAGGTGAGCACGTGTGCTTTAATGTGCAGGAACTCGGGTCCAAGCCTCCAGCCTCCACATGCAGCAGGGAAGCTTCATGAGCAGTGAATCTGTGCTGCAGGTTTCTCCCCCCCTTCCCTCTCAATTTCTCTGTCTCTGTCCACTAAATAAATAGAATAAGAAAAAATAAAAGATAGAACCAGAGAAGTGTGGTTAAAGACTTACTTTCCTCATATTGGGATGTGGTTAACAAATTTTACTGGTGGGGCTGGGTGGTAGTGCACCTGGTTGAGTACACACATTGAGTGCACAAGGACTTGGGTTCAAGCCCTCAGTCCCCACCTGCAGGGGACTTTGGGAGTGGTCAAACAGTGCTGCAGGTCTCAGTCTCTCTCTCTCTCTCTCTCTCCCTCTCCCCTCTCAATTTCTGGCTCTCTCTAGCCAATAAATAAATAAATAAAGATAATACAAAAATAAAATTTCACTGACAGACAGTAGCAGTAGCAAAGCATTTCTTAACTTTTGTATCCTTTCTCTCTCCTTCCCTTTCTTCCTCTTTCTTGTCACTGTACTCTTTCTTACTCTGAGGGGGTGTGTGTAGCCAGAATTTAGGAGAGAGGAGGCAGGGAGTATTAAGGAAGTGTGAGTTAGGCAACAGTTTTCAGAACCGTTGCTGCTAAATTCCCTTAAGCACATAATCGGAGTTGAGCTCACTCCAAAGTATTTTGTCTGTATCCTGCCCCTCACCACACACCCCCTTTACATGCTTCTGCCATCACACTTTTCCCCCTTTGATTTCAGATAGAGACAGAGAGGGAGAGAAAGAGAGAGGAGAGATACCACTGCATCTCTCCACTCCCCATGAGAGGACAATAGCATCCATGGGGACCAGGGGTCCTACCAAGTAAACTTTCTCTTGGCTCCTTGCCTTTGCTTTGAAGATGGGACCTGATGCAGTAAACGGAAAGGTTAAATGTGCTTACAGGATGATTAATAGCATTATTTGTTTATGCACCAAGGACTGTAATTCCACTTATGTGCTAGATTCGGTGCTCAGCACAGGACAGAAAATAGTAAGTGCGAGTTTAATTACTGTTAAGGAGTGAAGCTCTTAAGTAACTTGCCTAAGATCACTTAACTTAGGTGAGAAGCTGAGGCTTCCTTAGACCACATGCAGCTGACAATAAAAGGGGGACAAACTGGAATGTCTTCTCCTGTGGGGAGAGCCAGGACCTGTCAGCTGCTGACTTGGGGTAAAATCTTTCTCACGGAGCTGCCTCGTAGGGCGTAAGCTTAAAGTTGGTTTCTCTTGAGTGCAGAGGTGATAGGAGATGAACCGTTAGCAAGACTCCATTATGTCGGTAGCATCAGGGCCACAGGGGCACTGGCTCTGCTGGTTGTCTCCTGACTTCCCCAAGGCTCAGCCTAGCTCGTGGGGCTCTGAATTCTTAAAGGCTTTCTCAAGAAGCAATTTCATCAAATTAAAAGAAATTATTTATGCCTTTGGGGAAACAGACTGTGAAAGATTTGTCTTTTGCCTATTAGTCTTAGGCCCTCCAGTATTTTCCTGATTTACTTTTCTCTTATATCTTGCCATTTTATGAATTCGATGTCATACATCTTTTTAGTCTAGTTAGGACCGACGGAACCTTTGGTATGTATTCTGAAAATTGGCCCAGGGCACTAAATGACTGGTAAAGGATAATCACCACACCAGCTGGTGAAAATGAAAGTTATACACAGTGGACTTTTGCCTAGCAGGGGGATTGTGTGAAATCTAGATCCACCTCATTATTCTAGGAAGGAAATAGCACATGTTTGCCTGCTTCCTGTTGAAATCTATTATTTTCTTAAAAGCCTTTAACTTACTCAGATGTTGGGATGGGGGAGGCATAGATATTTAAGAGGGCTTTATTTACTCAAAAGTCCTGAGCAATGTAGACGTAGCCCTTGCCTCCATATAGTTTTCCATGTAGCAGGAAACACAGTGGAATAAAATGAATATGATGGTGGAATAAGTATTGTTGCTGTGGACACACTGGGGGACTTGCCTAAGAAAGCATTTGCAGGGAAAGAGGGACTTCCTGAGGACTGACATTCGAGCTGGATCCGGACAGTCATAAGAATTGGTCACAAGGGGGACTGAGTGGTAGTGTAGCGGGTTAAGTGCACATGGTACAAAGCACAAGGGCCAGCGTAAAGATCCCAGTTCGAGCCCCCAGCTCCCCACCTGTAGGGGGTCGATTCACAGGTGGTGAAGGCAGGTGTCTTTCTCCCCCCCCCTCTGTCTTCCCCTCCTCTCTCCATTTCTCTCTGTCCTATCCAACAACAATAGTGATGACAACAATAACAACTACAACAAGCGCAGCAACAAGGGCAACAAAATGGGAAAAATGGCCTCCAGGAGCAGTAGAATCGTAGTACAGGCACTGAGCCCCAGCGATAACCCTGGATGCAAAAAAAAAGAATTGGCCACAAGAAGGTTTTTTGTTAGTGATTTAATATGACTTACTAAACTCTAAGATAATTCCACACTGTTCCCACCACCAGAGTTCTGTGTCCCCATCCTCCTCCAGCAGAAACTGCCTTAGTTCTCCCCTATCACAGATATGGGTAGACTGTAGATCTGTATCTGTCTAACTACATCTCTATCTACATATTCTTTCCCCATTTTTATCCACTTCTACAGTCCTGCCTTCACTTCCTTTCCCCCCCTTTTGTTGCCCTTGTTGTTGTAGCCTTGTGGTTATTATTGTTATTGTTGATGTCGTTCATTGTTGGATAGGACAGAGAGAAATGGAGAGAGGAGGGGAAGACAGAGAGGGGGAGAGAAAGACAGACACCTGCAGACCTGCTTCACTGCCTGTGAAGAGACTCCCCTGCAGGTGGGGAGCCGGGGGCTCGAACTGGCATCCTTATGCTGGTCCTTGCGCTTTGTACCACATGTGCTTAACCTACTGCGCTACCACCCGACCCCCCTTCACTTCCTTTCTAAGTCACATCTACACCTATTTCTGCTTCTGAATGTCCTTCCTTTTCCCTCTTCTCTCTCAATAAGTGAACAGTGCCTGCCTTCCTCTGGTGTTTTCCAGATTTGTACACATGGTACAAAGTGTAAGAACCCGAGCAAGGATCCTGGTTCGAGCACCCAGCTCCCCACCTGTGTGTGCGTGTGTTGTTTTCGATGGGTTAGGTTGTTTTCGCCGGGCTGGCTTCACGGGCAGGTAACAGACGACCAGGGACTCATAGTTGAGCTGTAGGCAGTATCTCTTTATTCATGCAGGACGCAGCACAATCTAAGACGAGCTAAGCTAAACTCAAGGTAAAGTACTCTAAAACTCACAATGCTGTCTTTATATATACTTGCCAAGTAGGGTGGAAACAGGGTGTGACATAGAGAGGGTGGAGAGAAAAGTGACTGGTGACAATCAGAGTGTGACAAGGAGAGGATCAGGGTGTGACAAGGAGGGGGGGTGGAGCAAAAACATATCATGAAACAGTGGGGATTGAACCAATGCCCTGGAGGGAGGTGCTTGTTAACAGCGGTTATATAAATAGAATGAAGTGGTTATGTAAATAGAATAGTGTTAAGCAGGGGGGATTTAAACCAAATGAAACAGAAGGGGTCTCATGCATACCAACATGCGTGTTTGTGTGTGGGGATTGCTTCACAAATGATGAAGCAGGTCTGCAAGTGTTTATCTTTCTCTCTCCCTTTCTCCCTACCTGTCCTCTCTTAATTTCTCTCTGTCCTATCCAATTAAATAGAAAAAAATGGCCCCCAGGAGCAGTGGATTTGTAGTGCTGGCATTGAGCCCCCAGGATAATCCTGAAGGCTAAATAAATAAATAAGTTTTTTCCCCAAAAATCCAGGGGGTAAGAGTGTACTGGTGCATTGGAAGGACTGGTGGAGAAGCATTCAGCTGTTAAGAAGCTGGAGATAGTAGGTAAAGATTGTGAGTTGTGACAATCACATATAAAACCCTTAGGACACTGGGATGTCCTTCTAGGATCAAAAACTAGGAAATGACAACCAGCTTTGAGTTCTAGAAGGATGAAGAAAGTGGGGGATGGGTAGTATTTTAACTTGTACAAATGCCCCGAGGCAGAAAGAGTTGAGCTGAATGTGAAAGAGGAACCAAAAAGCCGCCAGTTTTGGACTGGGGTGCAGGGAGGGGGGGGGGAGGCCTGTGCAAAGCTGGAAGGGAAATCTTCTCTTGAGTCTTGTAGTCATGGTGATGGCTTCTGTTTGTTTTTCTCTTTGAACTAGGAAAACCATTGCTTCAGCTTCTGTGTAGCAAATGGACTGGGAACAGGGGTGACTAGCAGAAGAACAAAACCAATTAAGAAAGTCATTGGTCCAGGAGAGAGAAGTGGTGACAGCTTGACTAAGATGGGTTGGGTGGGAGAAATGGAGAAAAGTGGTCCAGTTTTGTTGTTGAGCCAGATGTTGTTGAGCACGGGCCGCGGAGATGAGAGAGAGGGGGTCTGGAGCGAAGAGGAAACACAAATCTTTATTTGCGCTGGCACCTCAGAGTTGGGTGCTAGAGAAGCAGGTTGGGCCACGTGGAGGTAGCGAAAATGGCCGCCTCACGCAGTAACCTTTCCTGCATCTGAACACTGGAGTGAAGCGCTGGCAAGAGAGAGAGGTGCGGAAGAAGAAAGGCTTTTATAGTAGCAGCTTTCGTGAAAATGGGAAGGGGGAGGAGTAACCATAGCACTCCAGGATATCGCGGGGATATAGACAATGCCCTGAGGGCACAACATGGCAGAACAGGCACTCCGAGAATATCCCAACTCTCGTGGGAACTAGCAGTAGCCTGAGGGGATAACGTGGCAGATGTGACTGCATCGGCATAATTTCCCAGCACAGTTTGTGTAGAATTCAAAGAACTTGCTGTCGGAAAAGCTAAGACTGGAATTTGGATGGGAACTGTGGAGTTCCTAAGTCATGTGATTGTCCACACAGTAGGCTGGTCTGGGAGGCTGATCTTGGGATGATTCTGAGTGGCTGCCCACATGCCACCTGCTATATCACCAGACACCTCCAGGGAGCTCCTTGCTGATGGACCGGAAGGGAGTGTGAGGCTTACAGGGTGGCCATAAGTCTTGCTTGCTTCCTAAGCTATAACCTACATCTGTTCTCCTTGTAACTTAACTCCTTTGGTTTTGGTCCTTACCCCTAGACCTTAGCAGAAGCAAGAGTAATCACCCTTGTACATCTCAGATGTCCCCAAACCGCTGCCCTTTCTTTCTCAAAGTGCACATCTTCACCTCTGCAGTCAGGCTTCCTGGGGCTTGCTTCAAAGCCCTTTGTGCATCTGGTGATAAAATATGATGGGTTGGGAGTCGGGCCGTAGAACAGCGGGTTAAGCGCAGCAGGTTAAGCACAGCGGGTTAAGCACATGTGGCGCAAAGCACAAGAACCGGCATAAGGATCTCGGTTTGAGCCCCTGGCTCCCCACCTGCAGGGGGTTGCTTCACAGGTGGTGAAGCAGGTCTGCAGGTGTCTGTCTTTCTCTCCCCCTCTCTGTCTTCCCCTCCTCTCTCCATTTCTCTCTGTCCTATCCAACAACGACGACATCAACAACAGTAATAACTACAACTCCTCTTTCCATTTCTCATCTGCCGTGTTGCCCCCTCAGGCTATTGCTAGTTCCCACGAGAGTTGGGACATTCTCGGAGAGCCTGTTCCGCCAGGGCATTGTCAGTTCCCCACGATAGTGGGAGTGCTATCGTTACCCCTCCCTCTTCTCATTCTCATGAGAGCTATTCCCGTAAAAGCCCTTCTTCTTCCACACCTCTCTCTCTTGCCGGCCCTTCACTTCGGTGACTAGACGCAGGGAAGGTTGCTGTGTGAAGCGGCCATTATTGCTACCTCCACGTGGCCCAAACTGTTGCTCTCACCCAACTCTGAGGTGCCAGTGCAAATAAAGGATTGAGTTCCCTTTCTGCGTCCCGCAGCTGCAAGTGACACCACGCCATTTTAGGAAGCTATCCTATGGAGATGATCATAAGAGCACACAACTCTTTTTTTTTTTTCTTTTCTCCAGTGTTGTTGTTGGGCTCGGTGCCTGCACCATGAATCCACCACTCCTGGAGGCCATTTTTTTCCCCTTTTGTTGCCCTTGTTGTTGTAGCCTCACTGTGGCTATCATTATTGCTATTGTTGATGTCGTTTGCTGTTGGATAGGACAGAGAGAAATGGAGAGAGGAGGGGAAGACAGAGAGGGGGAGAGAAAGATAGACACCTGCAGACCTGCTTCATCGCCTGTGAAGCGACCCCCTGCAGGTGGGGAGCCGGGGGCTCCAACCGGGATCTTATGCTGGTCCTTGCGCTTTGTGCCAAATGCGCTTAACCCACTGCGCCACCGCCCGACCCCCCTCCCCCACAACTCTTTTTGACATGGCCCATCTGCATAGGATAATTTCCTATGCTGGAATACTGGTGCATGTAGTTGTTCAAAGAAGCCTTGCATGAGACATTGGATTTCTGTGGTGTCTGTTGTGATATCTTCTCTTTCATGTACAATCCTATTTATTTGAGTCTTCTTTCTTTTTTATTTTGTGGGTCTGGCTAATTTTTGTCAAAATTTTTAATGGTTTTATTTATCAATGAGAAAGATAGTAGGAGAGAGAGAAAGAGCCAGACATTCCTCTGGTACATGTGCTTCCAGGGACTCAACTCAGGACTTCATGCTTGAGAGTCTAATACTTTATCCCCATTTGCTAAGCATAATCACATCAAGTTCCATCTGTTTTGTCCTGGTACAGTTTCCTCTGTGTGTGTGTGTTTTAGTATATTTATTTACAGAAAGAGAGAGAGATCGATCAGTACCATTCCACTGTGACATAGGTGATACCTGCATCCTCTGGGGCCTTAGCATGCAAATCCAATGCTCTAGTGGGCTTGACTGTTGGTATGCTTCTAATTCTGCTTCTAAAAACCCCTTCTGTTTCATTTGGTTTAATCCCCCCTGCTTAACACTGTATTCTATTTACATAACCATTGTTAACTAAGCACCGCCCTCCCTCCAGGGCATTGGTGGTTTAGTGGTAGAATTCTCACCTGCTCCGCCCCCTCTCCTTATCACACCCTGATTTTCACCAGTCACTTTTCTCTCTGCCCTCTCTATGTCACATCCTGTTTACACCCTACTTGGCAGTATATATAAGGACAGGTTTGTGAGTTTTCAGTTTTAGTTTAGTTTAGTTTAGCTTGGTTTAGATTGTGCTGCATCCTGCATGAATAAAGAGATACTGCATACAGCTCAACCGTGAGTCTCTGGTCGTCTGTCTCCGCCCACGAAGCCAGCCCAACACTTGACTATCTCCTAGGCTCCCAATTATTTTACTGTTAATGATCATTTGTGTAGTTTCTGATTTAGGCCTACTTTAATAGAGTGGTTGTGAACTTTTTTGTATAGCAAAAATTTACATGGGCTTCAGACTTAAGGGTGATTATAATGTGGCTCTGTTTTCCCTTGCCTGATTATTTCTTTTAAAATGTACACGGGGAAGAACACACGTGTACACATGCATATGCACACAGGTGCAGAAAGGCCTGGGGCTGAGGGTCTTGGGCCTGTGGCAGGTACGGGCTGCTGAGCCCCTAGTCAGAGACTGAGGCTGTAGCCTCACAGAGAGACGACCACCCCAGCGAATGCAGCACTGTCTGTGCTCTGACAGCTCTAGACAGAAGACCTTTGAGAGGGAAGCTGCAGTCATTTGATGATGAATTCACAGAGCCACCCAACTTACTGTGTCAGTTTGAAGGATGCCACCAGGGTGTCTGTCAGGTGTACTCAAGAGGAAGAGGTGAAGGACCTTGCAGGTGAGGGCCTGCAACGGTGGGGGAATCTCCACCCATCAGGAGCAGGGACACCAAAGATTTAGGTCCGCTATCTGATCAGTCCCCCAAATTACTAATATCTACACTTGGAAATTTATAAGAACATGTGGAAAAGTTAAAACTGGGCTGACCATAGGGCCAGGGTTTCTGGGACAGACCCAGCTCACAGTTTCCCTGGTGCTGTTGTTAGTAGCTCCCCCCTTACTCACTCACTGCAGCGGCCTGGTTGGCATGAGAAGGCTCGCACTGGATGTTGCACTGGAACTCAAACACGTTTCTCGACCTCTCTGAGCTTCAGTTTCCACATTTGCCATGTGCAGCTGGAGGAGAACTCAACACTGTTCTAGCTCAGAAAAAATGACTTGGATTTTAAGGTCATACATATTTTATCTCCATTATTATTAGCATTGTAGCTGGAATTTCCTTCACATGATGATGAGCTGTGGATGTCTGAGATAGCAGGAGCTGGAAACTGTCTTGTCTGCATTTTACCTCTTAAGGAATTTGCTTTTCTTCTTCCCAAGATAAAAGATAATTGTTTGGACTTCCCAAGTGCAGAAGGTAACAGCATTTGAAATATTATCTAATCATCAGTTAAGCAGGGCTGGACTGAAATGCCTCATTCTATGTTAGGTAGGTGTGTGTGTGTGTGTGTGTGTGTGTCGGTGAGAGGGAGAAAGAGATTAACTGAGATAATATCTATGTGTATATGGTAACAATGCAATCTAATTTATTTCTGTTTGTCTTGGTGAATTTATTAGTAGCATTCCCTTATATTCTACATATATCTTATTTGAATAAGTGGTATGGTTACCCCAAATCTTTAGGATCGATAAGCCCATCTTTAGGTTAGAAGTGTTAAACCAGAAACAAGGCACATATCCATAAGTAGAATAGGTAAATAAATGATAAATATTGAATGAAAAATCAGATTTCAGGAGACTACCTGCTATATAATTTCATTTGCATAAAGTTTAATAAAACAAAATAAAATAATTTATTGCTTAGGGATATATATATATATATATATTATGAAGAAAAGCAAAAGAATGACCAATTTAAAATTCACATGGGGGCAGAGACAGCATAATGATTATGCAAAACAGCTGTCTTGCCTGAGGCTCTTAAGTTCCAAGTTCAATTCCCAGTAGTGCCATTAAACCGAAACTGAGCAGTGCTCAGGGGAAAAAGATAATAAAATAACAGTAAATCAGATTGAGGTTTACCTGCACTGGGTGGTGGGCAGGGTAGAACTAGGAACAGTACAAGGACACACAGGGCTTCAGAGATAGTGGCTTTCTTCTGTTTCTTAGTCTCTGGCTTGAATATGTGGTGTGTCTCATTGTTCCTTGATTTAAAGCATCATATTATATACATCCCTTAGGTTTCTTGGAATATCTATCATACATACACAGGAAGAAGAGAATTTAAAAACCCAAGATATTTGGGGTCCAAGTGGTAACACAGTGGGTTAAGCACATACGGCGCAAAGCACATGGAGCGGTGTAAAGATCCCAGTTCAAGTCCCTGGCTCCCCACAAGCTGTGTGTGTGGGGGGGTTGCTTCACAGGCAGTGAAGGACGTCTGCAGATGTCTATCTTTCTCTCCACCTCTCTGTCTTCCCCTCCTCTCTCCATTTCTCTCTGTCCTATCTAGCAACAACTACAGCAATAGCAACAATAATAATAACAACAAAAACAATAAACAACAAGGGAAACAAAAGGGAAAAAATAGGCTTCAGGAGTAGTGGATCTGTAGTGCAGGCACTGAGCCCCAGTGATATCTCTGGAGGCAAAAACAAATCAAAACAAACAAACAAACAAACAAACAAAAACCCCCACCAAGATAGTATATAATACTCAATTTATACTGTGTGTGTCGGGGTGATTATTCATTGTTGGGAGTGTCTAGGGAGGAGTGAGCCATGCTTTCACACAGATGAGGTGATAGATAGGCAATTGGCTAGTGCCATTAAATCTGCAGAAACCCAGGTTGCGGAGCACGGGTTGGGTCTTGTTTCTCTGTCCACTACTGCTGCCATTATTACTGCCTAAGCACTGCCCTTTACCACAGGGTGCTTTGTAACCCTGTTTATGTCTTTGAAATCTCCAAACTAAACATGCATTAGAACAGATGCTGTTGCCACCTCCATCGTGAGGTCTGGGCAGTGGAGCACGGGGGTGGGGGTGGGGGGTTGCAGATCTCCCAGGACAGTGAGCATCTGCTCAGACCCTGACCTTCATTGTCTGCTGCCTCCGCTGCCTCCGGCGCTCACTGCAGCGAAACTAAGTGCAGCCTAGCCCGGGCCTGACATTTCAGCTGTATGGAAGGCGCTCACCCCCTTGAATCTAGGAAGATAACATTTTTGTCAGGCCACGTGCCCCACATCTCTGGAGCCAGCAAGTCCCTGAGGCTTCCATAACGGGATGACTGCTCTGCTGGGACCCCAGTAGAGGACAGCTAGGAGTGGCTGTCCTCAGCAGAGCAGTTCAGGTGTTCAGACCTATCCCATCTGGACTCCTCTCTGACATATGTTTGGGGATGGGCTGACTTGGTCATTCTAGGGTGAAATTTGAGTTCTATCATGCCTGGTAGAGCATACTTCATGATATCCATGGACCTGGATTCAAGCCCCCACTACCCCTGCAGGGGAGAAATTTCATGAGCAGGGCTGCAGGTCTCTCTCTCTCTCTCTGTCTCCCACATCTCAGTTTCTCTCTAGCCAATAAACAAACATATAAACAAAATATTAAAAAAGAGACTTATAAAGTGAAAGAAGAGGAGAGGGCACCTTAGATGGAGTAGATGGGCTATCTCTCTGGGGATGCTGCGGCCTGGGAGACAGTGGCTGCTCGGTGGGGTGAAGATCAGCCTGACCAGCTTTGAGTCTGACTAGCCATGGCCTTTCCCAGGTTCATGACCCCACTAGGCCCAGTCACCTCATCTGGAGGTTACAAAATATGTTGCTTTGTTGAACTGTTGGCTGCTTACCCCAGAGCCATTTTTCTTTCCTTCTTTGTTAGCAAAGACAGGCTGAGGCTGCTTAAAAGATGGGCCTTGCTCCTGGCCTGAGGACCTGGCTCTGGGAGTGCTTACTGGAGCACAAGACATCCGGGACATTGGCTTCTTGGGTAAGAGGGAGTTGAGTAGAATGACTTCTGCCTGTTCTTACTCCTTGTTTTCTGCTGTGGGTGCAGTTGCCCTAGGATGCAATGCTTGGAGCCACTGCAGGCGCTTCATGACGGTGTGATTGGGGGCCAAGTATCAGAAGAATCCCAGAAATCCCAGCCCATGTTCTATCAATGGCAAGCTCCCCAAGCATTTGTGGGGCTGTCTGTATCCAACTTTCCTGCTGTGTGAGAACATGAGACCCCTATTATATGAGCTCCTGTCAGGCATGTTGCCATCAAAACAGGGTTTCGAAAGTACTTGTTCCATATCTGGTTCACTTGAGAATTAAAGTAGAATTCCAGCAAGTCTGTACAATGCAGACACATAATGGTGGTTGCTGTCACCATACCACTACCGTCATTACCAGAGGACTTCATGAGGTGGTCAGACTATAGGGGTGGCAGGGAATAGTGTAGGAGAATAGCCTCTTTTCTTTCTTTCCTCAGTATACCCTACTACATGGTTGTTGTTGTTTTTTCAGGAGAGAGAGAGAGAGAGAGAGAGAGAGAGAGAAAGGACCATAGCACCAGATCTTCCTTCAGTGCAGTGGAAGCTGCTCAGACCAGGGTTGGGTGCTCAGCAAAGCAGGCACACTATCCAGGTGAGCAGTTCTGTCAGCCCCACCTTGCTTCTTCTAAAAGGTTGTAAAGGGGGCTGGGTGGTGGTGCACCTGGTTAAGCACCCATAGAATTAAGTGCAAGGACCTGTGCAAGGATCTGGGTTCATGCCCCTGGCTCCCCACCTGCAGGGGGGTCGCTTCACAAGCAGTGAAAGCAGGTTTGCAGGTGTCTGTCTTCCTCTCTCCCTCTCTCTCTCCCCCTTCTCTCTCAATTTCTCTCTTTCCTATCCAGTAAAATGGAAAAAAAAAAGGCTTCTAGGAGCAGTGGATTTGTAGCGCCACACACCGAGCCCCAGTGATAACCCTGGAGGCAAAAATAACAAAGATTGTACAGAGCATATTGGGGTTCCAGATATCAGGGAGGGGTAAGATGTTAAGAGGGGAAAGAGCCAAGAGGCGTGGAGAAAACATCAGTAAAGGGGAGTCAGGTGAGCAGAATAAGCTCATAGTTCAGATTTATTGCTCTCACATTTTATTTGCCTGAAGTGGTATTCAATCATCCTGTTCTCCCCATATCAATTTTTATAGGACTATTAGCATTTACAGCTTAAAAACACTGTTAATTTTAACATCCTTAAAGTCTTCAATGGCCATGCCTTGAAACGGGTGTCCTGGGAATCATGCATTTTTACACAACAAACACTTCTAGTAGGGGGTTATTATGATGAGGCAAAGAGCTATTTTTGGCTCCCAATTACCTTTCAATCCAGCTGCTGTCATTAAACTCTGCTTGCATTTAGTGAGCTGGAAGTTGCCATCAGAGCGTGAAAGGCTAGTGCTTTGCATAATCATCGCTGGAAGTGTTCCTCGGATTTTGCATCTGTCACCCTCACCCTCCAGTGCCCTAGTTTGGGATGTTGCCCAAACACAGTTCTGGTTACTACCTTGACTTTCAAACTCTGCTGTGGAATGTCTAGTTGCTTTCTCTTCATGGGATACTTTTGCTGTTAAGTAGAAAGCCTTTGATGATTTCAGATTTGCCAAGAGAGTAGGAGGCATGACATACGTGGCTGATGCCACCAATAAAGTTGACACGTGAGCATTTGCCCTCAGGGAGGGTAAAAGGCTCACTTGATCTTCTTTCATTATAGAAACAAACAGACAAACAAATAAATAGAATCAATGGGTCCCTGGTCCTCCTGAAGGAGGTGAAAAGAGAATGTCTTTTATCTCCTGCCAAGCTTGCTGTGTCCAAGAGAGGGGAGGGGTTGACATGAGCACATGGGAAGAAATGAGTGAGTGTGTGTCCAACAAGGAAGGAGAAGAAGAAGCAAGACCCCAGATGCTGCTTAAACTGTTAGTCATCTGGTACAAGACAAGTACTGCACCGGAACTGCTCTGTGGACTCCCACTAGGATGACCCGGTCATGAACTGATGGAGGAGAGACCAAGTGGTAAGAATACTCTGAGAAGGTGAGGCACTGGTCTTTAAAAATGTGAGGAATTGGCAGGGCCACTCTGCAGGGTGCAAATGGCAAATCAACTCTGAACAAAACCCCTCTGTGCTCTCCCCTCTGTGTTCTCTTGTGTAGGGAAAGGACAGGCAGGGGTCTGCCTCCCCTAGTGTTGGGGCACGGTAAGGGCGACATCAGTAGCTACTGAGAGCTATCACAGACAAGTGTGCCACTAACAGCTTTTTGAGACAGCCTTCCCCCGAGCTGAGAGAAAATTAATGTTCATGAGAATCTTCTGTGCTTGTCAGCATCTGTGTGTCCTGTGGATCCCAAAATGTAAACAGCGGCGTGGGTAGGAAAACACTGAAACAAAAAAGAGAGGTTACTCTCTGCTATTTTCCCTCCTGCACTGTGAGCACTGACAGTCTTCACTCAGGCAGCGAGCCCAGCATTTACTTTAGGTGGCATGAAGTAGCCATGATGAAGAGTTGTAACAGAGAGTTTGCTCATCAGAGTGTGAATAGAAAGTGATGGCAGGGATGGTCTTGGGACAGAAATGCTCCTATGGAGCAGTGGAACAGGGTAGAGAGTCCAGAGTTCAGTCCACACATGTAGAGGTGTTGTGACCCCAACAGGAGTTTGGGACTATTAGCATATGAATGACATCAGCCAGAGGAGACACAGAAGGGGATGTATAAAAACACGGACTTGGAGCAGATGGCTCTCTTTGGCTACTGCTTCTTCTCCTGGTCAAAAGCATCTTGGTGGAGATGCTCCAGGTATCCGCCATGGCTACTTTTCCTGGGACCTGAACATGTGTGATTCTGCTAGCTGGTAAACTTTTTTTTTAAATTTTTATCAGAGCACTGCTCAGCTCTGGTTTATGGTGGTGCGGGGGATTGAACCTGGGAATTCAGTGCCTCAGGCATGAGAGTCTCTTTGCATAACCATTATGCTATCTACCCCTGCCCTTAGCTGGTAAACTTTTAGACCCCTCTACAGCCATGAGCAACCTATACCTCAGCTGTTAATTGTTTATCTTATGGGACTAAACTTTTGATAACTATACTCAAACTTTATGGACCTAGCATACTCTTAACCCCTGATGATAATTGCTTATTTTGCCCTTTACCTGGTTCACCCTAATAAACCTTGTATTGTTAAAACTTGTTCCCAACTTCCACTGTGAATCCTTTTACACACCGCTGCTCCCCAACCCCCCGCTTTAAGTTAAATAACAACATACAGGCACCTCATCTATGACAAAGGGACTAACTCAGCCCAGTGGGGAAAAGAAGGTCTCTTTTACAAGTGGTTTTGGCAGAATTGAACAGCCACATGCAGATAAATGAAACTAGACCACCAACTCACACCATACACCAAAATTAACTCAAAATGGATCAAGGATCAGGATATTAGACCTGAAAGTATAAAATACATAGAAGAATATATCGGTGAAACATTTCATGGCATTAACACTAAAGTTGTATTTGGAGAGTTCATCCCATGGGCAAAGGGAACAAAAACAAGATTGAACAAATGGAACTGTGTCAAGTTAAAAATCTCCTATGCATTAAAGGAAAGCTCCATAACGATAAATAGGAAACCTAGCGCCTGGGAGAACATATTTGTACACCACACTTCAGAAAAGCGGTTGATATCAAACATCTGTAAAGAACTCATACAGCTCATTAAAAAGAAAAAGAACAACCCAATACAAACAGAAAAAGAGAAAGAAAGACAGAAAGAAAGGAAGGAAAGAAGGAAGGAAGAAATAAAATGATGGCAGTCACTTTCTCACCACAGACCTGGTGTCAGGATGAAGCAGGGCTCTGTGCTTGAAGGCAAAACGTCACCTGAGGAGATGGTGCAGCTGCCAGCCAGCACGGCCAAGTTGAGTCAGTTCTGTGACAGGTAAACATTTCCCCATGCCCTCTGAGTAGCACATTAGTCCCAGGAAAAGCAGTGTGTGTCTTAAGAGTTCTGAATAGTACAGAATTCCGGGAAGCCTGCTTAGGAGGACTGAGACAAGATGTGAAAGGATATAAAAGACTGCAGAGAGCTTTTAGAATTTTATTTGACTTAGCCTAAGCCACTGTATGAAGAATTGGAAGTGACTTTCAGAAGATGTGTAGCGATGACACTAGTAATGTGAATATATAAATTGAAAGTCAGAACCAAAGAAATAAATACCAGAATGTTCTCTGTAAGTGTTAAAATAGGCCTTTTTGATTGACTTTTACCTTGAGCTTCCTGGAAGCATGGCAGAAAGAGAGACATGATAAGGCCCATAACCTAGGCGTTTAGAGGGAGCCGACGAGCTTCTCAGATGAGGTATTTTCTAAGCTATTGTACTTGTAGGGGCTGAGAGAGTTCACCAGGTAGGGTGCACACCTTACCATGGGTGAAGTCCCAGATTTGAGCTGCAGTACCATATCTGAGCATCACAGCAATAGGAGAAGCTCCATGGATGAGCTCTCTCTCTCTCTCCTCCTCTACCTGTAATTTTTTTCCCTCCAGGATTATTTCTGGGGCTTGGTGCCACTACTATGAATCCACTGCTCCTGGTAGCCATTTTTTAACCATTTAATTGGACAGGACAGAAAGAAATTGAGAGAGGAAGGGAGATAGAGTGGGAGAGACAGGTAGACACCTGTAGACCTACTTCACACTCATGAAGCCTTCCCCCTGCAGCTGGGGAGCAGGGGCTTGAACCCAGATCCTTGTGCTTCCTACTTTGTGTGCTTAACCAGTGTGCCACTGCCAGGGCCCCTCTCTGTAATGTTTTATTTTTTTGCCTCCAGGGTTATCGCGGGGGCTCGATGCCAGCACTAGGAATCCACTACTCCAGGAGGCCGTTTTTCTCCTTTTGTTGCCATTGTTGTTTATCATTGTTGTTATTGTTGTTATTGCTGTCATTGTTAGATAGGACAGAGAGAAATCAAGAAAAGAGGGAAGAGAGGAGGAGAGAAAGATAGCCACCTGCAGACCTGTTTCACCGCTCATGAAGTGACCCCCGCTGCAGGTGGGAAGCCGTGGGCTCAAACCAGGATCCTTGCACCAGCCCCTGTGCTCTGTGCCATGTGCACGTAACCCGCTGGGCTATCGCCCGGCCCCCTCTATCTGTAATTTTTAAAAGAAATAAGTTTGTCCAGGAGCAGTGGAATTGCAAATGTGGAAGGCTTCCATGCCTACAAAAAACTGCACTTTAAATTTCTTTCTTTCTTTCTTTCTTTCTTTCTTTCTTTCTTTCTTTCTTTCTTTCTTTCTTTCTTTCTTTTTTGTTTTTTTGCCAGAGTGCTGCTCAGCTCTGGTTTATGGTGGTGCGGGGATTGAGTGTAGGACCTTGGAGCCTCAGGCATGAGAGTCTCTGTGCATAACCATTATGCTATCTACCCCACAGCTTTTGTTGCTTAATATGGATGTGTCTGACTGAAGACAGAATTAATATATATTTTTTAAAGATTTAATGATTTACTTATGAGAGAAGAGAACAAACCAAAACATCACTCTAGCACATGTGACGCTGGGGATCAGATTTGGGACTGAATACCTGAGAGTCGGACACTTCATCTGCTGTGCTACCTCCTGGGCTAAAGAGTTGAAATTATTGATTGATTGATTGATTGATTGATTGATTGATTGACACCAGGGTGATTCCTGCGGCTCTGGCCAGCACTTTGAAGCCACTTTGAAGCACTTTGGAGCTCCCAGCAGCCATTTTTTCCTTTTTTTTTTAATTATTGTTTTCTTTCTATTTTATTTGTTAGGACAGAGAGAAATCAGGAGGGGATTGGGAGATAAAGAGGGGGAGAAAAAGACAGATACCTACAGACCTGCTTCACCTCTTATGAGGCATTCCTCCTGCAGGTGAGGAGCAGGGCCTTGAAACCAGGTCCTAGTGCATTGTTGGTCTGCTTCTAAATTCTGCTTCTGTTACGTTGCTTGAGGTTGTGGTCTAGTTACGTAATCACTGTTTTACCTGGGTCCCGCCCTGCCTGCAGGGTATTGGTTTCATACCCACTGGTGAGATGGAAGCTTTCTATGTTCTGTTCGAGCTCTTTTTTTTTGCTCCACCCCCTCTCCTAGTCATTTCCTTTCCCTTACCACTTCTGGTGAAGAGATGCATAAAAGGCGATGTATCTGATTAATAAATGAGATACTGCTTCCCAGCTCAACCATGAGTCCCTAGTTGTCTCTCTACCGCCCGTGAAGCCAGCCCCGCAAATGGTGCCCTGGACAGGGACTGGCATATGGTGCCCAACCAACGTGGGACCTAACCTGCCCATCTCCCAGATAAGTAAACTTGGCTACCTATCCACTATGGGCTGCCTTTCTACTTATGAAGAGGTTTCCCAAAGCCTCTACTCTTTCTTCATGAGACAGTTTCTCTGTCTCTGGAACATTTTGCTCTGGGCCACACTTTGGTTCCCTGACCGGGAACTTTGGTACCATATGACCATGATCGTACAGCTTGAAAGATGCAGAGATTTCTCCTTGGACTTTCTGGACTTCCTCTCACATGTTTTCCGTGGAAAAGGACTACTCTAAGTTGAAGAGCATTCTCCAGTACCCTGGCAGCCCCCAAGAATGGAGACACATGGTTAGTTCTACCCTCCTGATTCGATTCTTTCTTCAATGGGAAGACATTTTTAAAAATGGGTGCCTGCAGCAATCCAGCAGGAACCGTCAGAAGCACCCTAAATGGAATTTCGAGGAGCTTTTTGGACTAGGACGCCCTCTGGGGACTCATGATGCTACATGGTGAGATCTGGATAATCTGGTTCAAGGTGAAAGAAGCAAAAACTGCCTACTGCTTTTCTCTCGATTCCCCCCTTGTTGTTATCTCTGAATATCTTAAGTTTGCTGTCTGCTTTCAGTTGTGTTTCGTAATAGAGTGATTTGAATGACTTAATTTTTGTATGATATTGACTTAAAAAAAAAGTTGGACACAGCCATAATTTCTAGAGACATCCAGAAACAGTCCAAAAAATTATTTTTTTCTCTTTTGATTTTTTACGTCTTGGAAACGTTTAATCCTGAAAACTGTATGAGTATGGGCGGGGTAGATAAAGCAATGGTTATGCCAATGATTCTCATTTCTGAGGCTTCTAACCATGGCTCTTCTGTTTACCTTTCCACATTTTATAAACTGTTTAAACAACCTTAAAATCATACTAGAAAGGACTTCCAATTATAATGGAGTTATCAATTATAGTAAACTTCTAATCTGCTACAAGTTTTGCTTCACAAGTAAGTGAATTACAGCTGTCAAGTCTTCACATGAAAAAGCATCTGCTCAAATGAAATCCCCAGAAATCCATTTGGACCCCTGTTCTCTGACATCACCCACAAGGTGGCATGACTACAACACCCCCCCCCCCAAAACCAATGATGTGACCTGGCACGACCTGAAGAAACTGATTCACAGACTCCAAAGCTCACTCTCTACAGAAAAGCGGAATTACAGTGGTTGATCTTCCCCATCGAGACAGACGTGCAGCATTTCATCCCCTGGCATTTCTTCTGTGGTCATCTGCTTTGGACTGACACTTGTATCGGACTTGCTGGTACACCTCTTGGACACTTTACACAACTTTACAGCAGTTTCCCTTTAGGCTGCTGGGTTTCTCAAAGACTGACCGCATCAGTCCATGGACTTTGCAGCCAGCAGCCTTGGGGACTCTATAGGCCATGTCCCCTCACCTGCAGGCCCTGTCACCAGAGGCAGGAACACCCCCTCCTTACTAGGCCCTTCCCACAGAGGCAGGAAACGCCCTTTGAGGTATGAAATGCCCCCAGAGGCAAGAGATGCCCCCAGAGGCAGGAAACACCCTTTCGTCTGCTAGGCCTTGCCCTTTGAGGCAGGAAACACCCCCTCAGGCCTCCCCTTGGCATCACACTGGTTCTTGCTGCTCTCTTACTTGTTCCTCCATGTCTTGTGCCAGTTCTTTTGAAAATGCCTGTACGATATAGGTTTCTGTTCACCCCACACTCCTGATACTATGGCCATTAGTTAAGAAGAAAGGGGGATGATAAATGACATAGTGAGGGTTATATTGTTAACTGGGGAATGTTATGCATGTACAAACTATTGTATTTACTGTTGAATGCAAAACATTAATTCCCCAATAAAGAAATAAATTAAAAAAAAAGAAAGGGGGAAAATATGCCAGTCCTTGTTCAGGGTGCCATTTGCTGGGCTGACTTCACAGGCGGTAGAGAGATGACCAGGGACTCATGGCTGAGTTGGGAAGCAGTATCTCGTTTATTAATCAGATACATCACCTTTTATGCATCTCTTCATCGGAAGTGGTAAGGAAAAGAAAATGACTAGGAGAGGGGGTGGAGCAAAAAAAGAGCTCGAACAGAACATAGAAAACTTCCATCTAACCAGTGGGGATGAAACCAATACCCTGCAGGCAGGGCGGGACCCAGGTAAAACAGTGATTATGTAACTAGACCACAGCCTCAAGCAATGTAACAAAAGGAGTCTTAGAAGCAGAATTTAAAAGCATACCAACAATGCATGGTAATATGTGTGTTCAGTCAGATGTGCCACCACCCAGCCCACAAGGGGTTAACATTTTAGCGATATTAAAAGCCAATAAAAATTTATGTGAAAATACAGCAGAGGAAGCTATTTAACTTATCCACTCTTTTCTTTTTTTGCCTCCAGGGTTATCTCTGGGGTTTGGTGCCTGCATCACAAATCCACTGCTCCTAGAGACCGTTTTTCCCATTTTGTTGCCCTTGTTGTGTTTGTTGTTGTTGTTATTCTTATTGTTGTTAGACAGGACAGAGAGAAACTGAAAGAGGAGGGGAAGACAGAGAGGAGGAGAAAAAGATAGACACCTGCAGACCTCTTCACCATTTGTGAAGCGAACTCCCTGCAGGTGGGGAGCTGGGGGCTCAAACTGGGATCCTTGTGCGGGTCCTTGAGATTCACACCATGTGCACTTAACCCACTGCTCTACCACTGTCCACTCGTTTTTTTGGTGTTGAGAACTACTGAAAGGCCACCGTATCCATTCTGTCCTTGTGAAGCTTATTATTTTTTAATTTTTATTTATAAACGGGAAACACAAAAGGATAAGAGAATAACTCCACACAGTAGGATAACTCCACACAATTCCCACCACCAGAACTCCGTATCCCATCCCTTCCCCTGATAACTTTCCTATTCTTTATCTATAAATAATCTATCATAATAAATGGATTAACACAGCGAAATGTAAGAGACCTATGTCAGCAGTGTTATGGAAAGTTCTTTTATATTGTTGAAAGGTAGTTTTAAACTTTTACGAAAAGTTTCTGAAGGAAGTGAGAAGTTATGGCAATAAGAGAAAAAGGATTGAGGGGAAAGTAAGAGTTACTAAGAACTGTTAATACCTGCAGTTATTCATTTACTGCACACTATGAACCACATCTCCCTGACAGTTCTTTAAGGTATATTCTACTATCTCCATGAAGCTTAGACAGTTTACAGTGACTGAGAGAATCCTGTTGGAAGAAAAAGGTTTGCATTTCAAAAAGGAGTGGGAAGTGAGAGAATTCCAAGCTTTGGGAAAAACAATAAGGCATCTATAGGCAAGGAAAAGATCTAGAAGGTTCTTCATTCCTATGATGTGTTGATACATAACTATTTTAGGGGTATGGGCTTAAAGCTCCATCAATTTCATAGATTTAAAACCAGAAACACAGCTGAAAATACTTTTCTTTAAAAATTTCTTTTGACTTTCCCTGCTTTTAAGCAAAAAGTTCTGCAAGTGTCAAGTTGCTTGATAGACATGTCCCGAGAACACGGCCTGGGCTGGAGAGGGAGAGCTGGTTCAGGCAGACCCGAGTGAGGTGGGAGCAAGGATGAAAGGAGAGAAAGCAGAGCCTGGGGCCCCTTGTAAGCGCTGACACCAGACCCTCCTGTAGGGCTCTCCTTGACAAGTACGTCCCAGACTTGCAACAGTCTGTGCTCTGACCAGAGGAGGAAGGCTCTTTCTTTCTCAGTCCTCAAGAAACCAGGTGGACATGAATGTCGTAGCACACAAAATTGAATGTTTAAAAAAATCCATTTACATGACTTCACCAATGCAAAATACAGACAGGTGGTGAAGTGATCTTAACACACTGCAGGCAGCATTTGAGAAAAACAGAGAATGAGAAACCAAGAGCCAGCCCAGCATCCTGGCTAGATGGATGAGGGTACTGTCAGACCTACACTCACACTCTGTTCCATTACTTATGGGCTGTGACATCTTGGGGGAAGTCCCTCTTTCTCAGATTCCATTTTCTTTTGTAAAGATGAGCGTGCTAGCAATTTCTTCAGAGGAGCGTGAGAGTTTAATAAGAACTATAAGAGCCCTAAATATGTCATCTGTCATGCTGCATGGCAGAAGCTAAGATGTGAAGTTCAGCAATTCTGTACATTTCGCAACCTCTATATATGGTTTCTGAGAAAACCTTTGGAGCACCTGTGCAGAGAACAGATGGTGAGCCCCTTGCATCTCTTCTTCCTCCCTGCCCCCCCCGCCCCGGCTGAAGAAAGAATGATTAGGGGCCGGGTGGTGGTGCACCCAGTTAAGTGCACAGAGCACTATGTGGAAGGACCCATGCAAAGACCACGGTTCGAGCCCCTACTCCCCACCTCTAGCGGGGATGCTTCACAAGCAGGGAGACCATTCTGTGTCTATCTTCTCTCCCTCTTCATACAGCTACTCCCTCCCTCAATTTCTCTGTCCTATCAAATAAAAGAGGAAAAAAGGGGGATGGGGAATGGCCACCAGGAGCAGTTGATTCTTATTTCTGGCACCAAGCCCCTGTGATGACAAGGAAGGAAGGAAGGAAGGAGAGGAGAGGAAGGAAGGAAGGGGAGGAGAGGAAGGAAGGGGAGGAGAGGAAGGAAGGAAGGGGAGGAGAGGAAGGAAGGGGAGGAGAGGAAGGAAGGAAGGGGAGGAGAGGAAGGAAGGGGAGGAGAGGAGAGGAAGGAAGGGGAGGAGAGGAAGGAAGGAAGGGGAGGAGAGGAAGGAAGGGGAGGAGAGGAAGGAAGGAAGGGGAGGAGAGGAAGGAAGGGGAGGAGAGGAGAGGAAGGAAGGGGAGGAGAGGAAGGAAGGAAGGGGAGGAGAAAAAGGAAGGAGAGGAGAGGAAGGAAGGAAGGAGAGGAAGGAAGGAAGGAAGGGGAGGAAGGAAGGAAGGGGAGGAGAGGAAGGAAGGAGAGGAGAGGAAGGAAGGAGAGGAGAGGAAGGAAGGAAGGGGAGGAGAGGAAGGAAGGGGAGGAGAGGAAGGAAGGAGAGGAAGGAAGGAAGGGGATGAGAGGAAGGAAGGAGAGGAGAGGAAGGAAGGAAGGGGAGGAGAGGAAGGAAGGGGAGGAGAGGAGAGGAAGGAAGGGGAGGAGAGGAAGGAAGGAAGGGGAGGAGAGGAAGGAAGGAGAGGAGAGGAAGGAAGGAAGGGGAGGAGAGGAAGGAAGGAAGGGGAGGAGAGGAGAGGAAGGAAGGGGAGGAGAGGAAGGAAGGAAGGGGAGGAGAGGAAGGAAGGAGAGGAGAGGAAGGAAGGAAGGGGAGGAGAGGAAGGAAGGAAGGGGAGGAGAGGAAGGAAGGAAGGGGAGGAGAGGAAGGAAGGAAGGGGAGGAGAGGAAGGAAGGAAGGGGAGGAGAGGAAGGAAGGAAGGGGAGGAGAGGAAGGAAGGAGAGGAGAGGAAGGAAGGAAGGGGAGGAAGGAAGGGGAGGAGAGGAAGGAAGGAAGGAGAGGAGAGGAAGGAAGGAGAGGAGAGGAGAGGAAGGAAGGAAGGGGAGGAGAGGAAGGAAGGGGAGGAGAGGAAGGAAGGGGAGGAGAGGAAGGAAGGAAGGGGAGGAGAGGAAGGAAGGGGAGGAGAGGAAGGAAGGAAGGAGAGGAGAGGAAGGAAGGAGAGGAGAGGAAGGAAGGAAGGGGAGGAGAGGAAGGAAGGGGAGGAGAGGAAGGAAGGAAGGAGAGGAGAGGAAGGAAGGGGAGGAGAGGAAGGAAGGGGAGGAGAGGAAGGAAGGAGAGGAGAGGAAGGAAGGAGAGGAGAGGAGAGGAAGGAAGGAAGGGGAGGAGAGGAAGGAAGGGGAGGAGAGGAAGGAAGGAAGGGGAGGAGAGGAAGGAAGGGGAGGAGAGGAAGGAAGGAGAGGAGAGGAAGGAAGGAGAGGAGAGGAAGGAAGGAAGGGGAGGAGAGGAAGGAAGGGGAGGAGAGGAAGGAAGGAAGGAGAGGAGAGGAAGGAAGGGGAGGAGAGGAAGGAAGGGGAGGAGAGGAGAGGAAGGAAGGAGAGGAGAGGAAGGAAGGAAGGGGAGGAGAGGAAGGAAGGAAGGGGAGGAGAGGAAGGAAGGGGAGGAGAGGAAGGAAGGAAGGAGAGGAGAGGAAGGAAGGGGAGGAGAGGAGAGGAAGGAAGGGGAGGAGAGGAAGGAAGGGGAGGAGAGGAGAGAAAGGAAGGGGAGGAGAGGAAGGAAGGAAGGGGAGGAGAAAAAGGAAGGAGAGGAGAGGAAGGAAGGAAAGAGAGGGGAGGAAGGAAGGAAGGGGAGGAAGGAAGGAAGGGGAGGAGAGGAAGGAAGGGGAGGAGAGGAGAGGAAGGAAGGAGAGGAGAGGAAGGAAGGAAGGGGAGGAAGGAAGGAAGGAAGGGGAGGAGAGGAAGGAAGGGGAGGAGAGGAGAGGAAGGAAGGAGAGGAGAGGAAGGAGAGGAGAGGAGAGGAAGGAAGGAGAGGAGAGGAAGAGGAGAGGAGAGGAAGGAAGGAGAGGAGAGGAAGGAGAGGAGAGGAGAGGAAGGAAGGAAGGGGAGGAAGGAAGGAAGGGGAGGAGAGGAAGGAAGGAAAGAAGGAAGGAAGGAAGGAAGGAAGGAAGGAAGGAAGGAAGGAAGGAAGGAAAATTGCCATTTCTTGCCCTATCTGACATGTGCTCATGGGTTAGGTGACCACATTGCCCTCTCATCCCCATTCTTCCCATGGGGAAGGAGACAGTCCCAAGTAGAACACTGAAGACAGAGACAGGCTAGTTCCCTTCCCGGATCAAGTCCTTCAGCATTCTCCTCATCTCAGGGAACTGCTTAATGTTCCTAAATACTCTGCCACCAAGCAGGCCCTTTAGGCCCACACAGTCTTTCCCAGATAATAGAGCTCAAATACTTTTCAGAAAGCAGGCGAGTTCAGCTTTATTAAGGGTCCAGTCAGCAAACAGAAGAGCTTCATAAGCTATTCATACCTCTCTGGGGCTTAAAAGGAACTTGCAGAGAAGAGTGTGAGGAGCTTAGCACTTAGTTACAAGCCCTGCCTGCCAAGTCAATTTATTCTGGATTCCTGGAGGAAGAATGGAATATGTTGCTATTTACTTTTAATAACAAAACTTTCTGGTTCCTTAAGCCTATCTCTTAGCCAAAGAAAATTATTATTTTTACTGAAGGGTGAGGCCTGGCACTACAGCGTGTCTTCATCAGACACATTCCTAGATGTATTCATGGACCTCTGGTGGGCTTTCTGTAAGGCTAGGAGTCAGGAAAGACATGCTCACACACCCAGGGACTTCAGAGACTGATTTGAGGTAATCTGTTTCTGGCCTGTGCTAATCAGTAGGGATTTTTGCTGTTTCCTATGTAATACTTTCCTCAGCCTCCATAACAATAATGGTTATATGACAACAGCCAGTGCTTCTTAATCCCACTGCATGCACTAGGCATTGCTCTCTTCTGTTTTCACAGGCACCCTTGGAAGGAAGTCCTATTGCCATCCCCGTATTTTACAAATGCAGAAGCTGAGGGACAGAGGATATAAATAAGGAAGTTATCCAAGGTCCCATAGCTGCAAAGACTATCAAACTGGGATGCAGATGCATAGTCCAACCCCAAAGGCTGTCCATATGCTACTTGAACTAGGGCTTTCCTGGGTCTTCTCCTGGCATCTGAGGATGAGGCCTAACTCTTTGCTCCAGTTTCCTAGAAAAACAGCAGTTTAGCATAAGATGGGTCATGATTAGTCAACAATTTGTTCTGCTTTATATCTTAACTCTTTTTCAGCCACCAGATTCGACCACCACCACAAGCTAGAGCTGAGCAGTGTGCTCTGTTAAGAAAAAAAAAAAAATAGAGACTACATTTTGCTCTCTGCTTTTCTGACCTAAGAAACCTTTATTTTTCCTGTTGATTTGTTGTTGGTAGAAAATTGTCTTCTGTAGCTTTTCAGCTATAGGGACCATTTAGAGGTCAGGTTGCAGTAAGAACCTTTTAAGATTATTGATCAGTTGAGGCCATTTATATCTGAAACTATCATTCAAATTATTTATTGCAATACAAGTTCTCACATAGAGGACATTGAACATTTTCTCTCTAAGGTTGAAAGGCAGCATAGAGCAGGGATTGTTGCTGATTTAGGTTCAAATCTGGTTCCAGAATTTATGAGCCCTGACTCTGTCTACAACTCTTGAAGGAAATATAGGCCTGACCCTACTCTCACGGAAAGAACTTACCTCACTGAAACAGACTGAAGGGGCCATGCTGGGAACAAGCAGACCCCTTACCCACGTGGGAAGACTTAACTGTTGCCTGTACCAGACACGTCCCACCAGAAAAACCTCTGAATGGATCACAAGTCTAGGCTCTTGAGTTAAGGCCCTCTGTAAGGCCCAGCTGCCTGTCCCGGGGCTGGGCTTCCAGCTCCACCCGCTGGGCTCTCTCACTTTCCTGGCCAGGGCTCCTAAGCTCCCTACTACAACTACTTAAGCTGCCCTTCTCAAGCTCTCCCCTGGCTGCTGCATCAAGACTTTTCCTTGGTCTCCACACCTGACTCTACGTGCCTCATTTTCTGTCTCATATTTCTAACAACTCTCTCCTCACCTGGTGCCCATTTTTCCCTTTCAGTGTAGAGGATAGTAAAGAATAGAGAGTTCTCCATATCCTACCTTGCCCTCAGCTAGAATTTCATAAATCTTCTTATCCTACACTCCTTGTCTTTTGGGTTTGTTCATTCACTAGACATTTCATCGTTATTACAAAACGAAGGTATTTACTGTAATCCGAACAGTGCTGGACATAGAGACCATGCAGTGAACAACACCCTTCCACCCTGGGATTCCTGAAGGCGGACACACTGGGTTTGACACAGGCATGAATGGGAACCAGCAGCTCTCCAGCGTGGTATCATTTGGGTTACATTTTTCTTAGCCTAAATTCTGGGTCACGTTCAGCCTCCGGTGGTGGTATCTTTCTGGCTGGTCCCCTTAGCTGCTGGGAGCACACCAGTGTGGTGTTTACTTTCAGTTTTACTTGGCTGAGGGAGACCTGAGATTTATTCTTCTGCTGGTAAAACACTAATTAGTTATCCTTGAGACAGCAAACATTATGTAAGCCAAAATAAGTGATTTTAATACCTCTTCTGCTGAAGCCAAGTGGGAGGGAGAACCAGAATGGGGAGGATGTTGAGTCCAGAGCCTAATGCAGAGGGTGCTCTGCAGAATTCAATCAAGGAGGAGCGGCTGCCCCTGGGTAATCACAAAAGCAGTCTGGAGAGGCTTAGGAACTGAAGAAAGAGGGCAGTGTGCACCTAGTTCAGTGCTCACATTACAGCGCATAAGGACCCAGGTTCAAGCCCCTGGTCTCCACCTGTAGGGGAAACCTTCAGAGGAGTGGAGACAGGTGTCTCTCTTTCTTTCCCCCTCACTATCTCCTCACCCCCTCTCAAGTTCTCTGTTTATATCCAATAATTAGTAAATATTTTAAAATAATAAAAATAAATAAAGGAACTGAAAAAAGATGAAGTTTGTCCTCCTTGACCAACTTCATCCATCCAGACCCCTTCTTGCTTCCACGTTGCCATCCACCCAGCTGCTCAGAATACACGCCCACTGCATATCAGACATAGATCAGGGGCAGGAAGCATCGTCTTCATTCTTAAGAAGTGTGTGATCTAATACGAGACTTAGACCATTAGCAAACAGCCAGCACATTAGCATAGTTTTTAATAAATACATTATTGCCTTTTCCTTTCTCCCAAAGTGTTGGTAAAGGTAAAAGGAGGTGATTATTTTATTCACTGATGCTTAAGTGCAGCATCAGTGGCATTAAGAGGGTATTGAGTGCTCTAATTTCTATTTCAGTTTGTCAAGCAATGCCACTTCTAGGAATCTATCTGAAACATATAGTAATGGAAATGTGCACTGATGTAAACATACTCATGTATTTTTTTTCAATCATAGTTAATAAAAAGGAAGCAAATGAAATCTCCAGCAATATGGACTAGTGAATGACAACTTTGTTTTGACATATAGTGAAATACTATTCAATGAAAAACAATGTATTTTGTTTTTCTCTCTTGTCGGGCTGTGTCGCGGGGGAGAGAGAAGGGATCGGAGCGGAGAGGGAACACAAATCTTTATTCACGTGGACACCTCAGAGTTGGGTGAGAGCCCAGCGGTTCGGGCCACATGGAGCTAGCAAAATGGCCGCCTCCTGCTACACGCAGCAACCCATCTCTGCATCCAATCACCAAGGTGAAAAGGGGCAAAAAGAGAGAGAGGGGCAGAAGCAGAAGGGATTTTATGGGAGAAATTCCGGAAGTGACAAGTCAGGACAAGATTGGCTAGGAAACAAGGCACTCCCGGATAGTTTCTCGAGTTTCTCGTGGGAATTGACAATACCCTGAGGGGAAAACATGGTGGAACAAGGCACTCCGGGAATAGAATTTCAACTCTCGCAGGAACTGACAATACCCTAAGGAGACAACATGGTGATGTGACTGCATCTGCACAATTTCCCAACACTCTCTTCCCCATTTCTCTCCTTCCCTTCCTCCTTTCTCCTTCTCCTCCTCCTCCTCCTCCTCCTCATCTTCCTCCTCCTACTTCTCTTTCTCTTAACAGTAAGGCAGAAAGAGAGACTGCTGGCTGAAGCTTCCTTCAGTGCAGTGAGGGCCAGGCTTGAACCTGGCTGCATGTAGCAAAGCAGCACACTGTCCAGCAGAGCTGCAAATGCAGTATACTTTGAGACTTACATGACCTTTTGAGTGTTAATCAAAAGTGCAGGCCATGAAACAAACAAAAGAAAGGTTCCATTTGGTATAATACATGCATAAAACAATATTGATCAAATTTTGCTATCTGTGCACTCCCAATTTTTTTTTCTTTATTAATGAGAGGGATAGGAGGAGAAAGAGAAAGAACCAGACATCACTTCAGTACATGTGCTGCCGGGGATTGAGCTCAGGACCTCATGCTTGAGAGTCCAACACTTTATCCACTGTGCCACTTCCTGGACTACCACTCCGAATTTTTCAAAAATGAGCATGGATTAAGCTTTGTCATAAAAACAACGAACAGCAAACATGTTGGTAAGCGCAGCTTAGCTGAGGGACTTGGCCAAGTGGATTGGGATACTGACATAGAGCTCAGATGAACAGAGTTGTTTTGTCTCTCATGTTTGCGTGTGAGCTCAACAAATACCATGTTTGCATGTGTGATGAGGTTAGGGAGGTAGGCAGGAGCCAGATTGTACAGAGCCATGCAAAGCATGTCAGAACTCTGGACTTTATTCTGCACAAGGTGGAAACTGTTGGAGGACCTTAGACTCATCCGATCACTTAGAGCCAGCACAGTGCAAGGTAGCAGTGGAGGAAGCCTGCCCGTTGAAGTGCTGAGAGACTAGGAGTTCTGCAGGAGGCTGTGAGCTGCCCCTCCCTCTTCACCCTGCTCTGAGCTCTAGGAGGCTGCCCTGTTGGAACCCCAGGGGGTTCCTCACTGGGTACAGTCAGTAAGGAAGACAGTGAGGGTGGCGGAAGGGAGGAGTAATCCTGAGGTGTGAGTCCCTCAACTGCAGGTCTCGGCTCCTGTGTCCAGGACTCATTCCTTGGTCAGGCTGGGGTGGTGACAGCGCCTATTGTTAGGAGTCCTGGGGTTCTGTGCTACCAGTTGGCGTCTCCCTTCTCCCTGCCTGAACCTTTGTAAATTATCTCTTTCCCAATCTCTTTTTAAATCCTGCACTTTAAATTAATCAGCTGTTGCTAGCAGAGACTCAGATAGCTGAATCATCTTCTTCCTGGTGGGGCCTGGGGTCTTCTGGCTGAATAGAGGGTGATGGGCTAAATCATAGCAGCTCATAGCCAAGCACTGCCACCAGCAGGGCTTCCAGTCCAGGGTCTTTCCAGAGTCACAGACCTCAGGGGCGGTGCTTTCCAGTAAGACTGGGAAGATTGAAGCATGTGAGAGCAGTCTGATGCTGATCTCTGGGTTCCAGCCTGTCCCCAGACTCCTCCACACCTCAAGGACAAGAGCGATGCCTTCCTGTGCCTATCCCTGCTCCCAACACACAGAACATCAGAAACTCTGAGCTTTCACCTGTATTTTGGAACACACTGAGCAAAGTTGGTAGCTCAGACTTGAGAGTCAAGGACACCGGGGTTCAAAACTTGACTCTGCTACCTGCCACTGGGCAGCCTCGACTAAGTCCTTTCACCTGTCAGTGCCTCAGTCTCACCTGTAAGATGGAGATGATACAATGTGATCTCCCTTCTTGTCACGACAAGGATTAGCTGAGCTAGTAGAAGGTGCTGGATGGATTAAACTGGCTACATTTTTTTCCTTTCTCTCTTTGGAGAAGAAAAATGAAAACACAGGATAGCTGGTTATTTTTAAGGAATTGTTATATTTTAGGTGTGGTGATATCTGAGTGGTTATGTTTAAAGATGGAGTCTATTTTTCAGAAATACATACTAGAATATTTATGCCTGAGGGAACTTTGGGGGCTAATTTCCAATGACCACGGCAAGGCAAAGTGACTGGTGGTGTAGTCATAAATGAGGAATGACTGAATTTGGATGACTGCTAATGGAAACGCACCTCAGTGTTCTCTTTTGTATGCTTAAGTTATTATTATTTTCTTTTTCCTCCTCCTACTTTTCCTTCTTCTTCCTCTTCTTCTTCTTCTTCTCCTTCTCCTCCTCCTCCTCCTCCTCCTCCTCCTCCTCCTCGTCCTCGTCCTCCTCCTCCTCCTTCTTCTTCTTCTTCCACCAGGGTTATTGCTGGGTCTCAGTACCTGTATGATGAATCCACCAGTGGTAATTTTTACCATTTTTTTTCTTTTTATTTGACAGGACAGAGAGAAATTGAGAGAGGAGAGGAGACTGAGAAAGAGAGGGACAGATAGACACCTGCAGACCTTCTTTACCACTCATGAAGTGTACCCCCTTAGGTGGGGAGCAGGGGCTCAAACCTGGGTCCTTGTTCATAGTGATATGTGTGCTTAACTGGATGTGCTACCACCTGGCCCCTGTATGTTTGTAATTTTTATAATAAAAGTATGGAATTCACACATTAACAAATCTCATGGGAGGTGAACCCCCAGTAACTGTCTCCTAAATTAAGTGTTCTCCTTGGAAAGCAAACTAACCCACAGGCCATCCTTTGTGTGATGTCCACTGCTCAGTCCTGCACACATGTCTAGCTTCCTGTGAGAGGCTATGCAGGGAGGGGGACGAAGGTGTAGCAGAGAGGTGTTTGCAGACCAGAGGATGCTTCACTTAGTAACTTTTAAACTAAACTCTGTTTTGTATTTTCCACATTAATATCTTTTATGGGATAAGCTCACCACATAACACATTTTGCTTTTAGATTGAGCTAGAGGCCTTTAAAGACATTAGATTGCAGGATGACCAAAATGATGTCTTAGGGGGAAAGCCAGGGTGTGTTGGGAGAATTGGTGCTGCACAGAGACACGTGAACAGCCTCACCTTTCTCTCCGCTTCCTCGCTGATCAGCTCTGTGGCTTTGGATGCGCTGGTCAGCAGCTCTGGCCCTTCATTTCACGGGGTCCAGAGGAGGGGACTATAATCTGTGGTCCCCGAATTTCACTTTTAATGGTATCTTTTGGACTAAATGTGTCCCAGATTCACTACTGAATCAGGAGCTTGTGAAGAAGTCAAAAAGAAGAAATGAAAATTAACTTATTCCTACCACTCAGGTCATTCTTAATCTTTCTCACTGCCTATGCCTGTTATTGTCAAGAATCATATTCATAAAACGTATTGTGCTCAAAATTAAATCTGCAGGTTTGTCAACTATTGAAATAACATAGAAATGAATAAACATGGCCCCGGGCCTTTTAGAAATTGGCAGTTGAATTCCCAAGAGTTTTACACATTAGATAATTCCTATGAGAGAAGCCCATTCATCATAATCCACTGAATCTTAGTGTCACTTGCAATAGAATAGGGCAGGTATGTGGAGACCTTCTCCTGCACGCATTTCTCCTCCTTGTGTGTAGAAGCTGAGCCCATATAGGCTAATGAGGACGGGACAGCCTTTCTCCATTAGATTCTCTTTGAGCACCTATCCCATGGGTGTTTCACTGAGTGGGGTGAAGTCTCTTGTCTGCTTGAATCTCACATGCCTCTGAAGGCCTCCTTCCCACCTCTGATGAAGGTATAATGCAGAAATGGAAGACTGGCAGTGGAGAAGAAAGCCTTTGGAATAGAAATCATCTGGGAGCCAAGCCCTTTCTCTAGTAGAATTGACCTTGCAACAGGAAGCAGCAAAGAAGCCCAGAAATCTGACCTCAGTGATAAAAGAGAACAGAAAGAGAGCAGTTAGGAATACTGAGACTGGGACTGGGTGGTGGCACACCTGGTTGAGCGCACATGTTACAGTGCTCAAGGACCTGGGTTCGAGCCCCTGGTCCCCACCTGCAGAGGGAAAGCTATAGAAGTGGTGAAGCAGGGCTGCAGGTGTCTCTCTCCCTCTCTGTCTGCCCTACCCTCTTGATTTCTGGCTATCTCTATCCAATAAAGATAATAATAATGGAATACTGAGACTTTGACTTATTTGGATAAAATGTCTTAGTAAAAGCTATTTCTCTTTTGCCTGGTGTTCCAGAAGTGCTATATTTGTTTATCTATTTATTTATTTTTGCCTCCAGGGTTATCACCAAGGCTTGGTGCCTGCACTATGAATCCACTGCTCCTGCAGTCATTCTTTCAAGTTTTTGGACAGGACAGAGAGAAAATGAGAGAGGAGGGGAGGCGAAGACAGAGGGAGAGAGAAAGACAGACACCTGCAGACCTGCTTCACCGCCCATGAAGCAACCCCCTTGCAAGTGGGGAGCCAGGATCCTTGTGCCAGTCCTTGTGCTTCATCCTATGTGCACTTAACCCAGTGTGCCACTGCCTGGCCCCACAGGGGTGTTATATTTACTTGGGAAATTTTCAATATATTTTTTCACTCTGGTTTTGAAGTGGAGATGCATGAAACCTGCCTGGAAAAATGCTTCCCCCCCTACCCCATTCTACAAACCAGCCCTGTAACCTTGCAACAATTTCAGGAGAATCTGGGTCTGTCAGGGAAGCAACTAACAATAGGATTTTTACATTATAGTCACCTTCCCTGAATGTAACACAACCACCTCTCCACCAAATAAATGGCAGATCAGTCTGTATTTTTGGACTGTGTTTATTTTTTGTACAGCAAACCAAGCACAGAATTTCTTTGAATGTACCTTTGGTAAGTGTCCACTGTCATTGCCATTATTTGAAGAAGATCTCTAATCTAGCCCCTCAAATGGAATTTGCCTGTAAGAATACAGGAAAGAGACAGGAAGAAAAAAACAAATACTACTGATGGCATGCATTTGAGATTTCCTAGTTCTTTTTTTAAATTTTATTTACTGATTTTAAAAACATATTTATTTTTTATTTAATAATGATTAGCAGGATTTCCTAGTTCTTAAGGATCTCAGGCTTGACTGTCACTTATTTGATATTATCCAGAAAAGCAGTTAGAAACTGAGAAGAATAAAACAGTATCCAAGGCTGCAAATAAAGTTTGGACTACATGTGAAGAAGGAAATTCAAATCCCATAACAGAGTTGGACCCTGGGAAAATAAAATCTTCTTTCCTGTAAGAGTGACATAGACAACATACAGTGTAGGGACTTGGGCCTGTTTCAGCTTGGAAGCAACAGCACACTAGCTGTCTATAGGTAACTGAAGCCTTCCATGAGGGAAAGGGAGGAATTTTACTTTTTTTTTCTGTGTAAAATTCAAAGGGGTTGAACTAAAATATTAGTGTGTGGAAGCCAGCAGTTTCTCTGGAGCACAAGGAAACATTTCTAGGCAGCTGTACAGCAATAGAAACAGATCTTTGCAAAGAGAGGGCAAAGTTCCTGGCCCCTAGGCAGAGGCTGGAGGCACTCTCATCCTCTTTTCATTGCTCTCTTCATCTCCTGTGTTTCTCTCCAACCACATCCCTTTCCTCCAGTTCCCCAAAGGAACCAAACTCTTGTCTGCAGTGCTGTCACTTCTGCCTGGAATAACTCATGAGCCATCCCCACTCCTTAAAAAATAATGATCTGGGGCTGGGTGGTGGCACACCTGGTTGAGCATAGACATTAAAAAACAAAAAACAAAACAAAACAAAAAAACAGAACTAGGAATATCAAAGGAGACCACCTGGGACCACAATAAGACAGGTCTAAAACTACTTTGGGAATCCAGCAAGTCATAGGTGAGTGCAAATACGTGTGGCTCATGGGCAGAGAGGAGCCTAAGGAGAGACTCTTGGGGATAAAGCCCAAATCTACTCCCAAGCAGCTAGTAACAGGCTGGCAGTTTGCTGGTTGAGGCGCCACCTCCAGTCTGTTTTACGAACAAAAAGACTGCTGACGGGAGGAGAGAACTTGCCAAGGGCTAACCAAATGCAATTGTTAGTCTCCATTGCTACTGCCTCTCAGAGGCTGGAGCAGAAGCCGGGAGGCTCCAGGCTGACAGTGGGGGCACAGAACTGGTTGGGAAACTCAGGAGAAGATCTACACCCTGGTGGGCTAGAGGTGGGGCTATATAGTGGGAGACTTTTCACATTGTTTTCCTGATGAATTGGGGAGATGTGGTGAATAACTGCCACAGAACCCACAGAGTATAACAGGGACTTGTTTGGAAACTTACAAGGCCAAGTATTACTTCCAGCTTGGCTCTGGCTGCTCTAAGAATTGAGCTGAGGGCTTTGGATCTTCGGGGCATGGGAGTCTCTGTGCATAATCGCTGTATTATCTCTCCTCCACCCTGATTTATCTCTTTGTCAGGAGTGAATGATTAAGCTAAAAAGCCTACTTACAGTTTAAAAAGCCTTCAGGCTCCCATATAGCCTGCAGGGAAGAAAAGAACAAAAGAGACTTTAACAGCCACTATGCTTCAACTCAGGGACTGAGATAACATTGAAACAACTGTTAATTTCCACAACTGTGAACTCTTTAAGTACCTTATTTAGACACAAGTCAATCCAGGCAAGAGTGATCAGTAGTTTGAAAAGTACTGAGAGAGGGACCTCATAACATACTATATAAAATGGTTAAACCAAGAAGAAACATTGGAGAAATGAAGCAGGACAAAAGCCCAGCTAAAATCCCCCCAGAGGTAGAAGCACAGAATGAGATCAACATCCAAACACTAATTGAGGAATTAGTCACAGGAGTGAGGAAAGAGTTTGCAAGTAAAGTCATCAGAAATGGGGAAACAACAAATGAGACTCTGAAAGAAACACTATCTGAGGTAATTAGAGAGCTGAAAGCTGAAATAACTGAGCTAAGAACACAACTAGTTGAACAAGCTAATACAGTATCAGAACAGGGAAACAAAATAGCTGAACTACAGAAAACAGCAGAGGTAGAGAGAATAGAATAAAAGAGGCTGAAGACAGAATTAGCAAAATTTAGGATGAATTAGAGAAAACCAAAAAAGAAGTAAAAGATCTCAAAAAGAGATTAAGAGATACTGAAAACAACAACAGAGACCTATGGGATGACTTCAAAAAAAGAATATATGCACTATTGGCTTACCAGAGGAAGAAAGAGAGGGAGGGGAAGAAAACATTATTCAGGACATAACAGCTGAGAAGTTCAAACAGCTGACAACATCAAAGACATAAAAATTTAAGAAGCCCAGAGGGTCCCAAACAGAATTAATCCAGACATTTAGAGACATCAAGACACATCCTATTTAGAATGAAAAGGAATAAGGATAAAGAAAGGACCCTGAAGGCTGCAAGAGAAAAACAAAGAGTCACCTACAGGGGAAAACCTGTAAGATGAGCAGCAGACTTCTCCACACAAAGACTACAGGCCAGAAAAGAATGGCAAGATATCTGTCGAGTGCTCACTGAGAAAGGTTTTCAACCAAGACTACTGTATCCTGCTAGACTGTCATTCAGACTAGATGAAGGCATCAAAACCTTCTCAGACAAGCAACAGTTGAAAGAATCAACTATCACCAAGCCTGTCCTGAAAGAAGTTCTGAAAGGTCTCCTATAAACAGTCAGATCACCATAAATATTCCATAGATCAGAACACTCTAAAAATCTAAAAGGATAGCGTTAAAATATCTTCACTCTATGATATCAATAAATGTCAGTCACCTGAATTCAGCTACTAAAAGGGACAGAGTGGGAAAATGGATCAGAAAACACAACCCAACCATATGCTGTCTGTAGGAAACCCACCTAACTCAACAAGACAAACAGACTCAAAGTGAAAGGATGGAAAACTATCATACAAACCAATGGCCCACATAAAAGGGCAGGAGCAGCTGTTCTCATATCTGATAAAGCACTGGACTCTTAAGCATGAGGCCCTGAGTTCAATCCCTGGTAGCACATGCCTATCTCTCTATCTTCATGAATAAATAAAGTATTTGTTTTAAAAAAGAAAATGTATACTATTTGAATAATGTCACATTCAGCAGAGTGTGGTTTTCTCTAACACTTAGACACAGTGAATGTTACTTGGCTTTGTCATTTTGTTTTTTAATTGCCATCAGGTCATCACTGTGGCTAGGTGCCCACACAATGACTCCACTGCTCCTGGCAGCCATTTTTCCTCTTTTTCCTAATTAAATAGGACAGATACAAATTTAGAGGAGTGGGGGAGATAGACAGAAAGAGAGAGAGAGAGAGAATGAGAGAGACCAAGAAGAGGGACCAAGCGAAACCTTCAAACTTGCTTTACCACTCATGAAGGCTTTCCCCCACTGTAGGTGAGGAGTGGAGGTTCAAACCTGGGTCCCTGTGTATGGACCCAGCTCAACTGGGTGTTCCACCACCCAGCTCCCTTGCTTTGCCTTTGTTAATGTGGAGAAATCTTCCTGCTTTAAAGTATGTTTTCTGTTGCAAGAGATGATCTTAGTCTAAATCAGTCTCAGTGTTACATGTATAGATCAAAACCTCTCAACTTGACACCGGCCATCAGAATTACAGATCCATTGTCAGGTCAGCATTGGTGGTTCAGTGGTAGAATTCTTGCCTCCCACTGTCAGGCCAGCTGAGTGGTCCTTCTCAGTATTTGCCAGCAGGTGGGGACAGTGCCACCTGTGCTGTGTAAGTTTGGGCCTGTTTACCTCCTAGTCCTTGGGAAACACATGCCACCTGCTCATTGTTGGAGAAATCAGAAAGCACAACAGGACTGGGCAGGAGTGTCATATTCCCAGAAGTGTTTCATGTGTCCATTTTGTTACATCTTTTGCCCCAATTCACTCTTCATGGGCATTTATGGTCTCCATGACTTTTTGTTCTTGTAGACCTCACTAGATAGACAGCCTTTGTGCACATCACCGTCTGCACTTGCTTGTTGAGATTCTTTCTTAGTAAGAATTGCTGAGTCCCAGGGCACTTGAATTAAAAAATACTTTAAACAAAATTTCAGATTACTCTGGAAGAATTCAGCAACCTATACTCCCCCCAAAA
The DNA here is from genome assembly GCF_950295315.1 of Erinaceus europaeus. Classification (NCBI taxonomy): domain Eukaryota; kingdom Metazoa; phylum Chordata; class Mammalia; order Eulipotyphla; family Erinaceidae; genus Erinaceus; species Erinaceus europaeus. Next base: position 127,679,604 of record NC_080168.1, on the reverse strand, counting down.
GCATGTGCTTTCTTAAGTACTCTCCCACATCAGGAATAATATTCCAGTATGTCTCCCATCTAGTAGGTTAAAAAAGGGTCACTTACATCGCGTTGCAAGTGAAGTCGAGCTTTTAAAAATATATTTACCGTTTGTCGTTTGTCTTCCACTATTGTTTTTAAACACGGCGGTGTAGAGAATGAACTACCCTTCTGCTCCCCTCTCATTTGCCAGGCTCCTTACATTTCTGTTTCCAGCGGGAGAATATCAAGTCAAGTTTAAACACCACTGTGAGAAGATGAGAATTCAAATACAAGTCAAGTTTAAATACCATTGTGAGACAACAAGAATTCCGGATCTCACACCTAGAGATCTGTAGGGTAACCTCCTAGGCCACACACTAAAGGTTTATGTTGGTCATTTCAGTGAAATGGGAACCCGGACACTGTTCTGGTCCTTGCAGCGCTGGCACTAGACCAGGAACTTACGGTGTGCACGGCCTGTGCTCGTCCAGCTAAGGTATTCCCCTGGCTACAGTGATCGCAGCTTAAAACATTACATATTCCTAACTGCAGCCGCTGACCAGCTGGGCAGTGTTTGAACTGTGCCATGCTCCACTGCCCCCACCACACTGGCATCAGTTGGGCATTGTTTGAAGGGCCTGTCTTTGGAAGGAATACGGATATGTTTTAGCTGCCAGACTGTTCTGAGAGGATGATAAGAAAATTAAGATTGTCTGCATGAAGCCTGCCAAAGTATTACTCATGTGACACAATAGGAAATAAGAAACTAGAGTTACCAAGTTAATTTGATTGATGTAGACAGCCAAGCAGACCACCACAATGATATATTTTTTTTTTTTTTGCAGAATTAACTAATTTTCTCATCTACAATTTATTAAATTAACCAGAAAATAGTTGTATCTTCAGTTTATTTGCTGACATGTCTTGGGACAGTGGTACAAGTGAGTATTTCCTCCTGGCCCCATCTGATCAATATTTCAAAATTCAAAATATAGATCCTGGGCCAAAATAGCAGTGCTCAGAGAGGTGTTTTTAGCATGTTTAGAAAGACAGAAGAGGACTAGCTTCCAAAGGCAGTAAATACAGGCACTCTGTCTACTTTACGGTTGTCAAGAAACTGGCCCTCTCTCCACATCTGCCTGATGCACAAAACTGCTTTCCAAAAAGAAAAGAAGAGAAAACAAACAAACAAACAAAAACCCTCTGTGGGACTTTTTACTTAGAGTTAGGACCTAAAATTAAAATACACTGAAAGATTAATAAAATGACTTTAAATTCACATTGATGCATAAAAAGAAACCTTCCTCCCTTCCTTTCTGAAGGAGAGAGACAATTGCAGCCCTGCTTCACCACTAGTGAAGTGTCCTCCCTGCCCGTGGAGAGCAGGGACTCGAACCAGAGTTCTCACGCTCAGCCAGGTATGCTGCTGTCTGTACCCAAAATGACGTCCTTCCTACGGGAAGGACTGGATTCCCCAGAGGCAAGGAGATAAACCAGAGCCGACAAGGAGGAGGAAGCTCCTAGAAAGGAGAAGCTGGGGTGCAGAGCACCACAGCTAGTCTGACACTTCTGGGTGATAGTTTTAATTGTCAGGATTCTGTTCCAAGTGTCCCTGGTGTTTGTAATAGGCCAACACTTGAGTTAATCAGCGCATTAAGGACTTCATTTGGCTTATTTGCAAGAAACTAGTCATGTTCCCAAGTATCTCTCCTTAGTGCAAACATGCTTTTGACTTCTTTAAAAGCCAAGACACTTTCCTTTTTTTTTTTTTTTTTTTTTTAAATTTCTTTATTGGGGGATTAATGCTTTACAGTCGGTAGTGAATACAGTAGTTTGTACATGCATAACATTTCTCAGTTTTCCGCATAACAATACCACCCCCACTAGGTCCTCCGACACTTTGCTGTCAGATAATATATCCCTCTGCACTTCACACTCTCCTACTGAATAGAGTAGCCGCTTCTCGCTCTAAAGTCCCGAGCCCACTCTCCTGTGCAGCTTTTGTCTGTGAACAGTATCTGTGGCGCTGATACTTGTGCTGCCTTCTGGCTGTTCCACTGTGTTCCCTCCACTACTGTTGTCCATTCCTCTGTGCTGAAACCCACATTTCTGTTTCTTCTTCTGCAAGTCGGCCTTAAATTCTTTCCCCTGGGCCTGGTGAAACTTGCAGAGTGCACTTGGTTCCCCTTGCGCATTCCCCAGGTTTGAGCCCAGCCCCTCCCACACTGGAGAAAGCTTCATTGATGGGATATGCTTCCCACCACATCTGAAAGAGTAGTGAAGCCTCCATCACCACAACCACCACCACAAAGTCTGTCTTCTGCACTAATGAGACTCCTGTATTCAAGTAATGCTAAGCTGTTTCTGGACTCTTTCCCCCCCTAAAATCTCTACTCTTCTCTACCCATAACTGTCCACTTACGGGTACTCTTCTTTTTTTTTAATATACCATCATTATAATATTGTAGTCTTTTTTCTTTTGTCATCACTGAGATGGCTTTTTTAGATAGAGAAACAGACAAAAATGAGCAGGGGGTAGAGGGAGAGAGAAGCCACAGCTCCAAAAAGCCCCTTCAGTGCAGTGGGGGCTGGGCTTGAACCCGGGCTGCACAGGTGGCAAAGCACCACACTATCTAAGCAAGCTACTTTTTCAGCTGTAAAATTGCAGACATTGTCTACATGAGACCAGCCTACCAGCTCTAGTTCTGTGAGCTGTGGGTATATTTCATATTTTTCAGTTATCTCCTATATCTTCATATAGAATCATTGTTATGTGGAAAGTACATATAACCTATTTTTATTAAACAAGATCACACTACTGGGTAACTTGCCTTTTAGAACTCAGCATGTTCTGTATCAATGTCGCCTGAGCCTTTTCCATGGCTACACTTTGACATATGACTACACCATAATTAAAAAAAAATTATTGGGGGATTAATGTTCTATATTCAAACTAAATACAATAGTATGTACTTGCATAACATTTCCCAGTTTTCCATATAACAATACAACCCCCACTAGCTCCTCTGTCACCCTTTTTAGACCTGTATTCTCACCCCCACACACACACACACCAGAGTCTTTTACTTTGGTGCAATACACTAATTCCTGTTCAGGATCTATTTGTGTTTTCTCTTCTGATCTTATTTTTCAGCTTCGGCCTGAGAGTGAGATCATCCCATATTTATCCTTCTGTTTCTGACTTATTTCACTTAACATGAATTTTTCAAGGCCCATCCAAGATCAGTTGAAAATGGTAAAGTCACCATTTTTTATAGCTGAGTAGTATTCCATTATGTATATAGACCACAACTTGCTCAGCCACTCATCTGGTGTGGGACACCTGGGTTGCTTCCAAATTGTGCTGCCAAGAACATATGTGTACACAGATCTTTTTGGATGGATGTGTTGGGTTCCTTAGGATCTATCCCCAGGAGAGGAATTGCAGGATCATAGGGTAGGTCCATTTCTAGCCTTCTGAGAGTTCTCCAGACTGTTCTCCACAGAGGTTGGACCAATTGACATTCCCATCAGCAGTGCAGGAGGGTTCCTTTGACCCTATAAACTCTCCAGAATTTGCTGCTGTTACCTTTTCTGATGTATGACATTCTCACAGGAGTGAAGTGATATCTCACTGTTGTCTTTATTTGCATTTCTCTGACAATCAGAGACTTGGGGCATTTTTTCATGTGTTTCTCGGCCTTTTGGATCTCTTCTGTGGTGAATATTCTGTCCAAGTCCTCCCCCCATTTTTGGATGGGGTTATTTGTTATCTTGTTGTTGAGTTTGGCAACAAACTCTTAGCTCTTTATATATTTTGGTTATTAGCTTCTTGTCTGATATATGGCATGTAAAGCTCTTCTCCCATTCTGTGAGGGGTCTCTTGGTTTGGGTAGTGGTTTCTTTTGCTGTGCAGAAGCTTTTTAATTTGATGTAGTCACATAGGTTTATTCTTGCCTTAGTTTTCTTTGAAACTGGATTCATTTCATTGAAGATGTCTTTAAAAGTTATGTGGAAAAGAGTTCTGCCAATATTTTCCTCTAAGTATCTGATCATTTCTGGTCTAACATCCAAGTCCTTGATCCACTTGGAATTTACTTTTGTATTTGGTGAAATATAGTGGTTCAGTTTCATTCTTCTGTGTATTTCAACTCACTTTTTCCAACATCATTTGTTGAAGAGACTCTTCTTTTCCCATTTCATATTCTGGGCATCTTGGTCAAAGATTAGATGGTCAAAGATTAGGTGTGGAGGCTTACTTCTGGGCTCTCAATTCTATTCCACTGGTCAGTGTGTCTGTTCATATTTCAGTACCAAGCAGTTTTGATGGCAATGGCCCTATAATACAATTTGAGATCTGAGAGTGTGATGCCTCCGGTTCTATTCTTTCTTCTCAAGATTGTTTTGGCAATTCTAGGTCTTTTCTGCTTCCAGATAAATATTTGTAGCATTTGTTCTATTCTCCTAAAAATGTGCTTGGGATCTTGATGGAGATAGCATTAAATTTGTAGATGGCTCTAGGTAGCATCTTCATTTTGATGATGTTAATTCTTCCTTCCAACCCATGAACATGGAATATCTTTCCACTTCTTTGTGTCTTTTTCAATTTCCTTGAGTAGTGACTCATAATTTTCAGTATACAAGGCTTTCACTTCTTTGGTTAGGTTTATTTCTAGGCATTTTATTGTTTTTGTTGCTATAGTAAAAGGAATTGATTTCTGGATTTCATCTTCTTCTAACTTAGTGTTTGCATAGAGGATGCCACTGACTTTTGAGTGTTAATTTTGTAGCCTGACACCTTCCTGTGTTGCCTGATGATTTCCAAAAGCTTCTTGCTGTATTCCCTAGGTTTTTCTATGTATACTCTCATGTCATCTGCAAATAGGGAGAGTTTGACTTCTTCTCTTCCAATCTGTATCCCTTTAATTCTTTGCTCCTGCGTGATTGCTATGGCAAGAACTTCCAACACTGTGTTGAATAGTAATGGTGATAGTGGGCAGCCCTGCCTAGTACCTGATCTGAAGGGAAATACTTCCAGTTTTTCACCATTGAGTATGATGTTGGCTGTAGGTTTGCTATATAGAGACTCCACTATCTTGAGGAATTTTACATCTATTCTCATTTTTTGTAGTGTTTTGATCATAAAGGGATGTTGTATTTTGTCAAAGGCTTTCTCTTCATCTATTGATATGACCATGTGGTTTTTAATCTTGCTTTTATTGATGTGGTGAATCAGATTGATTGATTTACATATATGAAAGCAACCTTGCCTCCCTAGGATAAACCCCACTTGGTCATGATGAACAATTTTTTAAATGGACTGCTGGATCCAGTTGGCTAGAATTTTGTTCAATATTTTCACATCTATGTTCATCAGAGATACTGGTCTATAGTTTTCTTTTTGGTTGTGTCCCTGTCTGCTTTTGGTATCAGAGTGATGTTGGCTTCATAGAAGCTGGCAGGGAGTATTCAAGTGTCTTCAATGGCTACACTATAATTTTTGAAACCTCCTATTGTTGATGGACATGTCACCAGATCCCAGTGTCATAATACCCTCTACAGAGATGCATTAAATGGCCTTTTATGCAAATCTCCATGTGTGTTTCCCCTCAATTGGAGATCATCCAGGTCACGAGGTGTGAGTGCTGTGAATGCTGATAACCACTCCCAGATTGTCCTCAAAAGAGGCTTAACTAGCATTCCTGTGGGCAAACCATCATACAGCTTTTAGGTCTCATCATAACTGTCACCTACCAGGGAAGCCTGACTTGCCATTTTTACCTCCGTGTGTGTGTGTGTGTGTGTGTGTGTGTGTGTGTGTGTGTGTGTGTGTGTAGTTGGAGGGTGGGTGTGGGCAGCATTTTCCCCCGAGTGCCTCACCAAGGAACTCTTCTATTCCTGATTTTTGGCACTCATCCCATTATTTGAATACTTGATAATCTGTCTCCACCATCCCAACACTGTTCTTTTTTTTTTTCCTTAATTTTTTTTTCTGATTTCAGCAGCAGGCTGTGCTTACTACCTAAAATTATGGCATTATGGACACACCTTAACATTAAGAAAATGACAACAATCTTTGTCATAGAGAGCGATCTTCTGTGCTAGCTCCGCATCGTTCTGTCTTTGGTGCTGACAACAAACACTGTACCAGCTAACACACCCATCTATCGTAGATACAAGCCTGCATTCCCAGAAGGCAGGGACCTTGTCTTTCATCTTTGTGTCTCAGCACTTGGCATTTGGAGCTAGTGTATGTTCAGTAAATGTCACCTGAAAGAATGGGAGGTAAGAGAAGTCTTGGAAGACATTCCACCTTAATAAGCACCTGTCACAGCTACTGGTATGACCTGTGCATTGTTGTTGCTTAGCCTTTTCCCCACTTCTTTAAAAAATGTAGTATATTTTTTATCAGTAATCTAATCAGTTTATAGAATGATAATATCATAGGAACATAACTTCTTAAAAAACAGGGGTGCCTGTGGTGATGCACATGGCTGAGGGCACATGTCACAGCGCACAAGGACCAGGGTTTGAGCTCCCAGTCTCCACCTGCAGGGGGAAAGCGTTGCAAGCGGTGAAGCAGCCCTGCAAGTGTCTCTCTTGTCTCTCTCCTTCTCTATCTGCCCTTTCCCTCATGATTTCTGGATGTCTATCCAAATATAAATAAAGATTAAAATTAAAATAAACAAATAAATAGATAAATTATTTTAAAAATTTACTGTCACTACGGTTGTAACTGGGGTTTGTGCCTGCATAATGAATCCACTGCTCCAAGCAGCCACCCACATCTTTCCTCCTTTTTTATTTGACAGGACAGACAGAGATTGAGAAGTGGAGGACAGAAAGAGAGAGAGAGAGAGAGGCATCTGCAGTATTCCTTCACTGATTGTGAAGCTTCGCCCCTGCAGGTGGGGACCAGAGGCTTGAACCCAGGATGGTTGTGCATGGTAACACGTGTGTTCAACGGGGTGCATACAGGGATATCATTTCACATGACACCCACCACCACCAAAGGTCTGGGTCCCCTAACTGCCTTCATTCTTTTTTTTTTTTCCACCACGGTTATCACCGGGATTTGGTGCCTGCTCCACTCCACTGCTCCTAGCAGCCATTTCCTCCTTTCCTCTAGATAGAGTGACAGAGATAGGGAGAGAGGAAAGATATCACAACAGGGCTCCACCGTTATTTATTTATTTACCTACCCTTTTGTTGCCCTTGTTTTTTATTGTTGTTGTAGTTATTATTGATGTGGTTATTGATGTTGTCATTGTTGGATAGGACAGAGAGAAATGGAGAGAGGAGGGGAAGACAGGGGGGGGAGATAGACACCTCAGACCCGCTTCACTACCTATGAAGCGACTCCCCTGCAGGTGGGGAGCTGGGGGCTCGAACCGGGACATTTAAGCTGGTCCTTAAGCTTTGTACTACCTGTGCTTAACCCGCTGTGCTACCGCCCAACTCCCAGGGCTCCACCTTTTGTGAAGCTGCCCTCCACCTCTCTAGCCCCCTCCCCCCCACAGGCTCTCCTGTGTGATGGCCTGGGGCCTAGGTCCTCCTGCATGGATTGCCACATGCATTCTGCCGGGTGAGCCACCTGCCAACCCCCTGTTTAGCCTCCTTTAAAAGAGGCAACTGAGCACAGACTCCAGCACATGTGGTTCTCAGATGAAACTTGAATGCTGATGAAATTCTCTCTCTCCTAGATGATTTGGTTTCATAGCCATTAGAACTGATTTAATTCTAACAGGGCAAATGGAAGAGCCTGGGAAGCAGTTATTAGTTGAGGGAGATTGGCTTGCTGATGTGATTTGTTGCTGGGCGTGTTTATTACCTTCTGGTTGTGTGCTCATGAAGTCAATATCCCCTGTGTTCTGCTGAGCCAGGTGATCTGGTGAAATAAGTGAAGTCAAGCACTGTTCGAATTCCAGAACTGAAAGCAGTAAGCATATAGCAAGTGCTAATAGCAGCCACATATTGAGGGCCTACCATGCATTCCATGTTTTACATACCATTTAATCCCTCATAAAAACTCTCTGAGGGAAGTATTATCTTTCTCCAGGTTCCAAATGACATTCAGCTGCAGGGAGGTGGACTTTCCAAGGTCACAAAGTTATTAAAGTGGACTGTCTGGCTTAGAATCCGCGTCTTCTTGGTTATAATATCATGCTTGGGTCTTTTCTTGTTTCCTAGTCTCCAAAATGACTCCTGCCTTGCTATGGAGCCGAAGAGATACACTGCACAGCAAGCAGATAAGCTGGGAATTTGGGGATTCCTTCTCTTGTTCTTGTTCATGTTCCTTTTCTTTTTTTGCCTCCAGGGTTATTGCTGGGGCTCAGCACCTGCACTAAGTATCCTCTGCTCCCAGAGGCCATTTTTCCCATTTTGTTGTCACCCTTGTTGTTGTTATTATTGTTGTTATTGCTGTTGCTGGATAAGACAGAGAGAAATCAAGAGAGGGAGAGATAAAGATAGACACCTGCAAACCTGCTTCACCGCTTGTGAAGCAACCCCCCTACAGGTAGGGAACCGGGGGGGCTCGAACTGGGATCCTTATGCAGGTCCATGTGCTTCACTCCATGTGCACTTAACCCGCTACACTACTGCCTGGCCCCCTACCTTCTCTTGTTCTTTGAAAACTGAATCATCAAGAAGATGCCTCACCTATCACTTTGTTTGGTTCTCCTCTGCTAACATCAGAGGACCCTGGAGACAAAACGGTTGGAGTCACTGGTCCACTTTCTTCTGGGTAAGGACTCTGTCACCTCTTCTCACCATCACTGTAGGAGATGTTGATATGTGAGTGAAAAACAGCTGTTGCTTTGGATTTATATGGCTACAGGGTTAAGAGTTTAATGGAATCAAATGTCTTGGATAAATCATAAACCAGAACCAGAAATGGAAGGATAGACTGGCCCAGGGACCCCAGGCAGAGACAGATCCCCAGAGCCGTGTACCTGCCAAGGGACTAAGTAAACCTCACAGGCTTTTTATTGTCATCATCACCATCCCAATTGGTCTTATGACTTGTAGAACAGGGAATACATGCTTATCACTGATTGTCTGAAATTGTTTAATTACATAAAATAAAAAAGCACTACTACAGGGATTGAACCAGGAACCTTGGAGCCTCAGACATGAATCTTCTGCATAGTCACTATGCTGTCTCCCCAGCCCTGCATAACACCCTCAGCAGGGCTGGGCAGCTCCCTGCTCTCATCTATCTGCAGTGTGACCTCGGGCTTCTGTATTAGACGCAGCACACAAAGGCCGTCACAACGACATATCATTTTAGTTCCGATTTTGGCCATAAGTGATTTGCACATGTTAGGAAAATATTGCAGCTTTCAGAACTTCATGTGTTGCAGAATTACAAGTAATGGATTGTGGGCTAAGGATCTCCCCCCCCACACACACACACTTTGGCACTGGTGGAGGTTTAATTCAGACTACAGGCAATAGATTTGACAGAGGGCCCTCAAGCCCTTTGCTAAAAGCAAAATGCACTTAGTTTCCATGGAGGGTCTGCCTCCCAGACGTTGCAGGGCCTGCTTTGCACCACTGTGTGCTCTCACTTGGAGATCGACAGCTCTCTCAGTGAGCTCCTGTAGCCACACGCCCTTTGTTCTCCTAAGTGAATGTAGAGAATCATCAGTTTCCATCAGAGAGAGAGGAAGAGAGGGAGAGGATGTGTGTACTGGTCACACCTCACTCTCCAGAGCAGGCGGCTTTCCTGGATGCTTCACAGTCCTGAGCCTTTGTTCCTTGGTTGTGAGACCCTCACCATGGAAACTACTTTGGCTTGTCTCATTCCAGTCCCAGGTGGCCTTGGAGATATTGCCCACACAGTGCCAGTCTGGCACACACACTTGTGCTGTACGTTTTTATTGCTTCATTTGGCTGTGCAACAAGCCCTAAGCTTTCTCTGCTTAGGGCTTGTTGCACAGATGACGGGTCTCGCCACGCTCAGTGACCAGGCTGCTGTCTCTCAACTGGCTTAGTGAGAGACACGTTCCCCTCTTAAACCCCAGGAGAAGCCTCACAATGTGGAAGCCCTGTGGTCCCGGGAGCCACTCTGAGCCTAGGACAGCCCAGGATCAGGAGTGTTACAAAGTGACTCCTGCACCCCTGGTGTTTCCTTGCACCCTCTTAGGTCCCACTTAGCAACTGCTTTTCCACTCTGCAGGGCACTTCAGGTAGGGGGTGTGAATGGAAATGATCTGCACTATCAAGGGCCTGGCCCTGGTTTGACAGCTGCTGGCCTCCATCTCTCCCAGCACCTGGTTTATCAGAGTACAGTATTCATACCATGTGCCTCTTCCTTGGTCAAGAGTCTTCAATCAGTCCAATGACTTTAATTGTGAGAGAACTGATGTCTGGTGAGACCTGGTGATTTATAGCCCATTCCTGGGCTGTGAGGCTTCCTCTGGAATTCTTGCTGACACAGTTTGCTCTATGGGCTGGATAAATCTTTGAGGTTTTCTATAGAATCTTCTTTCCTTAATGCAGAGCCTTGAACAAGGATTCCAAGGTGGTGAGTTTCAGGGGATCCATAACCTTCTGGAAATTATATGTACTGGTTTCTGTGGATGACCAAATGGGCTTTTTTTAAAGAAGAAACTCGTACTGGGTTCTTGGCATCAGATGACCAAATGGGCTTTTTTTAAGAAGAAACTCGTACTAGGTTCTTGGCATCATATTCTAAGTCAGTGCAGCCTCTAGAAAACGACTTAGTCTTCTGAACCTTTGGAAAATAGTAATGATGGGGGCTGGGTGGTGGCATACCAGAGTAACCACACATAGTACTAAGAGCAAAGGACCCACACAAGGATCCAGGTTCAAGCCCCCCCCCCAGTCCCTATCTGCAGGGGGGATCTTCACAATCAGTGAAGCAGGTCTGCGGGTGTCTGTCTTTCTCTCCCTCCCTCTATCTCCCTTTCCCTCTCAATTTCTCTCTGTCCTACCAAATAAAATGATGGGTGACAGGGAGGGAGGAAATGGCTGCAGGAGCAGTGGCTTGTGGATTTGTAGGGCCAGCACTGAGCCCAATCGATAACCCCGGAGGCACAAAAAAAGAAAAAGGAAAGGTAATAATAGACCTATGGGGCTGGGGAGACAGCATAATGTTTCTACAAGAACTTCTCATGCCTGTGGCTCTGAGGTCCCAGGTTCAGCTCCCAGCACCACCATAAGCCAGAGCGGAGCAGTGCTCTGGTATCAGCCTTCTCCTTCCTTCCCCCTCTCTTCCTCACAATACCGTTTTTTCATTAAATAAATAAATAAATAAAATGTAAAAGATGAAATGGGCTGGTGGTAGCGCAGCGGGTTAAGCACATATGGCGCAAAGTGCAAGGACTGGCATAAGGATACTAGTTTGAGCCCCCAGTTCCCTACCTGTAGGGGGGTCACTTTACAGGTGGTGAAGCAGGTCTGCAGGTGTCTTTCTCTCCCCCTCTCTGTCTTCCCCCATCTCTCCATTTCTTTCTGTCCTATCCGACAACGACTGCAATAACAATAATAACAACAACGATAAACAACAAGGGCAACAAAAAGGAAAAAAATGGCCTCCAGGAGCCGTGGATTTGTAGTGCCCCAGCGATAACCCTAGAGACAAAGAAAAAAAAAAAAGAAAAAAGAAAGAAAGAAAAGAAAATGGCTCCTGCTTGTAGTCCGGTAGACAAGCAGTTATAACAGCATGGCAGGTGCCGTCACCCTTCAAGTACTAGGTATTAAGGTGGCCAGGAGGCCAGGGAAGTCTGCCTGGAATAAGCAGCAGTGAATCAAGCCTTAACGGTAGGGCTAGGCCAGGCGAGTAGTGGACTGCACGAGTGTTCATGCAGCGTCTGGGGAAATATCTCAGCGGGTGGAGTGCCAGGCTTGCACCCATTGCTTGATCACCTGTGCTGGAGTGGTGCTGTGGCTTCTCTCTCTGTCTCTGTCTGTCACTCTCTGATACAACGCTCATCTTTTCGGACTTACCTAACACTTTTATGTTCATGTCAATTCCAAGAAGCAGGCAGGGAGATGAACAATAACAGATGGGGAGAGGAGCAAAAGCACAGCTTCCTAGAACCCCACAGGCCTCCCCAACCCCCCAGAAGGACAAGACAGATGTCCACAGAAGGGGAAAGGAACAGAGAATTAGGTTTGTCAACATATCTATACCATGCAGCCATTTAAAATAAATCTGGGGGGTGTGGCCAGTCAGCTCGCCAAGCATATGGCCCAGGTTCCAGCCCCAGCACACCATGTGGGAGCACTGTAGCACTGGGGGAGCTTCGGTGCTGTGGTGTCTCTCCCAGGCGGAGAAACTTTGGTGACAACAGCAATGACAAGATAATTTTGAGGGAGACCTAAAGGCTGGGAATGTGTTTGCAATGTTAAATAAGGAGTCTGTATATGGTTAGAAGCCAAGTAGAAGGAAAACAGCTCTTGCTAAGTTAAGGTGATAAACGTTTGCAGGCAATTTTAATGTGTCATCCTGCAACTTTTGCTTTTGTCGTTTACTGTTTCTCATCCATGGCCTGAGTGATCAGGATGCCAGAGCTCCACAGGCACCTGCTGCCTCTTTAGTTGAGCTCACGTGCTCATTTCAGGCTTGCCATGTTCTGGGCAAATATCAGTGGTGTCTGTGCCCACCCTGACAGGGTCGGCTCTCAGAGACCCCCCTCTGCCCCAGAAGACCCCTCTCTCAAAGCCAGATAGTAACACCTGCTTTCACGTTGGTTTTGAGACACGCTAATTAGTATTCCTCTTTTGTTCATGTGAGGCAACAGGAAAGGCAGGCCCAGTTAGTGAAGAAGCCTCCTTCCAGGATCTGGAAGGCGTGAAGCAGGGGCGTTAAGTAACCAGAGGTGACAGCTGAAATGACTGGGTACCAGGCAGAAGTGTCCGTTTGACCTGACTGATTACTGTTTGGAGTTGGATGCTTTTGGAAAATTGCCTTGATCCCTTCTAAACTCTCCACAGGGATCACAGGCTTTGCTCAGAGTGCCTTTTTTTTTTCTCAGGTTATCGCTGGCGCTCAGTGCCTGCACTAGGATTCCACTGCTCCTGGAGGCCATCTTTTCCCGTTGTTGTTGTTGGGTAGGACAGAGAGAAATTGAGAGAGGAGGAGAAAACAGGGAGAGAAAGATAGACACCTGCAGACCTGCTTCACCGCTTCTGAAGTGACCCCCCTACAGGTGGGGAGCCGGGAGCTCTGAGCTGGATCCTCTGAGAGCCTTTTTAAGCAGCTAGTTGGACTCTTTCCCTTCCAAGCAGGTCAGCGAGGGAAAAAAACAAAACAAAACCAGCTCTTAGGAGAGTTGCAAACTGACCAGCTCCCCAGAAGAACTAAGTCATCTATTGCTACCCATGGTGAGCTTTTTTGTGTGTGTGGCTTGAAGTTTCAGTTTGTTTGCTCATTCAGTCAGCAAATGTACACTGAGCACTAGTCTACAAGCTGAAGACATAGCGGTGAGGCTCATACTCAGGCTGAGGACACAGTCCGCCATGACAACACTGACGGTGACCACAAATACAGTCAAAGTCAGCACAGTCACTTTAGTTAGCGATAAGTGAAGGCTGTGAAGGTCGGAGAAGACGCATCTCGTGGGTTGTTGGACAAGTCATGATGTACTGTGTTTTTTCCCTTAATTTCTTTATTGGGGAATTAGTGGTTTATAGTCAACAGTAAAATAAAATGCAATACATGTGTAACATTTCTCAGTTTTCTACATAACAATTCAAACCTACCTGTTTTTTAGGACCTGAAACCTCCCCACTGCACCCCAGGAGAGTTCTATTTTTTTAATGCAAAAATGCAACATGGACTTTTCAGACAACTCAGTACTTTCAGTGAGGTGGTCAGAGGTGTCCCCTCTAAAAAGCTGAGTCACAAGTGAGAAAGAACTGCTATTAAGTAAGGGACAGCTTTTTAACAGGGCACTGCAGAGGAGGGAGGCAGGCTTACCAGGGAGACTGAAGGTCCGTCATTCTGGACCTGCTGCTCCTCATCTTCACTCCTTGTTCCCTCTGAACTTTGCTTCCTCTCTTGGGTCAGCTCTGGGCTCTATTTTCCAGTCATTCTTCCTGTAGCTCCTCTCTGAGCTTTCCCAGATGTTCTGCTTTGGCTTGTGGTTGGAGAGTCTTATGCTGCAGAGAGGAGTCTGGGTCCCCGTAATGGGGAGATTTGTGCGGATTAAAGTTGCAAAGCCCTGCTGCCAACAGTGTGTTCGCTGCTCTGTAGTCGAACTACAAGCCTGAAAAGTCACCACCAGTACCTTCAAGTCTCATTTTCCACAAGCAGAGTCAGAAAGGTTTACTTGAGGGAAAGAGGTACCTGGGAGTGTGGTTTTTAGTTTTAAAAGGGCCATTTCCCCGTTAGGGAGAAGACAGGAAATGAACACTTTCCTGTACTGCTGATGAGGGCGCAGACTGGTGTCAGCTCTAAAAATGTGCGTGCCCTTGGAAATAAGCAGGGATGTGTATTAAGGTATGTCTATAAAGAAACTTCACGGCCAAACGGTAGATAAGTAGTTAAATAAATCATTACATCTCTTTGCTATAATAATGTGTATCCATTTACTTGATTTCTTCTTAGGTAGGAGTGAGAGACAGAGAGGGAAAGAAGTAGGAGGAGAGACACCCAAGCACTGCTCTGCCACGTCTAGAATCTTCATGGTGCAGGTGCTCCCATGTGGAGGCTGGGGTCTCAGCTCCAGGCTCAGGCTACCTCTCAGCCCCCCAAAGTAGTGGCTTCTTGTTTTAGAAGATTTGTTCCATTCATTAGCGAGAAAAGCATTTATGACATCTCTCTGATATATGCAGCGCCTGGGATTGAACTCAGAGCCTCCATTTCAAAAAGGCTGTCACAGAAGAGCAGATATTATGGCATCAAAACTGTTTACATTGCTTTTCATGACAGAAGTCAGAAGCTTTTGCTGCAAGTAATAAAAATGTTTACTCTAGCTGACTTAGTGATCTTTTTCCCCTTATGACAAGAAGATGGGCTACAGGCAGCAGCTGGCATTGCTGGGTTCTGAGGTCTGGCCACAACAGGGCTGTTCTGCAGTGCCTGTGAACTTCCTGTTGCTTGAGACCTTGTGGCCACAGGAGAGCTGCTGTACTTTCAGGCATTGGGTCCACCTCCCAAGCTGAGAGGAGGGAGTGGAGGTGGCAACTGCTACTAATGTGTCCACCTTATCAGGAAAGCAAAAGCTTCCTTGTAAGCCCCCCCACCCCAGCTAAGATCTCTTTACATATGGCCCTTCCTAGGACTGCTAATAAATTGAATCTTTAGCTTTTCAAAACGATGGGTACAGGCAGATGGAGAGACAAACAGTGCAAAGGAGTATAGGCTCACCCAGCCCACAGAATCTACCACGCCACACTACACCACACAATATGAAGTGGAACACTGAGTTGGCAGAAGACCTTTACAGCATGGTCCCAGTAGAATACATACAAACGGGAGTCAGGCAGTAGTGCAGCAGGTTAAGTGCACGTAGCGCAAAGCGCAAGGACCGGAGTAAGGATCCCGGTTCGAGCCCCCGGTTTGAACCCCCGGCTCCCCACCTGCAGGGGAGTCGCTTCACAGGCGGTGAAGCAGGTCTGCAGCTGTGTCTTTCTCTCCTCCTCTCTGTCTTCCCCTCCTCTCTCCATTTCTCTGTCCTATCCAACAATGACTACATCAATAGTAACAACAATAACTACAACAATAAAACAACAAGGGCAACAAAGGGAATAAGTAAATAAATATATATTTAAAAATACATAGAAACATAGATGTGTGTGGGACGTCTGAGAAATGAGCCCAGGACTCGCCGTGTGTGTGTGTGTGTGTGTGTGTGTGTGGGCTATCACCACTGAGTGACCTTCCTGACCAATTGTTTTCATTCTTACTCTAGGGAGGGGAGAGGGAACTACAGACCTAGGCTTGAGGCAGATGAGTAGGTTTAGGAGGCAGATGAGTAGG
Organism: Erinaceus europaeus; assembly: GCF_950295315.1. Taxonomy (NCBI): domain Eukaryota; kingdom Metazoa; phylum Chordata; class Mammalia; order Eulipotyphla; family Erinaceidae; genus Erinaceus; species Erinaceus europaeus. Next base: position 127,663,647 of record NC_080168.1, on the reverse strand, counting down.
TTTAGGAGGCAGATGAGCAAGGAGCCTGGTTCAAGCCCCCGGTCCCCTCCTACAGGGGGAAGCTTCACGAGTGGTGAAGCAGGGCTGCAGGTGTCTATCTCTCTCCCTCTCTCCCTCCTCCTCTCCTCTCAATTTCTCTCTGTCTCTATCCAATAATAAATAAAAGTCAAAAAGCTTAAAAGAAAAGATAAGTGCCCTTGAAGACCTGAGTGGGGAGAGTAGAGTTGCACTGGACTGTTTATCATGTCTGTGTGACCTGAGTGTCTTCGAATGATGTAAAATAAGGAAACTTGAATTTAAATAACTTAAAATTTTTAATATGTTTTCTTTTTTATTATCTTTATTTATTTATTGGATAGAGACAACCAAAAATGGAGAGGGAGAGGGAGGAGGGCGATCATCACTCAGCTGTCCTCCTGCAGGTGGGAACCCGGGGCTTGAACCCAGGTCCTTGTGTACTGTAACAGGTGTGCTCAGTCAGGTGCACCACCACTCAGTTCCGGTATTTTTATTTTTTTATTGCCACTGGGTTATTGCTGAGACTTGGTGCCAGCACTAGAAATTTATAGCTCCTCAGCTGCCACTTTTTCCTTTTTTTTTTTTTTTTAATTCTATTGTATTTGATAGGACAGAGAGGAACAGAGGGAGAGAAAGGCACCTGCAGACCTGCTTGTGCACTCATGGTGTTTCCGTTCCCTTCTGCAGATGAGGAGCAGGGCCTCCAGCCTGGGCCCTTGAGCATGGAAACGTGAGCTCAGCCCGGTGCGCCACCGCCTGGCTCCCATAACTTAACATTTTGAAACACCACCAGCTTTCTTTTTCTTCGTTACTTCGTTTGATGGCATTTTGAAGCAGAATTCGAGCTTTCGGTAAGAAAAGGGAGTGATTCTGAAGATAGCTTCTGGAAACAACTCAGTGTGGTCTCAGATTCCTTGGCGAAGAAATGATGCAAAGCATCAGTCCCGGGGAATGAGAAAGCGAATTGCTTTAAGCATCTCACAAGTCTGGGTCTGAAAGACTTTGTAGTAACCCTGGACACATCTTGGCACTGGTCTAGTCTGCAAGGGTACAGAGTATATTCGGTCTCCAGGGACATGTTCAAACCCAGCAGGAGGGAGGGCAGCACACACTCAGGATGGAAGTTTACTGCTGAGCGATCCAGCAAGATTAGATGGCTGAGTGTCTCTGAATCTGTTCCACCTGGTCAGGCCAGCCGCCTCCTTCTCGGAGGCTGTGTCACTGAGGAAGTAAACAGCACCACAGAGCAGAGCGGAGGAGAAGGAATGCCAGGAGATGTCTGGCTGCTGCTCTCCCTGGCCGTGCCAGGACTGCGGGCCATCAGCTTCCTGGGGCATCCTCGCCTTCTCTCCCAGGCCCTACCGCCATCTGCAGAGTGGCCTGTCACCCTCCACAGCTTCTTCACAGCCACTCCTGCAGAGCTGAAGCAGGCTTCTTCAGAACCTAAATGGGTTTTTCTCTCTTTCTCTTTTTTTTTTCATCTGCAGGTTTTCCCCTCCAGGCAGAATTTTCCAGATAAATCAGGGGTGCAGAGCTTTTATTTAAAAAAAAAAAAACACCAAGGGCCATTTGTATAGGCCTCCAGGGTTATTGATGGGTTATCATGGTACCTGCATTAGGAATCCACTGCATCTAGAGGCTATTTTTTCCCTGTTGTTGCTCTTGTTGTTTTATTGTTGGTGTTATTATTGTTGTTGTTATTATTTCTGTCATTGTTGGATAGGACAGTGAGAAATTGAGAGAGGAAGGGAAGACAGAAAGGGGTAGAGAAAGATAGAAACCTGCAGATCTGCCTCACCACTTGTGAAGTGATCCCCCTGCAGGTGGGGAGCCTGGGGCTCGAACCGAGATTCTTATGCCGCCCCCCCCCCCAAATTTGGATATTTATAACATCATTTGTAGGCCACACAAGGTGTAACCCTCTGCACTTAATGTGTTGCTATGAAAATAGCTCCTATATTTATTGAGTTCCATCTGTGGTTGCCTTGGCAGGGCCAACCCAAGTGATGTGAACGTCTGATGGTTGGATATTTCTCATCTCTGAGATAGAGAAGAAAAGAAACCACCACCATATGCCAGAGCTGAGAAGTTCTCCAGTCTCTATTTCTTTCATTAAAAATAAATAACAAAAAAAGACTGTTTTCTCTAAAAAATAAATAAATAAACCATAGCACCGAAACTTTCTTCAGTCATGAATGTAGCAAAGTCAGCACTATCCAAGTGAGCTATTTTGCTGGCCCTGGTCTTTTTAAAAGACATATTTTATGTATTACATGAGAGTGAACCAGACACAGTGCTGGGGACTGAACTGGGAACTTGAGGCAGGTAAGCTTTACCAGTTGAGCCCACCCTTAATTTCTTTTTTTAATCACTCCATGGGGGTGGGGTGTGTTTATGACTTATAGTTAGTTGTTGACATGTGGGTACGCTTTCTTTTTTTTCCCTTTTGTTTCTATTATTATTGCTTTTGTTGTTATTATTATTGTTATTGCTGTCATTGTTGTTGGATAGGACAGAGAGAAATGGAGAGAGGAGGGGAAGACAGAGAGGGGGAGAGTGCCCCGACCAGCAGGGCGGTGAACAGGGGCTAGGAACCCAATGAGACCTGAAATGGAGGAACATGAGACACGAAGAATGACAGCAAGACAAGTTTCTGATCAAGCTGTAAAATTTTATTGTGAACACAGGCATTATAAGGCTTTGGGGAAGGAGAGGGAATGCTGGAGGAGGGGGGAGGGGGAGCAAACTTCAAAGCGGAATGTTCCTTGCAACAAATGGCAGGAACCAAACTGTGTGTTGACTCACTTGTGTTGACTCACTTGATTACTGATAAATGGTTTACCTAAGGGGAAATGGCCTGCCCAGGGGGGGATTAACACTTGTCTTGAGGGGTTCCGTTGTCTCAAAGCTTATCATCTATCAAGCAGAGAAATGGCTCCTGGCAGGAGAGAAAGACAGACACCTGCAGATCTGCTTCACCGCCTGTGAAGTGACTCCCCTGCAGGTGGGGAGCTGGGGACTCAAATCGGGATCCTTGTGCAGGTCCCTGTGCTTGGTACTATGGGCCCTTAACCTGGTGTTCCAGCAGCCAGCCCTCGAGTTAAGACTCTTTGAAAGAGTCCCTGGCTCTCTGCACGCATCTTGCTATAGTACATCTGCGTCATAAGTAGCTCCGTCTGGGCCATTGGTCTGTAAGCTCTGTGTAGGCATTCACACTGTCTTTAATTGTGCAAAAATTAATCTTATCAACCCGCCTGTGCTTCAGTTTCTTCATCTGAAAACGCCTCCCAAGAAAGGCTCATAATGATGAAAGGAGAAAGTGCATGCAAAGGGTCCAGCACAGAATAGGCCCTCAGTAACAGTCAGGTAACAAGGCAAGAAAATAACTCATAGCCTATTCATATTTGGGAAGACTATGCCAAGGCGAATTTTGGTCTCCTGTAGCCAGCCTTGTCTTCATGTGAGTGCACTGTCAGGTACCCGCTGATGATGGGCATGTGTTCAGAGAATGGCATCAGTAGGCAGCTTCACTATTGTGTTAACATCACAGGGTGTGTTCACAGAGGCCGCCAAGGTGTAGCCCGCTGTGCTCTGACCTGTGGATACCACCACACGCGCACGGCCCATTGCTGAACGTGGGAAGTATGTCGGTTACAAGTCAAGGCCTCCTGCCCCAGCTCCCATGTCTCTTGACCCCACTTCGGTCTCTACTCCACACCTGTTTCCCCAGACACCCCCAGTTCACCTGCCGTCTGAGGGTGAGACAGGAGTTCCACCTGTATGGTAATCTTAGAATATAAGGGAAATACTTAAATTCTAAGAGGTAATCTTAATTTATTTTTTATTGCCACCAGTTTTATCACTGGGGCTGAGTGCCTACATGACAAATCCTCTGGCCCTGGCTATCATTTGTTTTTCCTTTTTTTTGATAGAGACAGAGATATTGAGAGGGGAAGAGACAATAGAGTGTGTGTGGGGGGGAGTGAGACCTACAGCACTGCTTTGCCATTTGTGGAGCTGCCCCCTGCATGTGGGGACCAGGAACTAACATCTAGGTCCTTGGACTTTAATCACACGAACTTAACAAAGAAAACTTGTTTTCAAAGAAAGGCTGGATGTATTCCCCATGCCAGTGTGGAAGCAATGAAAGTAGCTTGATACAAGGGAGTGGGACAGAGCTTGAAACCACAAGAGGAAGTGCTTTGCTTGGTGCAAAGTTTTTAATAAAATAACCACACCTGGCAGTCTCTGCAGACCAGTGTGACGAAGATGGGATTTAAATAAAGAATATATGCACATGCAAAAATAAATAAAAGAAGGGCTGGCAGGTCTTCACACAGATGTATGTGTGTATACACACACACACACACACAATTACACAGACATGTGTGTACATACACTCACACACACACCTTGCTGTAGTGTTCCACACTGAACTCAGCTCACAGCAGCCTAAGATGGGCGTTTCCCCAGTACTGTGGAACCCTTAGCAGCCCTGGACCTCCCTTCTGTGCGCCACAGCCTCCTCGGAGAGCACTGAGTGGAGAATCTGCTGGAGCTGCTCCTCAGCTAAAGAGTGCCTTTCCCCTTCGTTCCCTACTATCCCTTAAAAGTCCTTAAAAGCTCTGGTGCCACCTCCCTGCTGGAAGCATTCCCTCAACCCAACCAAAATCAATCTCCTGCCTGCCGGCCCGCCTCCTCCCCACCCAGCTGCCTCTCGGATCTCCATCTAACACATATTTCATTCTGTCAGGTAGTACAGCTGTTTATATTTCTGCCTCTCTTCTTGGCTATAGTTTGGGCTTTTTATAGTTGCAAGTAAGAGAAACCAACCTTAGCACAGAATCATGGTGGGTGTCTTCCTGGACAGAGAAATGTCCCTACTCCCTCTCTGTTTCTGATTTCTTCTGCTCTGCTCACTTCTAAGTGTGTGTAGTGTGGGCAAATGACTCTCCATGGTTTCCAGGTGGGGGTCTCCATCAGCCACTGATGAATTCCCTGAGTCCAGGGCAGCGGTGAGAGTCACGTGGACACAGGGGTGGCCACAGTACACGTCCTCTGGGGAGGGAGGAGCCCCTCAGAGCTGGGCTGAACTGTGTAACACTGACCAGAGGTGCTCCCAGCTCCTGTCCTGGAGCTCCCAGCTTTCCGCTGACCCTCCACCCCTTTCTCCTCTCTAGTATGTATGTATGTGTGTATGTATTTATTTATTTGGATAGACACAGCCAGGCTAGCTTAGCGGGAGGGAGAGAGACGACCAGGAACTCATGGTTGAGTGGGAACACAGTCCAATGTGTTTATTCATCAGAAAAGAATCTGCCTTCATATCTTCTGAGGCGAAAGTGGCCGGCCGGAAAAGGAAGTGGGTAGGAGAGAAGGAAAAGAGCGTGAATTCCATCTAACCAGTGGGGATTAAACCAATGCCCTGCAGGCAGGGCAGGTCTCAGGCAAAACAGTGATTATGTAAATAGACCACAACATCAAGCAATGCAGCAGACCTGGCCTAATGACCAACAAGACACAGCCAGAAACTAAATTGAGAGGAAGGTGGTTATATATAGAGACACCTGCAGCACTGCTTCACCACTCGTGAATCTTCCACTTGCAGGTGGGGACAGGGGACTCAAACCTGGCTCCTTGCGCACTGTAATATGTAATATTCTGCTGCATAAGTCCTTTCCCTCTTCATTCCCAAACACCACTCAAACTCGCCAGTGAATCTTGTCTTGGAAGCAACCTCCTGATGCCATCTTGAAATTTGCTTCCCCTCAGTGCAGCCAAGGTGGTCTTTATAATAATAATAATAATAATAATAATAATGGGAAAAAAATCCTGGTAATGGGGACTGGGGACATAGCTTAGCCTGTTAGAGCATAGGACTTGCATGTCTGAGGTTCCAAAGGCCACAGGTTTAATCCCTAGTACCAGTAGATACTAGGTCTGAGTGGTCTCTCTCTCCTAATAAAAAAATAAATAAATACAAATATTCAACCTAGATACAAAATAATCTGGTCATACCACTCCCTTGCTTAAAGACCTTCAGGAGACTCTTCTTGCTGTTGGGACGGAAGTCAGGCATTGATGCAGACAGATGAAATTCTGCCTGTTTGTACAACTTCACTTCTGACCTCTCACCAGCCTTACTTACTGTTTCTGAATGCATCCTAGCACCTGTCACCTGTCACTCCCCCGTACCCTTTTTTTTTTTTCCAAGTTATAGCATCGCTTTATTGAGGAAATGTTGACTTACAGGATTTTTGTTGTCACAAAGGTCTATTTCCCTAAGGTAGGTATACATTTCACCCTCAACCTAAACCTTTTTTTTTTTTTTTCGTAAGACTTACATCCTCTGCCTCCCCTTAGTGCTCCTTCCTTCCCACTCCAAGCTCTGGAATCCTATTCAGAACCCCCTGTACGGTTTGTTCTCTGCTATGTCTTTTAGAGCCCATCAGTGGGTGAGGTCAGCTAGTGCTCACCCGTCTAACTCCCGGCTTACCTCATTCAACATGATTTGCTCCAGTTTCATCCATGTTGTGGCAAAACGAATGCCAGTTCTTTCAGCTGTGTAATATTCCAGTTATGCCACAACTTCTGTAACCACTCACCTGCTGAGGAACACTGGGGTTGTTTCTGCATGTTGCAAAGATTGAGAGCATCGCCATAAACATAGCTGTGCACATGTAATCCCTATAGCCGTTTTTGTGTTTTTTTGGATAGATACCTAGGAGAAGAATTGTTTGGTTGTGTGGTAGCTGATTTGTAATGTTTTCAGGCATCTCCAAGCTGTTTTCCACAGGACCACACTGTGGCAGTGTGCATTCCCAGCGGTTGTGTAGGCTTCCCTTCTCTCCATCTCTTTGTCAGCCTTATTGTCCTTTTTTTGATGTAGGCCATTCTCATTGAGGGGAGATGGCATCACATTGTTATCTTGATTTGCATTCCTCTTGTGCCTTTTTTTTTCATTTGGGGGAAAGAAAGGGGGTCTCTTATTAACAGATGAAGCACTAGCCCAGTGTGAGTGAAAAGTATAGACAGCTACTGAAGTTTTAAAAGGGGAATGATGGAGGCACTAGGCGCAGGAGAAGTAGACCTGCCTCTGTGGTTCCTGCCTAAGAAGCTACCTTTGGACTGCCAGAGTAGTGCAAGAGGGAGAGTATAGGACTTGCCCTGAGCTTGATCCCCAACACCACACATTCAAAAGTAATTCTCTGGTTCTCTTGATCATTAAAAAATAAGCAAGTCTTGATTAAAAACTTCCATTGAGAAGAATAAGAATAATAAGAAGAAGTAGAAGTAGAAGAAGAAGAAGAAGAAGAAGAAGAAGAAGAAGAAGAAGAAGAAGAAGAATTCTGTATAAAAAATAACAGCTACCTAGAAATCCACTACTACCCAAACCCCCAACGCCTGAAAGCTTTGACAGTATACTTGGACAGGCCTAAGATAAACCAGATTAAGTGTGTATTCCTTATCAAACCCTCTTGCATCCAAGGTGGAGGCTGGAAGAAGCTGAATGGTCTACGTGCTAGAACTTGGTCCCTGACCATATTTACAATATCTGTTGGTTTTCCAAATGGACACAAATGGACACAAATGACACAAATGGAGCTTGCTATGGGGCTGGGAAGGGACCTTGGGTTCTCACCGTGAAAACAGACTCAGAGTTCTGTGTAGAGAAGATGACCACTAGCCTCTGCCGACAGTCCCATCTGGTGTCCTGAGGTAATAATATGTTAAACTGCTCCACACATGACAGCTTACTCCTGGTGTTCACACTGAGTTGTCAATGACAGAGAACCCTTTAGACATTATAGCTTCAATTGCCTAAAATTCAGCCTCTTTATTTTATATTTTAAAAAAGTTTTTTGTATTATCTCTATTTATTGGATAGAGACAGCCAAAACTTGAGAGGTAAGGGGAAGATAGGGAGAGAGAGAGAGAGAGACACCTGCAGCCCTACTTCACTACTCACAAAGCTTTCTTCGTGCAGGTAGGGACTGGGGTCTTGAACCCAGGTCCATGTGTACTCAACCAGGTGCACCAACATCTGGCCCCAGCTTTTAATTTTTTTATTTTTTGCTATTGCCTCTAGGGTTATCACTGGAGCTCAGCTCCTGTTAACCATTTTTCCTTTTCTATTTTTTTTATTTGATAGGACAGATAGAAATTGAGAAAGGAGGGAGAGAGAGAGACACCTGCAGACCTGCTTCACTGCTCTTCTGAAACTTCCCCTCTGCAAGTGGGTGCGGGGGATTGCACTTGGGTCTTCATGCATGGTAATGAGTGCGTTTAACTGGCTGTGCCATCACCCAACCCCCACGACCCAAACTTTTCAGAGTAACCTTCTGTCTTGTACTATTCACCTAGAAATAATTGGTTGCAAATGATGAAAAATATTAGGAATAAGAGTGAAAACATAATCCTATTTGAGGATTTTTGTTTGTTTGTTTTGCATTCTGCATAATATGAAGTCTCTGAAGTAGACTAGCCCAGGTCCTCCCTCATCAGAGCTGCTAGACCTGGTGTCTTTGATGCCCATTCTGACAAAATGGCGATGGAAGCTCCAGGCAGCCTGTGAATAGGGAGAGACACACTTGCAAAGTCGCTCTATCCTTTTACTAGGAGTCAGAAACAGACAGTTACTTAGCTTTTCTTTACCAGAACTGTGATATGCAGCCTTCTGTGGACGTTGGGAGGCTAGGAAAGAATATATTCAGCAGGGCATATCCAAGCACCACACACACTGAGGTTATGTTAAGTGAAAAGGGAGAAACCATTGGGACATTCACCGTCTCTCATCTTTGCATCAGATGATGCACATGTTGCATCAGTTCTGCTGCTCTGGCTCCTCTTCATGCTTACCGTCTCTGAAACCCCCTCCTAGCTCCTGAAATCCAGCTGTGACCTGATAATTCTGCAAGTGCTTTCTGCAGAGTGCAGGTTTTCAGTGGGTGAAGTCTGACTTTAAATGGAAAACATACATTAGCTGGGCTGAGTGTTTTCTGAAAGTTGCACTCAAGCTTTTCCATACTGAGTGTTCTAGTCGGCATTTGTGGGATGTATGCAAGTCTTGTTCATCTCCTTCAGTCAGGCAGCCCGTGCTTGACAGTGGGGCGTCAGGATGATTAAGTGTGCACATGAAGACTCCATCCCCAGCTTTACTGTTTGTATCAGTAATTCTTCACAATCATTTAGTTTTTGGAGAAAAATGTGTTGAGACCAACCTTGAACTGCTCATAAATAGTGTAATTAATTTTTGTTCCACTTCAGTTCCAGTTGCTAATTGATTTAAAGCCACTATTGGGTATTTTCTCTGCTTCCCACATATCCCCCAGATCATAACACTCAAAAGTTGTTATTTTACTTTCCACTACATCTGTGTCACCCAAGAAGACAGGAACCACATAGATCTGCTTTCCACCACTGAGCAGAGTGCCTGTCCCATAGCAGGTACACAGTAAACACTGGCTGAGTGATCGCCTCACCAGACGACTCCTGACTATACTCAGCTGCATATCAGGGGTGGTGGCAGTCCCGAGCGGCCTGCTAGTCCCTGCATGCCAACCAGCATTTCATTGAAGAAGAGCAAGTAGGAAACAGAGGCAGAGGCACACCTGGTTGAAGGCACATAATACTAAGCATAAGGACCCGAGCAAGGATCCCAGTTCAAGCCCCCGGCTCCCTGCCTTCAGTGAGGATGCTTCACAACCAGTGAAGCAGGTCTGCATATGTCTCTCTTCCTCTCTCCCTCTCTATCTCCCCCACCTCACTCATTTTCTCTCTGTCCTATCCAATAAAATGGAAAAAAATGGCCACCAGGAGCAGTGGATTAGTAGTGCCTGCACACAGAGCCCCAGCAATAACCCTGGAGGCAAGAAGAAAGAAAGAAAGAAAGAGAGGAGGGAGGGAGGTAGGAAGGAAAGAAGAAAGGAAGAGAAAGAAAGAAAGGAGGGAGGAAGAGAAAGAAAGAGAAAGAAAGAAAGGAGGGAGGAAGGAAAGAAGGAAAGAAAGAAGGAAAGAAAAGAAAAAAGAAAGCGAGAAAAGGCTATATGCTAGAACATACCAGACTATATTTGGATATCTGCACTACACTGGATATAGCTATTTCCTGTTTTCCTCTGAAGTATGTATGTATGTATTATTATTTATTGGATAGAGAAAGAAAAAAATCAAGAGGAAAGAGGGAGATAGAGGAGAGAAAGAGAGAGAGACCTGCATACCTGCCTCATCACTTATGAAGCTTTCCCCCTGCAGATGAGGACCAGAGGCTTGAACCCAAGTCCTTGTGCATGGATGGTAACATATGCGCTCAGCTGGGTGTGCCACCGCCTGGCTCCTTATGTTTATTTTCTAGTCAAGAGACCCAGAAAATGAATGACCTCACAATTCCAGTTTCCCAGCCTGAGGGGAGGATCCTATCCATCCTGCCTTGGGCTAGGAGTTTCGCTTTGCCCTGGGCTTCTGTGTCCAGGGGCATTGGGTTTCTTGGGAATGTTCTTTCTGTAAACCTTTGAGCTGGGGGAGAAGCAATGCCTGGGACAGGGCCCCGAGCAGGCAGTCCTCTGGAGATGCGCTCTGTAGCTGCGTTAGGTTCATCTCTCCAGAGCCTTTTGGTTTTACCCACTGTCATTCCAAGCATTCACTTGCCGGGATAGCCTGAGGGTGCTTCTTCCCGAGCTAGTGCTTTCTGGGTTGGAGAGAATTCAACTGGAGCTGATCTAGGCTGCTGTGTGGGAGAGCAATTAGGAACTCATGCCGCACTAACTTCGCAGGAGATACACTCTGGAACTCTCGGAGCCAGAAAGCAATTTCCAAGTGTGTTTACTCAGAAGAGCAGCTATTTTTATACTCTCCAAGTAGGGTGGAAACAGGATGTGACATAGAGAGGGTGGGGTGAAAAGTGACTGGTGGAAGATCAGGGTGTGCCAAGGAGAGGATCAGGGTGTGACAAGGAGAGGGGGCAGAGCAAGTGAGAATTTTATCACTGAACCACCAATGCCCTGGAGGGAGGGTGGTGCTTGTTAACAGAGGTTATGTAAATAGAATACAGTGTTATGTAAATAGAATGCAGGGGGGATTAAACCAAATGAAACAGAAGGGGTTTTTAAAAGCAGAATTAGAAGCATACCAGCAATTCCCCCTTTCTTTTTAACTAATGGCCATAGTATCAGGATTGTGGGGTGAACAGAAACCTATATCGTACAGGCGTTTTCAAAAGAACTGGCATAAGACATGGAAAACAAAATAGGCGAGCAGCAATAACCAGTGTGATGCCAAGGGGAACGTTTCTTGCCTCAAAGGGCAAGGCCTAGCAGGCAAAATGGCATTTCTTGCCTCTGAGAGCGCTTCATGCCTCTGGGGGCATCTTTTGCCTCAAAGGGCGTTTCCTGCCTCTGTGGGCATCTCTTGCCTCTTGGGGCGCTTCATGCCTCTGTGGGCATCTCTTGCCTCTTGGGGCATTTCCTACCTCTGTGGGCATGACCTAGTAAGGAGGGGGAGTTTCCTGCCTCTGGGAACAGAGCCTGCAAGCGAGGGGACATGTCCTATAAAGTCCCAAGGCAACTGGCTGAAGTTAGTCTTTGAGAAACCCAGCAGCGTGTACCAGTAAGTCCGATGGAGGTGTCAGTCCAAAGTAGCTGACCACAGAAGAAAATGCCAAGGGATGAAATGCTGCATGTCTGTCTCGATGGAGAATGTCGGCCACCAGAATTCTGCTTTTCTGTAGAGAGTGATCTTTGGAGTCTGTGAATCTGTTTCTTCAGGTCGTGCCAGGTCACATCATTGGTTTCCGGGGGTGTGTTGTAGTCATTCCATCTTGTGGGCAATGTCAGAGAACAGGATCCAAATGGATTTCCAGGAATTCCATTTGAGTAGATGCTTTTTCATGTGAAGACTTGACAGCTGAAATTCACTTATTTGTCAAACAAAACTTGTAGCAGATTAGAAGTTTACTATAATTGAAAACTCCATTATAATTGGAAGTCCTTTCTAGTATGATTTTAAGGTTGTTTAAACAGTTTAAACTCAATAAAATGTGGAAAGGTAAACAGAAGAACCACGGTAGAAGCCTCAGGCATGAGAATAATTAACATAATCATTGCACTATCTGCCCCGCCCATAACTCATACCGTTTCAGTATTAAACATTTCAGATTTATGCCAAGACGTAAAAAAAGAAATCAAAGGAGGAAAAAACAATTTTTTGGATTATTTCTGGATGTCTCTAGAAATCATGGCTGTGTCTAGCATTTTTTTTTTAAGTCAATGTCAAACAAAAATTCAGTCATTCAAATCACTCTCTTACGAAACAGATCTCACCATGTAGGATTAAGAATCCCCGGAGGGCGTCCTAGTCCAAAAAGCTCCTCGAAATTCCATTTAGGGTGCTTCTGACTGTTCCTGCTGGATTGCTTCAGGCACCCATTTTTAAAAGTGTCTTCCCATCGAAGAAAGAATCCAATCAGGAGAGTAGAACTAACCACGTGTCTCCATTCTTGGGGACTGCCAGGGTACTGGAGAATGCTCCTCAAATTAGAGTAGTCCTTCTCCATGGGAAACATGCGAGAAGAAGTCCAGAAAGTCCCAGTGGAAATCCCCATGCATATCCCAAGGTCTATGATCATGGTCATAAAGAACCAAATTGTGGCCCGGAGCAAAATGTAGTCCTTTTCCTCAGGAAACATGGGAGAGGGAATCCAGAAAGTCCAAGGAGAAATCTCCGTGCATCTCCCAAGCTCTATGATTAGGGTCACAAGAAACCAAAGTTCCCGGTCAGGGAAACAAAGTGTGACCCAGAGCAAAATGTTCCAGAGACAGAGTAACTGTCTCATGATGAAACAGTAGAGGCTTTGGCAAACCTCTTCATAAGCAGAAGAGAAGACCATAGTGCATAGGTAGGCAAAGTCTTCACTTATCTGGGAATTGCGCAGGTCCGGTCTCATGTTGTAGGCGCCATATGTTGTTTTCGCCGGGCTGGCTTCACGGGCGGATAACAGACGACCCAGGACTCATGGCTGGGTTGTACGCAGTATCTCTTTATTCATGTAGGACGCAGCGCAATCTATACCAAGCTAAGCTAAACTCAAACTACAAACAATCTTGTTCTTATAAATATACTAGCCCAGTAGGGTGGAAACAGGATGTGACATAGAGAGGGTGGAGAGAAAAGTGACTGGTGAAAATCAGGGTATGACAAGGAGAGGATCAGGGTGTGACAAGGAGAGGGGGTGGAGCAGGTGAGAATTTTACCACTGAACCACCGATGCCCTGGAGGGAGGGTGGTGCTTGTTAACAGAGGTTATGTAAATAGAATACAGTGCTATATAAATAGAATGCAGTGGGGATTAAACCAAATGAAACAGAAGGGGTTTTTAAAAGCAGAATTAGAAGCATACCAACATTCACTTACCCGGTGATCCCTGAGTGCCTGCTGGATCATGTGTCCGGCTTCATGGGCTGGAGCTTACCCTGTGTGTCCTCTGTGCTCTCTCTCCCTCAGTTTTCTTACCTGAGAAGTCAGAAATGTGAGACTACTTACTTTATAGGACGATTTTCAGGACTAGGTGAGATATTACATATGCATCCTGTGTGCTCCAAGTAATGCATGTATATTAATATAAAATATTATATTGCATAGCATAGCATACAGCCCTGGCACCTGAGTACTTTGTTCAATGCCAGCTACTTCATGTCTACACTTCCTTTTCCACGATCTTAAAAGTCCAGAAGCTCTCTGCAACCAAATTTTCTTCATCCCTGTGACAGAAAACTCTTCTGACCTGAAGGAAATGCCAGACACAGCCTGACCTGGAAGGGGGTGAGGAAGTCGGAAGGCTCTATTTCGGGCCTAGTGTGAATGCTCACACATTTTGCTGCAGAGTCGTCAGGGTGACAGATTTCAGGGTTTCCTGCCCCAGCTGCAGCTCCTCAGGCAACATTATATAACCTCACCACTGCCAGATGACAGAGCCTTGCTCCTGACACACTTCTGGGCCTGAAACTCCAGGGGAGGCACCGTGGTCCCAGTGCTCCCCAGCACCTGCCCCTCACTGTAGCTCTGTGCCCCTAGCCCACAGTGTATCCAGGCAGGTCAGGGCAGCCCGGGGTCTAAGAAGCACTCGGGACCATCCGTCCTTCCCTCGGCATGGGGAGAGGAGGTGGTGTCAGGTAAAGCATCTCAGACAGGGGCAAGCCCACTGCCGCACCTCAGGCACGGTGCAGGGGTCTGAGGATCTGGCGGTAGGAGTTGCTCTCAGGGAGTCAGGTGGCAGTGCAGCAGATTAAGCGCACATGGTGCAAAGTGCAAGGACCAGCGTAAGGATCCCGGTTCGAGCCCCCGGCTCCCCACCTGCAGGGGAGTCACTTCACAGGTGGTGAAGCAGGTCTGCAGGTGTCTGTCTTTCTCTCCTCCTCTCTGTCTAACTCCTCCTCTCTCCATTTCTCTCTGTCCTATCCAACAACAACATCAATGACAATGATAACTACACCAATAAAACAACAAGGGCAACAAAAGGGAAAATAAATAAATATAAAAAAATTTAAAAAGGAGTTGCTCTCATCCTTGCACTGCAGAAGGCAGCAGTGAACACCTGGTTCACCACTGTGTCTAGGGGGAGGACATTCTGGGAGCCCGTGAGAGGGAGTCAGGCTTATCATGGGACCTAAGGTGGCCTCCCTAACCGCATTCCACCTAGACTGAGGTTGGAGAAGAGTGACTGGAAAGGAGTGAGCTTCCTGAGGAAGCTGAGGATACACAGAGCAGGGAGAGGAGGGTGTGTTACAGCTGGAGAAGGCTTGTCCTGTTCTGAACTCTGAGAGGAGGGGGCTGGGAGGGTGGTGCACCAGGTTAAGCGCACACGGTACAAAGTGCAAGGACCCTCACAAGGAACCTTGCTTGAGCCCCTGGCTCCTCACCTGAAGGGACGTCACTTCACAAGCAGTGAAGCAGGTCTGCAGGTGTCTTATCTTTCTCCCTCTCTATCTTCCCCTCTACTCTCAATTTCTCTCTGTCCTATTAAAAAAAATGGAAAAAATGGCCACAGGAACAGTGGATTCGTAGTGCAGGCACCAACAGCCAGCGATAATCCTGGAGGCAAATAAAAGCACTGAGAAGAGTCAGCAGGTGGATGGCTGGAGACAGAGGGTGGTTCACAGGACTCACCTGAGGTGGAGTCTTGTCTCTTGATGGTTATGGCTGCTGCCTCAGTGTTATTATTATTATTACTTTGCCTTCAGGGTTATTGTTGGGGCTTGGTTCCAGCACTCTGAGTCCACTGCTCCTGGCAGCCATTTTTTCCATTTTATTGGATAAGACAGAGAGAACTTGAGAGAGGAGGGGGAGAAAGAGGGAGAGAGAGAAGAGAGACACCTGCAGACCTGCTTCACCACTTGTGAAGCGTCCCCCTGCAGGTGGGGAGCCGGGGGCTTGAACTTGGATCTTTGTGCAGGTCCTTGTGCTTAGTAATATATGCCCTTAAATGGGTGTGCCACCACCCAGCCCCCGTCCCAGAATTTGTATTAATGGCAGTGTCTTTCATTCTCAAAAGTGCTTCTGTTTGGCTCATAGTGGATATGGATCACCCTGATTTGCTTTTCTGAGTGGGACCAGAGCTTCGCCTCAGCATGAGAGCCTGGCATGCTACTGGTGCTCTCTCCTTGGCCCCTGGCTTGCTTGACTTAAAGGCCAATATAGGCAAGTGAGAATTCCCCAAAAGATTAAAATCTTTTAAAAATTACCACCGGGGTTATTACTGGGGCTCAGTGTCTGGTGGTCTTTTTAAACCCCTCTTTTCATTTGTTGATTTATTAACTTACTTGTGTATTCATTTTATTGGGAAGTTAATGTTTTACAGTATAGTTGTTAGCACATGTGTTCAGTTTCCTGTAGGGTGCACCAGGTTAAGCACACATAGGTCCTTGAAGAACACTCTCATCCCCCCCAACTTAGGTCCTTTTCCGCCATCCTGCACCAGGACTTGAAAGCCCCCTCCACCACCACTCTCCCCATCCTCCTTCACCCAAGACCTTTGCTTTGGTACAATGCACTCAACCAGTGCAGACGACTGGTCTCCCCTTTTTGTTCTTGTTTCTCGCCTTCTGTCTAGGAGTGAGGTCATCCCATACCCATCCTCCTCCTGGCTTACCATGATCGGAGAGACCCTATCCAGGCCGGGGTGAAGGAAGGGGCTTGACCATTCCTGATAGCTGAGTGCTACTCCATAGTGAGTACACACCACAGCTTTCTTGCTCCTCATCTGCTGTTGGGCACCTACGTTGCTTCCAAGTTTAGGCTATTGTTACAAATTGTGTTTCCATGAATATAAGTGTACACAGATCCCAATGAATCTATTTGCTTCCATAGGATATAGCCCTAGGAGAGGAATTGCCAAACCATAGGGTAGGTCCATTTCTAGCCTTCTGAGAATTCTCCAGACTGCTCTCCACAGGGGTTGGACCAATTTGCATTCCCACCAGCAATGTAAAAGGGGTCCCTTACCCCCCAAACTCCTCCAACATTTGTTGTGACCTTTGATGTATGACATTCTCACAGGAGTGAAGTGGAATCTCATGGTTGTCTTTATTTATTTATTTTACCAGAGCACTGGCAAGCTCTGGTTTATGGTGATTCAGGGGATAAAACCTGGGATTGAAGCCTCGGGCACAGGAGTCTCTTTGCATAACCACTGTGCTATCTCCCCCCACCCTGCATTTCTCTGGTAACCAGAGACTTTGAACATTTTTCATATGTCTGTTGGTCCTTTGAATCTTTTATTTGGTGATTATTCTAAGCATATCCTCCCTCAACTTTTGGATGGGGTTGCCTTTTTGTTGCTGACTTTAGTCAGCTCTTTGTATATTTTGGTTATTAATATTTTGTCTGATGTGTGGCATGAAAAGATCTTTTCTCCTGTAAATAGTCTCTTTTTTGGGCGGTGGCTTCTTTTGCCATGCAGAAGCTTTTCAATTTGATGTAGTCCCATTGGTTAATTTTTGTTTGTCTTTGTTTTCCTTGGAAATGGATTTGAAGCACTGAAGGACTCCTTTAAAAACTTAGATGGAAAAGAGCTCTGCCAGTTTTTTCCTCTAAGTATTTGATGGTTTCTTATTTAACATCCAAACCTTTGATCCAGTTGGGGTTTACTATTTTTTTTAATATTTATTTTATTTATTTATTCCCTTTTGTTGCCCTTGTTGTTTTATTGTTGTAGTTATTATTGTTGTTGTCGTTGTTGGATAGGACAGAGAGAAATGGAGAGGAGGGGAAGACAGAGAGGGGGAGAGAAAGACAGACACCTGCAGACCTGCTTCACCGCCTGTGAAGCGACTCCCCTGCAGGTGGGGAGCTGGGGTTCGAACCGGGATCCTTATGCTGGTCCTTGTGCTTTGCGCCACCTGCGCTTAACCCGCTGCGCTACAGCCTGACTCCCTGGGGTTTACTTCTCTGGTAGTGAGATGAAGTGGTTTGGTTCCATTCTTTTGCCCGTTTCAACCCAATTTTCCCAATACTTTTGTTGAAAAGATTGTCCTTTCTCTATTTAACATTTTGGGCTCCCTTGTAAAAATTAGATATTGATAGCTGTGGGGAATTTTCCTCCCTTTTAAAAAATTAGATAGGAGAGAACGGAGAGGGAGTAGGGCAGAGAAGGAGAGATGCGTATAAAACCCCTTCACTATCCGTGAAGCATCCCCCCACAGATGGGGAGCAGGGGCTCGAATGTGGATGCACCACTGTCTGTCCCCACACATGCATTTCTTTTAAAGGAAGAAAGTGATTTGAGGTGAACTGGGTGACCTGGGCCACCAGGCTTTGCCCAGCATAAAGTCTGCCGGGCAAGCGTCGCTGGAGAAAGAAGAGACCAGGAACTCGTGGCAGAGTGGGAATGCAGTGCGATGCCTTTATTGATCAGAGACAATGCCTTTATATGTATCTTTAACCGGAAGTGGCAAGTGGGAAAAGGGAATGGCTAGGAGAGGGGCTGGAGAAAAGAGCAGGAAGGTAGCAAGCTTCCATAGCAGCTGTTGTGAAGGTTCTAACCAGTGGGATTAACCAATACCCTGCAGGCAGGGCAGGTCTCAGGCAAAACAATGATTATGCAAATAGACCACAGCGTCAGCTATAGAGCAGGGGGGCTGGAATAATGCCCAACAAAAGTCTTTTGTTCTTGCTGTGGTCTCAGGAGTTACTGGGATCTAAACTAGAGTGCAGATGGACAGACCAATTTTCACTGCCGTGGGCCAGCAGAGTAAGTAACTACTTGCCGGGCACTGTGTGTGCACATGCACAGAAAGCAATCGAGGAGGAATCTGCTGACCCTGGGCAATGACAGTGTTCTCTCTCCTTAGCTGAACCGTGTCTGGACGACCTCAGCAACAATCCCAGGCCTGTCTCTGGAAATCCAGGAAGGTGGTGGCCTTTTCTTTCCTCTCTCCCGTGTCTGCAGCGTGTTTGCCCAAAGGAAAGCCCACGCCAGGTGCCTGCCATTCCTGATTTGATTTTCTTCACTGGCCCGAGCTAGGAGTAGGCAGACACTATCAGTCTTAAGCTTTTAGCCAAGGAAAGACAGAATTCAGGGAAGCCTACGATTCATGTCTTACATTTGTGTAGGATGCTCTCGCAGTACCTCAGAGACACAAACTCACCCCCCTGGGAATGCCTTTACTCTCAGTTCTTGCCTCTGTCACTTTTTGAACACTCCAGGCTGCTGCTGGCTGGGAGAAAGCAGCGTGTAATCCCCTCTAGGCCTCACTGTTCGATGTAGTTTCAGGAGGCTTAGTGATAAGCAGCAGATTAGTGACAAGGGGGAATTGGACCTGCCCTGCATGATGAAAAAGCTTTGGTGTGGGCTCCTGGCCTCAGCCTTCTGGGGGTGGCGAAGATGGAGCTTGGCAGAGCTCCCTGGGGACAGTCTACCCTGGGTCCCAAAGACTGGCTTCCCCCAGTGTGGGTTTCCTGGTAACCCTGGAAATGGCGGCCAGAGAACAGAGAGCTCATCTCTCTCAAACACACACACACACACACACACACACACACACACACACACACACCACATCCATAGACACGTCGTGTGCATGCACATGCAGTGTTTGAATGCCAACATGTATTCTGCTCTCCAGCCAGACCTTGCATCCTCTCACCAAACACTGGCTAAGTCCTGACATGGAAGCCTGGTGTGCAGCCCCATGCACATTACACCTAAGCGGGGCCCACAGGGGGCGCCAGTGAGCACTGCCTTCCCTGTACCCACTAGTGGGAGGCTTTGAGGCTTGGGACCCTGGGCCCTGCACCAGCAAAGTCCACCCATGAATTAGTGGGTGTGTGTATACATGTGTAGTTTTTCTAGGGGAAAGGACCCATAGCTTTCTTTTTTTTTTAATTTTTATTTATAAAAAGGAAACACTGACAAAAGCCATAGGATAAGAGGGGTACAACTCTACACAGTTCCCACCACCAGAATTCCATATCTCATCCCCTCCCCTGATAGCTTTCCTATTTTTTATCCCTTTGAGAGTATGGGCCCAGGGGTGCATTGTGGGATGCAGAAGGTGGAAGGTCTGGCTTCTATAATCACTTCCCCACTGAACATGGGTGTTGACAGGTCGATCCATACTCCCAGCCTGCCTCTCCCTTTCCCTAGTGGGGCAGGGCTCTGGGGAAGTGGGGCTTCAGGACACATTGGTGGGGTTGTCCACCCTGAGAAGTCTGGTTGGTATCATGGTAGCATCTAGAACCTGGTGGCTGAAAGAAAAGTTATCATATAAAGCCAAACAAATTGTTGACTAATCATGAACCTAAAGGCAAGAATATTGCAGATGGACATTTGGGGGTCTCCATTTTGAAGACAGTTAGTAGGCCTATTTTAGTTATATTTCAAAGGGCCCATGACTATACTAGTTTTTTTTTTTTTTTTTCCTCCCTGAGCCTGACATCTGATATGCAGGTGGATCCAATTTATTGTCTGGAGAGATGATATCATGGCTGGAAAAAGGACCAGAAAATTGTATCAGGGACGAGAGTAGCTCCCTAATATGGGAAAGGTGTATAAATATCGTTGACTGTAAACCCCATAGATTAGACTTGATCTTATCTGGGGCCCATATTCAGCTTAGGAGCCTATGTGACCTCTGCATCCCTATAGATCTGAGCTCACATTCTGTGGTCATGAGCAGGAATGTTCCAAGTTGTCCCAATTTCAGAGCCCAATTTCAGGACCCATAACTTTAATGAGTTATTCACACATATCCCCCCCTAAAAAAAGAGCTCAAACATGTGGGTACCCACAACTGACTAATAATTAATCTTGAAAGCAATTTTGTTAATTTATTAAATTAACAAAATTTTAATTTATTAAAATTTTTTAATTATTTATTTATTTTGGAGAGAGACAAAAATTGAGAGGGAAAGGGGAACTGGGGGGGAGCACCTGCAGCCCTGCTTCAAGCTCTCCTGAAACTTCCCCGTGCAGGTGGGGCTGGAGGCGTGGACCTGGGTCCTGTGCACGGTGACAGATGTGCTAGCCAGGTGCACCATCACCCAGCCCCTAAAGTGGCTTTTAAGGCCCTGTAGCCTCATACAGTGACTATGTTATTGCTCTCAGGGCTGACTTTTTAAAAAAATCTATTTTATTTACTTATTTTTATTATTGTTATTGATGTCGTTGTTGTTGGATAGGACAGAGAGAAATGGAGAGAGGAGGGGAAACCAGAGAGGTGGAGAGAAAGACAGACACCTGCAGACCTGCTTCACTGCTTGTGAAGCGACTTCCCTGCAGGTGGGGAGCCGGGGGCTCGAACCGGGATCCTTACGCCGGTCCTTGTGCTTTGTGCTACGTGCGCTTAACCTGCTGTGCTACCGCCTGACTTTTTTTTTTTTTTTAAATATTTTTTCCCTTTATTGGGTGGGGAGGCTAATGGACTATCGTGTAGTTGTTGACACATGGACACAGTTTCTCATCTCCCTGTGTTAGGTGTGTGCAAAATACTCTCATCCCCAAACATCACACTTTCTCACTACTTCAGATAGATAGTGAGTAGGGTAGGGAAGGGACCTCAGCACTAGCCATGGAGCTTCCCCCGTGCAGTGCTGCTCTTCTGTAGTGTCAGGGTTCAAATCTTGGACCTGCCACTGTGGGGAGCTATGCACTTTGCCAGGTGAGCAATCTTCTGTCCCCTGAAGTGACATATTTTTAAAATTTAATTTATTACTGGGTAGAGACAGAGAGAATTTGAGAGGGGAGGCGGAAGTAGAGAAGAAAAGAGACAGAGAGACATGTGCAATTCAGCTTCAGAACTCATGAAGCTTTCCCCCTGCAGGTGGGGACCAGGGGCTTGAACCTGGGTCCTTGCTCACTGTATAGCGAGCACTTAACCAGCTGCGCCACCACCCAGCCCCTTGAAGTGATAGTTTTTGATGGTGATACAGCCTATACTAGAGGAACTGACATAAGAAGGAGCCACTCAGCCTGTTTACCGTAATCCCAAGAAATTCAGTTTATTCCCACTCCCTCTGCCTGCACAGCACAGCACAGCACAGTCCTGGCTTAGTACCCTTCCTTCATCCCTCTGTAGTGTCGGAGCAGGTCTGCTTTCCCTTTCCTCCCTCCTCCAACCCCTTCTCTACCTCCTCCTAGATAAGACATGGTGAATGACCAGACCACTCCCAGGCTGAACTGTTGTTTTCAGAGCACTGCTCAGCACTGTCTTGTGGTGGTGCAGAGGACTGAACCTGGAATGAGTGAGTCTCTCTGCATAACCGTTAGGCTCTCTCCCCCACCCTGGGTGCTATTTTTTTTAACTGTAAAGAGTATTTATTTTATATATCTTATATATTTTAATAAGAGGAATACACACACACACACAGAGAGAGAGAGAGAGAGAGAGAGAGAAGCTCTGTTCAGCTCTGGCTTTTGGTGGTGCAGGGGATTGAACCTGGGACATCAGAGCCTCAGGCATGAAAGTCATTGCAGAACCATTTTGCTTTCCCCCCACCCCCTAACCTAGGCTGCTTTTTAATTATAGAAAGAGAGAGACTAAAGCATCAGAGCTCCCCCCAATACCATGACACCTCCAGTGTGGTGCCAAGAGTTCAAACCTGGCCTGTGCACATGGCAAGGCAGGTGTTCTGCCAGGTCAGCTAACTCTCTGATCATTGAAATGGCTCCTAATGAGACTAGAAATTGTCCAGTGAAAAAAGCAAGTATTTTTAATAAAGAATCCTGAACGAGTTGGGCAAAGCTCAAAGAAACAGACTTCTAGTGTTGGAGATGTTTCCCAAAGTCAGATTCTCCCAGGATGCCTGCAGAGTGTGTGTTCTCAAAGCACAGTAGACATGCTGCCTGTGCTCCCAGCAGAGGGACAGAGGAAGGAGCATTCTGTGCAGCTGAGTTAGTTGTACCCCTCCTACCTTATGTTTTTGTTCATTAATCCTTTCTTAAATAAAAAATTTAAAAAAAAAAGAACTCAGCTGCACCTGAGAGATAGCTCACCTGGTAGAGTGCACGCCTTGCTCTGTGTGTGTGTGTGTATGTGTGTGTGTGTGTGTGTGTGTGTGTGTCCTAGGTTGGAGCCTGGCTCGTGGGAGGTGCTGTGACCCCAGAAGTTGCAGCGATGTGGTCCTTCTCCCTCCCTCTATCTGAATGGAGAAACTTTGCAGACCAGTGGCCATGCGTAAGGCCCAGCTCCGTGGTGGTAGTCGTGGTGGTGGTGGTGGTGGTGGTGTGGGGGAGGGGAAATCCCAAGGCCACACAGTGGGGTGGCAGCTCAGGCTCCTCCCTGCCTCCCCAAAGGACCTTTGCTTCCTGTGTTGGATGCCTGAGCTGCCCTTGCACTTGTGAATGTTTAAGGCCTGTGCTCTTGGGGTCCAGCTCTGCTTCATCTCTTCCAGGTGAGTGCAGGCAGTTAGTTCCCTTGTCGTCCCTGGCCATCTGCTTTGGGCCTGCTCCTCTTCCTGGCTTCTCTCACTCCTGTTCTGTTAATGATATTTCAGATCATACCAACCCATAATGGAAATGACACAGGACAGCAACAATTAAGGCTCATTTTAAAACTTTCTTTTGAAACCAAGCACTGTTTAGCTCTGCCTCATGCCAGTGCTGGGGTTGGAGCCTGGAACCTCAGAGCCTCAGAGCCTCAGAGCCTCAGGCAGAAGCGTAACCATTGTTTTGTCTCTGCAGCCCTTGTTTTATTATTTTATTTATTTATTTTAAAAGATTTTATTTATTTATGAGAAAGATAGGAGGAGAGAGAAAGAACCAGACATCAGTCTGGCACATGTGCTGCCGGGGATCGAACTCAGGACCTTATGCTTGAGAGTCCAAAGCTTTATCAGTGCGCCACCTCCCAGACCACGTTTTATATATATCCTTATTTATTTAATAGAGACAGAGAAGTTGAAAGGGGGAGAGACGCCTGTAGCACTGCTTCACTGCTTATGAAGACCCCCCCCATACACACACACGAGGGGCTAAGTGTTAAGACTCAGGTCCCTGTGCATGGTAGCATGTGTGCTCTACTTGATGTACCGCCACCCAGTCCCCACCCCCACGCCTTTGTTTTTGACTTAGCTGTCGCGTTCTTGAGAATCTCAGCGTGTTCTCACTTTCTACATGGTGTGTTTTGATGACATTTAGACTTTTCATGAGCATGTGCATTTTTCAGGAGTGATTTGTCTAACTCAGGTGAATGTCTAACTCAGCCACATTTCCTAGGCAGGATGGGCAGATGTTTTCTGAGAGGGCCAGATAAGCCCGTTGCTAAGGCTGCTGTGTCAGCTGCTCAGCTCTGCAGCTGTCAGATAAACAGCTGGAGGGCCATGCCAATGAGGTTTTACAGCAGGCATAGAAAGGGGAACTTCAGGAATGGTTCACATTCACAATGTGATGTTTCCCTTTTGATGTTTCTCTCCACTATTTAGATGTGAGAACCAATCTTCGCCCATGGGGCATACAAAACAGCAGTGAACTGGATTTGGCTGACCCCTGACCTTCCTTGCTTTACCGTGGCACTGACTGAAGGAGTCAGGTGGGGATTAGCCCAGAGGGCCAGAGGTAGCTTTCTGGGCTTAGAGGCAGCTTTCCAAGTTGTCCTGCAGGTGTGGGTTACACCAGTGTTTGCATCTGTCAGAAGTGATGGAAAGGTGGACATTGCAGTTTCTATCAATTATACATCAGGAAAAAGAGAATACCTTTTTATTTACTTATTTTCTTTACTGGGGGGATTACTGGTTTACAGTCAACAGTCAAATACAGTACTTGGTCCATGTGTAACATTCCTCAGTTTTCCACATAACAGTTCAACCCCTTCTCGGTCCTCCTCTGCCATCCTGTTCCGAGACCTGAGCCCTCCCCAACCCCAGAGTCTTCCTTTGGCGCAGTGCACCAACCCCAGACAAGTGGGAGCACATACTGCATGATAACCACCCCCATCTCAGGTGCACATGACAGGGAAGCACTTCTTTTTTTTTCTTTTTACCTCCAGGGTTATTGTTGGGGTGCAGTGCCTGCACTATGAATCTACTGCTCCTGGAGGCCATTTTTCCCATTTTGTTGCCCTTATTGTTACCCTTGTTGTTGTCATTATTATTGTTGTTATCATTGCTGTTGTTGTTGTTGGATAGGACAGAGAGAAATGGAGAGAGGAGGGGAGACAGAAAGGGGGAGAGAAAGACAGACACCTGCAGACCTGCTTCACCGCCTGTGAAGCAACCTCCTTTTTGTTGTCCATCGTTGTTGTTATTGTTGTTGTTGTTATTGCTGTCACTGTTGCTGGATAGGACAGAGAGAAATGCAAAGAAGAGGGGAAGACAGAAGACAGAGAGGGGGAGAGAAAGACAGACACCTGCAGACCTGCTTCACCGCCTGTGAAGTGACCCTCCCCCATGCAGGTGGGGAGCTGAGGGCTTGAACTGGGATCCTTACGCAGGTCTTTGCGCTTCGCACCATGTGTACTTAAGCCACTGTGCTACCGCCTAATCCCCGACAGGGAAGCATTTCTTACTCACTAGACCCCCTTTATCATTATTGGGAAGTTTAGAGCACAGTTTAGAGCACAGTTGTTGGTACATGAGTTTAATTTCTCACTCTCCATCATAGGCATATGTACAAGACTCTCAGCCCCGACCTGGGTCCCTTCCCACCATCATGCATCAGGACCCCCCGCTTCCCCAGTGCCCTTTGCTTCTGTGCGAGACGTCAAACCCAGGGCAGGTTTGACTTTGTGTTTCCCCTTTCTGTTCTTGTTTTTTGAGTGCTGCCTATAGGGGAGATATCTAGAAATCACACTTCTCTTTTGGACTTGTCTCGACGTCTGATAACAGATGGACTCAGATGTCCAGTGAGTTGTGGCACATAGCCACAACAGAATCCTGCTCAGCCGCTCAGCGTGATCCAGTCATCTCCCTCGCGTCATCTGGGCTGGAGCTTGAAGGAGTCATGCCAATAAGGGAGATGCGCTTTTCCTCCTCACTTGCACTTCTGTGGGCCAGCTGGGGAGACTGCAGTTCTGGGCCCATGCTGGACAGGCACGGCTTTCCTCCTGGCAGTGGCAGAACTAGGAGACTGGCTACCTGGGACTTTATGCTGGGGCCTGCCTGTGGTTGTGGGTGTGTCCGCCTGGTGAGCTACCTGCCAGCCCCCCTCTCCACGTCTGGAAGGATGGCAACTGCTATAGAATAGCGGGAATGTGAATTGATAGATGCGCCAGGCAACACTGGGTTTAGCCAAGTGCCAAAATCATACCTCCAGGTAAGATAGGTCTCGGGCAAGTCCCGTAGGGCAAGTGTACTGTTGTGTGTGCCGTGGATACAGTGCCTGAACTGCTTCCTCCAGCTGTCTTCAGCATCCCCAGGCCCTCATCTCTTGACCAACAGGGCCTCCCTATGTGAGCTGGCCTCTGAAGGCTTCAGTGATCCCCTGGCTGTAGCCTCACCTCCTCCTCCTCTTTGTTCTCTTGACCCTCATCCCCAATGGTTCCTGTCTCCCAGTCACTGTGAATGCCTGCCAAAGCTGGCCTTCTCATACCATGCTCCTCTCAGGGAAATGGCCACGCAAGGTGGCCACGCCAGAGTCATCCCAAACTCTTGATTCTCTTCTGCCCCTAAATCCAAGCGCTGCCTGGTCCATCCCATCTACACTTCTGCATGCCATGCTGGTCCTATCTGAGGGTCTTAGCATGGTGCACCAGCACTCTCGCTATCAGAAGCCTCCACGTGGGTCTCCTGGAGGCAGCCTGACCCACACTCATCTTCTCTGCACTGTGTGTAAAGTGGCCCACAGCCAGGCTCGCCATTCCTTTCCCCACTGGTGTGTGTGTGTGTGCGTGCGTGCACACTTGTGTACGTGTGTCAATAGCAGTTGTCTTCAGAAAAGGACACTTGGAGCCCAAGATGAGAGGGAGACTTTTTTTTGACACATCTTTTTTTTTTTCCAGTGATTTACAAAATTGCAAAGTAACAGGAGTATAATTCCACACTGTTCCCAGCACCAGAGTTCTGTGCCCCCATGCCCTCCACTGGAAACTGCAGTGGTGCCCCCAAGGTCACAGAGCTATCTCTATCTACTGACTATTATTTCTATAACTATCTGTCCATATATGTATATGTTCCTCTTTTTCCTCCCTCTGGTCCTGCCTTCTCTTCCATTCTAAGTCACACCTATACCTGTTACTACTTTCAGATTGGCATATCTTTTGTAGTAGTAGAGGTCTTACCATAAGTTTGTGTTTTTAATTTTAAAATAAGGTGATTATAATAGTAAATATTAGGGAGTCCGGCGGTAGTGCAACAGGTTGAGCACACGTGGTGCAAAGCGCAAGGACCTGCATAAGGATCCCAGTTCGAGCCCCTGGCTCCCCACCTGCAGGGGAGTCGCTTCACAGGCGGTGAAGCAGGTCTGCAGGTGTCTGTCTTTCTCTCCCCCTCTCTGTCTTCCCTTCCTCTCTCCATTTCTCTCTGTCCTATCTAACAATGACGACATCAACTACAGTAATAACTGCAACAACAATGAAAAACAACACAGGCAACAAAAAGGAAAAACAAATATATAAAAAAGTAAATAAATATTATAGGTGTTGATGGCTACCCTTTATGACTCATTGGAAATAAGACATGAAGTGGAAGAACAGATCGCAGCTCAGGAGGTGGCACAGTGGATAAAGCACTGGACTCTCAACCATGAGAACAGATGGTTTTAAGAAGTGAAGCCTGGCCAGGTTCGAGCCCCTGTTCTCCACTGGCAGGGGGTCGCTTCACAAGTAGGGAAGCAGGTCTGCATGTGTTTATCTTTCTCTCCCCCTCTCCTCTATCTTCCCCTCCTTTCTCAATTTCTCTCTATCCAATCCAATCCAATAAAATGGAAAAATGACCACCAGAAGCAGTGTATTTGTAGTGCAAGCACCAAGCCCCAGTATCCCTGGGCAAAAGGGGGAGAGAGAGAGAGAGAGAGAGAGAGAGAGAGAGAGGAAGAAAGAAAGAAAGAAAGAAAGAAAGAAAGAAAGAAAGAAAGAAAGAAAGAGAGAGAAAGAAAGAAAGGAAGAAAAGAAAAGTGAAGCCTGGGAGATGGTAGTGGTTTGGGAGCTAATCATCGGGTTGGTGTTCTGTAATTATAAATTTGATGTTGCAGGGCCAGGAGATATCTCATCTGTCAGAGCGCAGACTTTGCCCTGCATGGGGACCTGGGTCTGAGTCCCTGGCACCACATGGACGCCTTGCATAGCTCTAGAGGAAGTTCCATAATGGTAGAATGGTGTTGTGGGATCCCGCCTTCTCTGTCTTTCTCTCCCTGAAATGAGAAGAGAAAGGTCTGCCCCGAACAGCAGAATTGCATGTGTGCAAGACTGCAGTGGGGGCAGGCTGGGGCTTAAGGGCTTCATTTTCCGCTTGTGGGTCATAAACCTGCTGGTGAGCTCAGGGCTGCTCAGACCCTTAAACCCACTGCTTCTGAGAGCAGGCTAGTGTTTGCTTTTCTTTTTCTTTTTTTTCTGTCTCCAGGGTTACTTGCTGGGGCTCGGTGCCTACACTAGGTATCTACTGCTCCTAGAGGCTATTTTTCCCTTTTGTTGCCCTTGTTGTTTAAGACTAGTGTTTTCTTACCAACACTTAGTGACACTCATATAATAAAGTTGGTGCCCTTGGACATTGTGTTCACACACACACACACACACACACACACACACACACACACGCACAACCCCAGCAGTGAAATCATGAATCCCAACTCTGAGACTTACTGCTTCTATAAATTTGGGTGAGTCATCTGACTTCTTTGAACTATGATTCTCTCATCTGTGAAATGAGAAATATTAATGGTGTTCTCTCTGTAACAGTATTTTGAGGATTAAATGAGCTATTTCATTTGCTCTTACTGACATCTATTTCATATTATGTAATCTCAGTAAATGCTAGATATCTTTGTCAATAGGCTATGTCCAAGGAACTTTTTTTTTTTTTTCTTTTTCTTTACTTGTAAATAGCTACTGCCTGGAGATCATGTCTTTGGCAGCTCCATCACATTGACGAGCCATGTAAAGAGTCAACTATAATTAACCCCTCTGGGTCTTTAAAATTTTTATTATCATTATTATTGAATAGAGACTGTCAGAAATCAAGAGGAAGGGGGAGATAGGGAGGGAAGGTGGAGGGGAGGAAGGGAGGGATGGAGGGGGAGAGAGAGAGAGAGAGAGAGAGAGAGAGAGTCTTACAGCAGTGCTTCAACACTTGCAAAGCTTTCCCCCTGCAGGAAGGGATCAGGGGCTTGAATGCTGGTCCTAGCACATTGTAGCATGTGCGCTCAACCAGGTGCGCCAACCATCCAGCCCCCCACTGGGCCTTCTCTGCGTTCTGTGTTGTTCATATTTTTTTTCAGTCACATCCTCTCATTCTGTCCCCTGATATTTTATAGGCTTCAGAGTTGTTTCTATTCTGTTTGTTCTTCTTCTGCAAACAGATATAGGCTGAAAATGTTGATGAGTCTTGAAAGCATTTGTATAAATGTGAGTCAGAGAGAGCAGAGTAGGTTATAAAGGCTTGTTATAGGGGGTCATTGAAAGTCCGCTCATTCTTTCCGTAGGTACTACGTTCTTTATGTCAATCACTACTCTAGGTGGCACAGTGCAAGACAGAAAAGGAACCTCCCCTAGGAATTAGCTTAGTGACAGTGACAATCTAAGTCAGCAGGATGGTTTCAGCTGGCAATAATTGAGCTCTCAGGAATGAAGTAGTTACAGGAGCCTCTAGAGGGACAAGGCTCCAGGTGGAGGGAATAGCAAGGCTCCAGACCCTGAGATGAGAGCAAGCTTGGTGTGTGGAAGGCATAGAAAGCAAACTAGTGTGGGGGCAGGAGATGGGTAAGGGAGAGGACTGTGGGAGACAAGGGTAAAAGGTGAGCAAGTCTGGGTCACACAGGGTTGGTCAACCCCACGAAGGAGGTACTAGTCCTGTTTTTGTTTTTGTGGTTAGCCTCAGTGCTGAATAAGCAACTCCTTCCTGCAAATGCTGTCTTGTGCCCAGAACCTGTAAGTATGCTGCATGGTAAAAGGACTTTGCAAGTGTCAGTGTCCCGAATTATCTGTTTCGGCCCAGTGTAGTCACAGAGTTCCTTCTAAGAGTGAGACGGGAACGTCAAAACCAGAGAAGTGGAAGGAGGGGCCACAAGCCAAAGAATGCGGGCAACCTCTAAATGCCGCAAAAGGCAAGGGTATGCTTTCCTCTGAAGCCTTCTTAAGGAACCAGGGCCCTGGCGGTTCCTTGTCTTTAGACTTCTGGTCTTTAAACTATAGGAGAATATACACCTGTGGTGTTTTAAACCACCACCTTGTGGTAGTTTTTACAGCAATAGTAGAAAATGAATATAGGTTTCTAGCTGTAAGATGCAGTGTGAAGCAGATGACTGATGAACTAACTCAGTTTCTCAAAAAGATGGCTTGTTGGGAGGCAAGAGGGTGATGAGGGAAGCCAGTTAGGAGGAGGTGGCAATGACTATGCTCTCTTAAAAAAGTCATGCCAGAGGGACAGATAGAGCTCTGGACAATGCTGTGGAAAGGTCTGAACATAGTAGTCATTTGGGTGGCCGTGGGATACAGGACAGAGATTCAGGGTGATGCTGAACTTGGCCTGATGCGGTTGGTTGGTGAAGCAGAGGAGCACAGGAGGATTATGCATTCTGTTTCAGGCGTTTTAGGACTTGGCCGGGCGGGTGGGAAGATTTGCTGGGAGTCTGGTTGTGGCATCCCCAGCTGGACACACATATTACCGGTGCTAGGACTAGGGTTCACGCCCTTGGCACCCACCTTTAGGGGAGAAGCCTCAAGAGCAGTGAGGCAGGGTTACAAGTGCTTTTCTTCCTCTCCCTCTCAGTCTCTCTCTGTCTTTTTATTTTTATTTTTTTTTTGCCTTCAGGGTTATTGCTGGGACTCAGTGCCTGCACCATGAATCCACTGCTCCTGGAGGCCATTTATTCCCTCTTTTTGTTTTTTGTTCCCCTTGTTGTTGTAGCCTTGTTGTGGTTATTACTGTTGTTGTTAATGTTGTTCGTTGTTGGATAGGACAGAGAGAAATGGAGAGAGAAGAGGAAGACAGAGAGGGGGAGAGAAAGACAGA
Organism: Erinaceus europaeus; assembly: GCF_950295315.1. Lineage (NCBI taxonomy): Eukaryota > Metazoa > Chordata > Mammalia > Eulipotyphla > Erinaceidae > Erinaceus > Erinaceus europaeus. The sequence goes on along the minus strand of NC_080168.1, from coordinate 127,633,047 downwards.
CACCTGCAGACCTGCTTCACCGCCTGTGAAGCGACTCCCCTGCAGGTGGGGAGCCGGGGCTCAAACCGGGATCCTTAGTTGGTCCTTGTGCTTTGCATCATGTGCGCTTAACCTGCTGCACTACTGCCCAACCTCCCAGTCTCTCTCTGTCTTATCTAATAATAAAAAAGGGGAAAAATGGCCATCAGAAGCAGCAGATTCATTGTGCAGGTGCCTAGCCCCAGTGATAACCCTGGTGGCAATGATTTTTTTTAAAAAAAAGCCTTTTGGGCCTTGGAGGGGGAGGTAAGAGGGACAGAGAGGACAGAGGGGGAGCTCACTCACTGGACAGAGCACCTGGTTTGCTAGACATATGACCCAGGTTCAAGCCCAGGCACCCTGTGGGAGGTGCAGTGGCAGTGGAGGGAGCTTTGCTGCTGTGGTGTCTCTCCCATCTCTCTGTCTCTCTGTCTGAAGGGAAAAAGCAACCCAAGAATAGTGAATCTATGCGTATTCATGAAGCCTGGGTTCAGCCCTTCCCCCATATCTGTGTCAAACAGATGAGTGTATCTTCGAAAGTCTCAGAAAAGAGATCACTGCCCCCTCCCCTGCAGAGACTGCCCTCACACAGAAAGTCTCCAGTGCTGGCTCTAGTCTCTGCGGACAGACTCCCTGGCTGGCCATCTCAAGCCAGCACTGTACTTGATTCTCTGCTGTCTTTTGTCCCAGGCTTTTTCCACTGCCTGCTCCATGTAAGCTGAACGAGCAATTAATAGAGTTGAAAATGAGGCCCAGTATGTTTGATAACTAAAGAGTGATGAAAAACTAATTTGTGCTCCAAATATGGACACTTATTATTGCTTTTTTTTGTGTGTGAACTAAACGGATTTGGTGAATTTTAATTGATGCTTAACTTTTAACTGTGTTCGTGTGAGGTGGCTAGTTGGAACTATGCCTGATAAGGCTGACGAGTTCACACATTTGCACCCAGCATGCCATGCCGTGCTGTGCCATTCCAGGGAGAGAGAGAAAGGAGAGGAGCTGATCGGCAGGCATCGGAGGCACAGCCAGCAGTACATTCAGACACATCCATTTTCAGGAAAATTAAACTGTCAGAACTTCCATTCTCTCCTCTTCTTAAATAATGCAGTGTCATGTTTCTCTGCTGGTCTTGTATCTCTCTTTAGAAAAGTGAGCTTGTATTAGACCAAGAGTTGTCTCCATCCACAATGGAAAGATTCCTGATCTCCATACATTTGTGCTTCAAGTTGTGAGCGAGAGCAGGACACGTTTCCTGAACTGGCCTGTACACAACTGACACATTTACTGAAATCTGCCCCAGGTTTTGGCCATAGCAAATTGTGCTGCTAAGAACATATGTGTACATAGATCTTTTTTGACGGGTGTGGTGGATTCCTTAGGCTCTATCCCCAGGAGAGGAATTGCAGGATCATAGGGTAGGTCCATTTCTAGCCTGCTAAGAGTTCTCCAGACTGTTCTCCACAGAGGTTGAACCATTACATTTACATTCCCACCGGCAGTGCAGGAGGGATCCTTTGACCCCACAACCTCTCCAGCATTTGTTGCTGCTACCTTTTCTGATGTCTGACGTTCTAACAGGAGTGAAGTGGTATCTCATTGTTGTCTTGATTTGCCTGATGATTTCCAAAAGCTTCTTGCTGGATTCTTTAGGTTTTTCTATGTATACTGTCATGTCATCTGCAAATAGGGAGAGTTTGACTTCTTCTCTTCCAATCTGTATGCCTTGAATTCCTTGCTCCTGCCTGATTGCTATGGCAAGAACTTCCAACACTATGTTGAATAGTAATGGTGATAGTAGGCAGCCCTGTCTCGTACCTGATCTGAGTGGAAATGCTTCCAGTTTTTCACCATTGAGTATGATGTTGGCTGTAGGTTTGCTCTGTCTGCACAATGACTCCACTGCTCCCAGCACTTTCTTTGTTAGTGGTAGATGGTGAGAGAGGGGAGTGAGAGAGGGCAGCAGCTCTGCCCCACTGCTTGTGAAGCTTTCCCCTTGCAGATGAAGACCAAGGGCTAGTACCTAGGCGTCTCCAGGCCTGGCAACAGGTGCACTCCAGAGGGTGAGCCAACACCCGACCCCTGGTTTTGCTGTTCTTTAATTAAACTGACCCACTCCACGTGTTGGTCTTTAACCTTCTTTGGGGGGACAGAGGAGCTTAATTGATCATGTATGCTAGCCATTTGATTTTATATTGGAGTAGTTGGTTATTATTATTTTTTACTAAAGAAAACAAAAGTCTTTGCCTCTGGAACACTGAAGTCTCTGTCCCCCATGGGAATCATTTTGGCTTGTTGGTGGTGGGGTGGTGGAGGATATTTGCCTTCGAAGCTTAGCATTTTGATGGACTTTGGTGAAAGCTTTGCTTGTGTGTCTCAAGCAGTTCCCACTTGTCTGATTATGAATTTTCCTGGTACCTGATCCCCGAATGACATACTGGTCCCGAGCTTCCCCCCAGGATTTTGCTGTTAGGGGACAATTATAAAGCCTGCTAGAAAGTCAGTACTCTGCTTACTGCCTGCTTTTGGGACCAAGAGCTTGTGAGAGGTGGAGAAAGCAATACCAAATCCTTGGAGCTTTGTGATTCCCTAGTCTCTCTAGTGCACTGACAAGAGAGAAATGTGTGGGTGACAGTGCTTTCTTTGGTTCTTCAAGTACTGCGGTACCAGCCTTGGCTCCATGGTGGAGCTTTCTGTTGCTGTCATACTGGGAAACCCACATAATGTAGGCCCAGTGCTCTGTTAGGCCTCTGCTATTCATCCCTCTGGGACAAGGGGCAGGCTGAGCGTGGAGTGTTTTCTCAGTAACCGCTGAAGGTCACAGTGAATAGCACTTTTCATGGCATATATTGAAAGTGCTCGAGTATGCTGCTATTATCATTTCATTCTCTTGGCAAATATGTGTGGAATAACTACTCTGTGCCAGTCACAGCAACGGGCACTGAGGAACAGGCACCGTAAGGTAACCGAGTTTTCACGGCATCGTTGTCTGGATGTAAATCCTGAGGGAGGGCACTAAGGAGGGAGCTGTGGTTTGAGTGATGAGTGTTTGTTAACTGGGCAGGCTCTGTGTTTGGTACAGTAGTGGCAGTTCACACGCACTCATCCACCCCCATGTGCTAAGTACTTTTTGTTTGTTTTCCAGATGTGGCACCAAAGAATGAACCTAATGCTCAGTGTTGCTGAATAGCTTCCCTACCCCAATTTTTCCACCCTCTTGGAGAGAGAGAGGGGAAATGGGAGAGAGGCAGAGAGAAAGAAAGAGAGCAGAACCCCCCCTCCCCCACATCCATGGAGTTCCCCCAGTGCTGTCTCTGGTGCTCCCATGAAGTGAGGCTCACACATAGCGACATGTGTGCTCTATTGAGTGAGTTATGGTTCAGGCTTTGCTACAAAATATGTGTCAGCTATTTTGTATTCACAGCAACCCTTTGAAGTGTGTGCTCTTCTGATTGACTGTCTAGAGATAAGAAACTGCAGCCCAGAAGTATTAGATCATCTGCTTGAAATCAAACTGCTGAAGAATCTGGGTACAGTGCGCACAAACAAACCAACTCCAGAATCTATGTCTTAGTGGAACCACCACTAAGGAATCTACTCCTTTACTGACATAATGTATTTGTGACTTCCAGTTTTCTAAACGAGTTAATTACTGCTAGCCATCATTACTCCTGCAGTCTGCTGGGTCTTTGGTCTGTTGGAAGTCATGATGAAGAGCTTTCAAGAGATAACATGTTCATCAGCACTAGTTCCTAGACTTGAAGGAAGTCGATCAGAATTTGAATGCATTGGTACTTGTATGGGATGAATTTTTACCAGTAGTGGGGTCTACAGTCTGTGAGAATGAATCTCATTCTGTCACTATTATTTTCACTGAAAAGAAACCCATAAAGTTGCCGTTTTTCAAGATGTTAGTTTTATGAAATCTGCTCTACTGTGTGCAAGCATATGTCTTCCCGTCATGCACAACGTGTGTTCTGCATATATGCACATATTCATGCACTGCTTAAAATGTGAAAAAAAAGTTACATTGCCAGATCTTTGTCTGGTTTAGACTATGCTAACTTTTATTCAAGCAGTTTTCAATAGGGGAGAAAGTCTGAAACTAAGGAAAATATGTTGCAGACAAGGACCCAGGTTCGAGCCCCCAGTCCCCACTTGTGGGGGAAAAGCTTTGTGAATTGCTGTACAGATGTCTCCCCAAGGCCCTGCCATCCTACATAGAGTATTATGGTACTTTCAAGGCTTTCCCCAACCAATAATGTCCCGACACTTCACTCCGGGGTGTTGACCTAAAAAGTCCGCCTACTCTCCCTCCCCTCGTGCTTGGTGGTGAGGTAGCAGGGGACAGCCATTTTTTTTTTTTTTTTTGGCTGGTTTTTTGGCCTGAACCACCTGTCTGACCCAACAATAAAGATTTGTGTTCCCTCTGCGCTTGGATTCTCTCTCCTTCGCATCCCGCCGCTGTGTCAAGCAACAGTGAATGGTGAAGCAGGGCTTCAGGTGTCTTTCTGTCTATCTCCCCCTCCTTCTCTATTTCTGGCTGTCTTTATCCAATAAATAAATACATAAATAAATAAAGATTTAAAAAAAGGAAAAATATGTTGCTACAAATTAGGCCGTGTGACCCTCAGTATAAACTCGGAGACACAGATTGCCTTTTCTTGCCTTCATTTCATCAGAAGGATGACAACAGCCAGCATTTCCTGGGTGAGGCTGTCATGAAATCGTACATTAAGCTCTACGCCTACACCATCACATTCAGTTCTTAAAATAACCCTTTGAGTATCCTCATTTACAGACGCATGGGTGAAGGCTTACAACTCTAAGGAGTAACACAGCCATTGACACAACAAATGTTCATGCCTGAGGCCCCAAAAGTCCAAAGTTCATTCCCCAGTATCACCACAAGTCAGAGCTGAGCAGTGTTCTGGTTAAAGGACAAGCAGAGAAGTTGAATTACTTGTCCAAAGTTATATATACATATAAATGGTGACGTGACTGTTGGTTTGTTTGCATTAAAGATCAGTTGCTTTCCTGTGTGGAAACACTGAGCCAGACATTGACAAGCAGTGAAACACACAGGCACAAAAAGGTCCAGTGAATTTTCTTTAAAAATATTTTAAAGGAAGATAATAATACCTTTAACTTTCATTATAAGATTGTCATTGGGGTTAAATGAGATACTGGAGATAGAAGTGCTTGAGACTATATATACATGTGTAAGACATTAACTGCCAGGAGGCTGGGTGTTGGTGTACCAGTTGAACACACATTACAATGCTCAAGAGCACAGGTTCAATTCCCTGGTCCCCACCTTCAGGGGGAAGCTCATAGATGGTTAAGCAGTGCTGCAGGAGTCTCTCTCCCTCTCTGCCTCTCCCTTCCATCTCAGTTTTTCTCTGTCTCTATCCAATAAATAAATAAAATGTTCTTAAAAGAAATTATCTGCTAGTACTCCCTTTCATGAAGTTTTAGAACTTGTTGCTTGAGATTAAAAGGTGCCTCCATTTTGAAGATAGCTAGCAGGCCTATTTTAGTTTTATTCCAAAGGGCCCATGACTATACAGCTTCTACACCCCATAATGACCCTGGGTCCATGCTCCCAGAGGGTTAAAGAATAGGAAAGCTATCAAGGGAGGGGATGGGATATGGAGTTCTGGTGGTGGGAATTGTGTGGAGTTGTACCCCTCTTATCCAAAGTTATATATACATATAAATGGTTTTGTCAGTGTTTCCTTTTTATAAGTAACTTCTTTTTAAAGCAGGTGCTCCTGTGGGTTTGAGGTCTTTTAAACAGAGTGTAGGCCTTTCCAGAAGTCATCAGAGGTGAAAGTGTGGCTTAGAAAGTAAGTGAGAGAAAATGAGCATCAACCTCCACACGGCGTCAGCCATGGCAGTGGTCATGCTTGGTGACGTGAGGAGGTGAAGAACCACAGTGCTGGGCTAACGTGGAGGTGCCTCTTCCCCGGGTGCGTGCTCTCTGGGTTGGAGAGAACTCGACTGGACTCGGCCTGGGCTGCTACTCACTCAGCGACACGGGAGATAGATGACTCAGGAACTCGTGGCAGTGTGGTAATGCAAAAGGATCTATTGATCAGAGAGCCAACGCTTTTATAGGATAAAACCGGAAGTGGCAAGTCAGAAATGGAAATGGCTAGGAAAGGGGGTGGAGAAAGGCAGAAGCACGCTGGGAAGGTGGAAGCTTCCTTAGCAACTGTTGCGAGGGTTTTAGCCGGTGGGGTTAATGTTACCCTGCAGGCAGGGTAGGTCTTGAGGTAGAAAGATGATAGATCAATGGGATGGGTGGGGATCTTTCAGGCAAAACAATGATTATGTAAATAGGCCATAGTATCAGCAATGCAGGATGGGGCAGGGGGTGCTGGCTTAATTTCCAACATCTCCCCCTTTCTTTTTATCTAATGGCCATAGTATCAGGAATGTGGGGTGCTTTGTGAGGCAGGGAGTCTGATAGGACGAGGGTTACTACTGTCTCTCCTTGCTCAACCTCTCAGTAGAGAGAGATACTAACAGGATAGACGCACCCTTCAGGTTCAAGCCCTGCCAAGCTCAACCACATCCTCACAATTTCCCAACACCACAGGATGATTTCACTTAAAAGTGGGATACAGAGAACTGAAATGCATGAACTTGGAAAAAGAAGAAAACATACATAGTCTGTCCATATCTATGACCCGGGAAAACTATGGTGGTTACCACTGGAGAGGGTGGGGACACAGAAATTGGGTGGTGGGAGTGGCGTGGAGTCACACCTCTATTAATGTATATAGTTCTGATCTTCACTTCCTCCAGCTAACTTTGTTGAGTACCTGCCATAACCAAGCATTGGTAGGTCTTATGAAGGGAATAGAGTCAGTCAGTCTGCAGTGGACCAGACTCTTCTGCATGAAGAACATTTCAACAGATGAAGTGATTTTTACACCTCTGCCCGATGGGTGACTGAGGAGCCAGGGAAGACTTGGAGGCTGGGGACTTGCACCATAGTCTGCCCAAGCTCAGGAGATCGCTGGCAAGTTTGCTTCAGTCGGAATTCCCAGTGTGGTTCCTCAACCACAAAGTTATGCCTCCAAAGTGAAAGAAATAATGCCTTCTCCTCTCAGCTCGCCAATAAACAGTGACAAGTAACAGACAGAAGTCCATTCTGGATCCATTAACATCAGAGGTTTTGCAGAATTTCACACTTGCAGTTTCTTTTGTAGTTAGTGGTTGAACACTGTTAACTTTGTTTTACAGAATCCTCAGATTCCAGGAGTATTTCTGTGCCCACACTTGGCACATGCAGGCCGCCACATCCCCCACCAAAGTGCTGTGCCCTCCCAACACCCCCTGAATTCTCACATTTTTAGAAGAGTCTGGCTTTCCTCCTTTCTTTTCCTCAGTCCCTTTTCTTTCATCATCTGTACTCCACTTAGGAACGAAACCACCTGAATGTTGTGCTTGGCATTTCATTGAGTGCTGTTACAGAGCACACAGCCGTCTTGTTGGCAGGAGAGGGTGGTGATAGACTGCTGGGCGCAGGCACTATTTACTCTGAGCCCTTCCTGAAATGAGCACTCTGCAAGGTCAAAGTCCAGCCAACAGCAATCCCCCAAACAACAACAGATCCTCTGGGTCTTTTTGTGCCCCCACTTCTTTGGTTGATTTTGGTCTTGGCATTGGTGGTGGGTTGCAAGAAACCGAGTCCCTAATTGCGTAGGACTGGCGGCCGCTGGGGAGGTACAGAGTGCAGGAGACAAAGCACCGAGATCAGCTCTTTGCTCCTGAGAGCAAACACACACCCCTCTCCTCACCGCCCTGCCACTCTGTATATGCCGATGCACAGACACATGGTTTCAGAGGCCACCAGGAGAATCATCACATGTGGTGTTGCGGGGAAGAGGGTCTGCTGGAGGAGGAAAACGCGTTTCTATCTCAGCACTGCTCTCAAGGTCCGCACCTGCATCAGCGCAGCAGAGCTCCATCTGCAGGTGAATTTCAGCTTCCCAGGAGCACCCGCCACCTTAAAAAGCAGTTCAGATGCCGGTCCCAGAGCTCCCCCAACAGCAGCTGTCACCAAGTGGCTCCCATGTTTGTGTTTCACTGTCAACAGACACACAGTGGCCACTGCAGAGCCTCCCAGACTCATGCCAGAGACCCCCCCCCCCCACACACACACACACACTTCACCTGATCAGGAGGATCAGAGGCGAGCTGAAGGAGGGCTCGGTAATTCTAAGTGGCCAGTGGGTCAAGCCCAAGGCCTCTGAGGATTCAGGCTCCGTGAGAGATGGAAGTGCCCCACAGGCCACCGGGGGCCTTTCCTGCGCTCCATGCTGACAGCATCTTGTACACTTGTGCTCCTGGGGAAATAGCTCCCATTCCTGCCCCTGTGGCTCTGCCCTTGGTCAGGTTCAGTTCTTTCAGTGATTTCTCAGGGAGGAATGAGAGGCTGTGCTTTGCTCAGCTCCTGGTCTAATTAGACAAGAGGAAGCTGCTGGTCCCTCAGAGGCCAGACATTTTGCCTGGGGCATGCAGCCTCCTCTCTGGGCTTGTCCTTCGTCCTTCTCGAGGAAGGAGGAAGTAAAGGTGGCGTGTCATGGCACTAAGTGTGGAGTGGACACACGTAGTAGGCAGAGGGAGCGCGAAGGAAACATTTCCCGTGGGGCCAGGTGATGTCGCACATGGCTGAGTGAGTACACGTGGTACAGTGCGCAAGGACCGGGGTTCAGGCCCCCGGTTCTCACCTGCAGGGAGAAAGCTTTGCACGTGGTGAAGCAGGACTGCAGGTGTCTCTCTCCCTCTCTAGAACCATCTCCCCTCTCAATCTCCTTGTCTCTATCCAATAATGATTAAATAAAAGACATATTAAAAACAGAAAATCCGAATTAGAAGATTTGGAGGGTATAAAGTCGCTCTTTCCCACCCTGGCCTCCTCCCCAGAAGCAACCGATACTGAGTTTCTGTTCCTTTAAAGATACTCTAGTCATACTTCTGTGTGTGTTGCTCATACGTCCACATAAAGTACATTCATAATATATACTACGTGCTTTTATTTATCTTCTGTTTTTCCCCACCAGGCTTATAACTGAGGCCCAGTGCCTACAGGACTCCTGGTGGCTGGCACTCCCCAGACCCCACCCTAATTTTTTTTTTTTTGCCTCCAGGGTTATCACTGGGGCTCTATGTCTGCACTATGAATCCACTGCTCCTGGAGGCCATTTTTTCCCTTTTGTTATTGTTGTTATTGTTATTGTCATTATCATATTTTTTGTTATTGCTATTGTTGTGTTGGATAGGACAGAGAGAAATTAAGAGAGGAGGGGAAGGCCGAGATGGGCAAGAGAAAGAAAGATACCTGCTGACCTGCTTCACCACTTGTGAAGTGACACACCCCCCTGCAGGTGGGGAGCCGGGGTCTGTCGTATGCTTTACATTGGTTTGTTCTAGCCCTCCCCCGCCAAGAGAATTGGATCAGTCCAGTTAATTTCGCGGGCCGCTTGGCCCTGCCCCGAGGAACCCCGCCAGAGTTCCAGAGTTAGAGTTGGAGAGTTTCAGAGTTACAGAGTAAGAGAGAGTTCCACAGTGGAAGAGTTTGAGAGTTCAAGAGTTCCAGAGTTGGAGTGTTCCTGAGTTCGAGAGTTCGAGAGTTTCTGAGTTGCAGAGAGAGAGTGCTTGCGCCGCTGCAAAGAGACAGCAGAGTTCTGTTTGGTGATTAGTTTGTCTTAGTTTATGAATCGTTGTTCCTGAATAAAGAAATACAGCTTCCCTGCCCAGCCGTTGTCTCCGTGTCTCTGTTACCCGCCCGTGAAGCTAAACCGCCCGGCAAGAGCCTATGAAATTTTAACAACAGGGGTCGTGAACTGGGATCCTTGTGCTGGTCTGTGCACTTCATGCCATATGCCATAAGGGCAGCCCCGACTCAGCCCCCCGCACTGCTTGGGGCTGTCATATATCACTGGGGCAAGCTCTGCCACTGTGCTCTCTCCTTTTCTCTCTTTCTATCTTTTTAATATTTACTTGTTTATTATTGGATAGAGACAAGGAGGAATTGAGAGGAGGGGGAAGATAGAGAAGGAAAGAGACAGAGAGACATCTGCAGCCCTGCTTCACCACTCATGAAGCTTTCCCTCACAGATGGGACCAGGATCTTGAACCTGGGTCCTTGCATACTGTAATGTGTGCCTCTAACCAGGTGTACCACCTCCTGGCCCCCATCTCTGTCTCTCTGTCCGAATGGAAATGCTAGCTTGGTTGTGTTAGGCCCTGGCTCTGCAAAATAGTAATGACTAGTGTTAATGGATAGAAATAAATGTCTTGCCCATACTTTCCTTTTGGAATTAACACAGTCTAGGGGCTTGGTAGTGGTGAAGCTGGTTAAGCACACATAGCACAAAGCACAAGGAACCATGCTCATGGATCCTGGTTCGAGCCCCCAGCTCCCCACCTGCAGGTGTGACACTTCACAAGTGGTGAAGCAGGTCTCCAGCTCTTCTGTCTCTGCTGCTTTTGCTGCTAATGGATGAAGAGTAGCCCTTGCCACAATAAGTGCCCCTCTCCCTTCTAGCCCACCTTTAGTGTCCAATCTGTTGGCTTGAGCCTCACAGAAGGACAACTGCTGGCACTCCGGGAGTCAGCTGCAAATCAACAGAACCGAGAAAGCAACTTGACACCCAGAATCTTGGGCATCTTAAATTAATTTCAGTTCAGGGCAAGGATTGTGTTCATTTCTTTTCCTTTTTTTTTTTCTCCAGGGTTATTGCTGGGGCTCAGTGCTGTTACTACGAATCCACTGCTCCTATGGTCTTTTTTTCCCCATCTTATTGGGTAGGACTGAGAGAAACTGAGAGAAGAGGGGATTGAGTTGGATTCGGGCCCTGCATCAAATACCCACTGTGTTCTGGGTAAATAATGTTGAATCCAACATACTGAGCTCTGGCCGCATGGAGGTTACTTAAATGGACCATTTTATCCTTCTGGGATTTTTTTTTTTAAACAAAACCAGTTCCTAACTTCACAGGGTTGCTATAATTCTTCTTCTTCTAGCGTTTGCCCTTCTTCCGTAGCCAGTCAACAGCATCAGGTTGAGCCTGATGTAAAGTTTTGAGACCTCCTTTGAATCTGGAGAGGTGGCAGTCGTTGACTATGTGGGTCATAGTCTGTCTGTAGCCGCAGGGGCAGTTTGGGTCGTTTAATCAGGCACATTAAGAAAGTGTGAGGTGTGAAATGTAAGTAGAGCCCTTGAGCCCTTGACTATAACATGTGTAGACAGACTCAGCAATGCCCAGGACCTGAGACTGTGTAATAGCCGGAGTCTTTGAATGCCAGCACTGAGACCCACCCACATGCGCTGTCAGCACTCAGAGACTTCTGGCTGTATGGCCCCAGTCTCAGCTGCTCCAGCATGTCCCACAGAAAGCAAACCCAAGGATATTTGTGCTGGATCATAAGATTATTCCATTTTTATTTGTTTAAGGACTCTCCATATAGTCTTCCAAAGGGTCTGCACTAGTTTGCATTCCCACCAGCAGTGGAGCAGAGTCCCTTGGGGGGAGTTTTGCTTATTATTAGCCGTCAGGCGATTCTTTCTAATTGGCTTTCCCTTTGCCCTTTAAATTTTTTTTTCTAATTTAATTTTAATGTATTTTATTTGATAGGACAAAGAGAAACTAAGAAGTAAGAGGAATATATATATATATATAGATAGATAGATAGATAGAGAGAGAGAGAGAGAGACAGAGACCTGCAGCACTGTTTCACCACTTGTGACACTTCCCTCCTACCAGTGGGGGCTGGGCACCAGAACCCACGTGTGTGTCTCCAGGAGTGCCTGCCTCCCTTGGCCCTTCTGCGACAATTGCGTTTTCTTTCCTGTTGTTTTCGACAGGCTATGTTGTTTTCGCTGGGCTAGCTTCACAGGCGGGTAACAGATGACCCAGGACTCATGGTTGAGCTGTATGCAGTATCTCTTTATTCATGCAGGACGCAGCACAATCTATACCAACCTAAGCTAAACTAAAACTAAAAACTAAAATAATATACTTGCCAAGTAAGGTGTAAACAGGATGTGACGTAGAGAGGGTGGAGAGAAAAGTGACTGGTGAAAATCAGGGTATGACAAGGAGAGGGGGCAGAGCAGGCGATAATTCTGCCACTGAACCACTAATGCCCTAGAGGGAGGGTGGTGCTTGTTAACAGCGGTTATGTAAATAGAATGAAGTGGTTATGTAAATAGAATAGTGTTAAGAAGGGGGGATTAAACTAATGAAACAGAAGAGGTTTTTAGAAGCATACCAACAATTCCCCCTTTCTTTTTAACTAATGGCCATAGTATCAGGATTGTGGGGTGAACAGAAACCTATATCGTACAGGCGTTTTCAAAAGAACTGGCATAAGACATGGAAAACAAAATAGGCGAGCAGCAATAACCAGTGTGATGCCAAGGGGAACGTTTCTTGCCTCAAAGGGCAAGGTCTAGCAGGCGAAATGGCATTTCTTGCCTCTGAGAGCGCTTCATGCCTCTGGGGGCATCTTTTGCCTCAAAGGGCGTTTCCTGCCTCTGTGGGCATAACCTAATAAGGAGGGGGAGTTTTCTACCTCTGGGTACAGAGCCTGCAGGTGAGGGGACACGGTCTATAAAGTCTCAAGGCAATTGGCTGAAGTTAGTCTTTGAGAAACCCAGCAGCGTGTACCAGTAAGTCCGATGGAGGTGTTAGTCCAAAGTAGCTGACCACAGAAGAAAATGCCAAGGGATGAAATGCTGCATGTCTGTCTCGATGGGGAATATTGTTGGTATGCTTCTAAAAACCCCTTCTGTTTCATTTGGTTTAAATCCCCCCTGCTTAACACTGCATTCTATTTACATAACCTCTGTTAACAAGCACCACCCTCCCTCCAGGGCATTGGTGGTTCAGTGATAGAATTCTCGCCTGCTCCGCCCCCTCTCCTTGTCATACCCTGATTTTCACCAGTCACTTTTCTCTCCACCCTCTCTGTGTCGCATCCTGTTCTCACCCTACTGGGCTAGTATATTTATAAGGACAAGATTGTTTGTAGTTTAGTTTAGCTTAGCTTGGTATAGATTGCACTGCGTCCTGCATGAATAAAGAGATACTGCCTACAGCTCAACCATGAGTCCTTGGTCGTCTGTTACCCGCCCGTGAAGCCAGCCCAGCGAAAACAACACTTTCCCTTTTTCCCCACCATGGTTATTACTGAGGCCCAGTGCCTGCACGACAAATCCACTGCTCCTGCTCCTGCTCCTGGTGGCCCTCTTTTCCTTTTCTCTTTTCTTTTTTCTCTTTCATTTGATAGGATAGAGAGCGGTTGAGAGGGGGAGAGGTAGAAAGCAAGAGCTCTGCCTGTAGCACTGCTTCACAGCTCGTGAAGCTTCTATCCAGGTAGCGGGGCCTTGAGCCACATCCTTGCGCATGGTAGTGACGTGTGCTCAGCTGGTGCACCACTGCCCAACGCCATGACAGCTGCATTTTCTTCTCCAACAATGATCCCGTTTTTCTGATTCTTGACCAGTGGCAGCTTCTTCATACGCTTTTGCAAAATATTTTTCTAAATGAGGGGGTCTTTTGCCTAAGACATTGCATAGGCATTTGCTATGAGATCAGAAAAGGAAAAAAAGACTCTTTATAAAAGATACTGAGTCCCCACCTGCAGGGGGACAATTTCACAAGTGGTGGAGCAGGGCTGCAGTTTCTCTCTGTCTCTCTCCCTCTCTGTTGTCCTCTCCCCTCTTAATTTCTCTCTGTCTTTATCTTTATCCAATAATAAATATAAATAAAATATTTAAAAATGTTGAGGAGTCGGGCAATGGCACACCTGGTTAAGCACATATAATACAAAGCTCAAGGACCCCAGTTCAAGCCCCCAGCTCCCCACCTGCAGGGGGTCACTTCACAAGCAGTGAAACAGGTCTGCAGGTGTCTCTCTGTCTCTCTCCCTCTCTATATTCCTCTCCCCTCTCAATTTCTCTCTGTCTTATCAAATACAAATGAAAAATGGCCTGTAGGAGCAGTGGATTTGTAGTGCAAGCTGAGCCCCATGAAGCAAAATAAATAAATAAATAAATATAAAATGTTTCATAAGGAAAAAATCAGAAGTAATTTTCTGTGTCACCTGTGCAATACAAAGTCAGACATATAAAGAGGCAACCCAGGATCCTGTTATCATGAAGCACCTCCATCATTTCCTTGCCATTAGAAATAAACAGAGCAGCTTTGGAGCTGAGCAAGTGGCCAGGCTGGTGGATTGTGGGAAGAATGATGAGGGGCATGCTGGGAGCGAGGAGTCTGCTTTCTGTGGGACATGATGGAGAGCAGCTGACACCGGGGCCATGCAGCCACAAGTGTCTGAGAGTGCTGACTGCACGTGTGGGTGGATCTCAGCGCTGGCATTCAAAGACTCCGGCTAGCGCACATTCTCTCAGGGAATGGGCAGTTTTGTTTCTCAGCTCACAGCACTAATTTCCCTTATCATCTGTTCACTGAGAGTCTCTCCCCACGCCGACCCACCTCATTGTAATCTCCAAGGGATGGCAGGTTTTCTGTCCCTCTGCTCTACCTCTTGTCTCTTCCTCTCTGTACTCCCAACCACTCCACAAGGTGTTTTCATCACTCAGAGCAAGAAGGCACAGCAGACTTCAAATATGAGTCCCTACAGAAACATGTTACACTCTGTCAACTTCCCAGTGAGCAGGTCTTAGGCATGAAGGGCTTCTTTTCTCCATCACTCTGGCAAAAATCAGAGGCTACTTGCTTCCTTGCTACCAAGCAGGGTAGAGTGTTGGGTTGGTCAAAGAGCAGACAGTGTAATCTGTCTCGGGTCATCTAGTCTCTTGTCAAAACTGCTCACTACTTGGTCGACTTAACTTAAATGTAGCTGCAAGCACAGGCAAGTGCGTATGGCATTGTTCCAGAAACCTTTATTTCTTTTATATAATTTTTATTTATAAAATGGAAACACTGACAAGACCATAGGATAAGAGGGGTACAACTCCACACAGTTCCCACCACCAGAACTCTGTATCCCATCCCCTCCCCTGACAGCTTTCCTATTCTCTATCCCTCTGGGAGCATGGACCCAGGGTCATTGTGGGATGCAGAAGGTGGAAGGTCTGGCTTCTGTCATTGCTTCCCTGCTGAATATGGGCGTTGATGGGTCGATCCATACTCCCAGCCTGTCTCTCTCTTTCCCCTGTGGGGCAAAGCTCTGGGGAAGCAGAGCTCTAGGACACATAGGTGGGATCGTCTGCCCAGGGAAGTCCAGTTGGCATTATGGAACCTGGTGGCTGAAAAAGAGTTAAGATAGAAAGCCAAACAAATTGTTGACTAGTCATGAACCTAAAGGCAAGAATATTGCGGATGAAGATTTGAGATCTCCATTTTGGAAAAAGCTCATATAGGTCTATTTTAGGTATATTCCAAGGGACCTGTGACTTTACTAGTTTTTGCCAGAGCCTGACATCTGATATGCAGGTGGACCCAAGTTATTGTCTCAGGAGATGATGTCATGGCTGGAAAAAGGGCTAGAAAGCTGGATCGGGGACGATAGTAGCCCCCAAATATGGGGAAGGTATAAATATGGTTAACTGTAAACCCTATCGATTTGATCTGGGGCCCATATTCAGCTTGGGAGTCTATGTAACCTCTGCATCCCTGTAGATCTGAGCTCACATTCTGTGGTCATGAGTAGGAACGTCCCAGGTTGCACCAATGTCAGGATCCATCGTTCTCAGGTGGTAGATAGAATGTGTTATCCAGCCTCCCTTCAGACGATGGAACATTCTCTACCACTGTTGATCCACATTGAGGGCAAGGCCTTATGGGGGCCCACAAAGGGGTCCATTATGTTGTTGCTGATAGAGATGACCAGTGACAGTGGAGAGAGGAATCTATTTGAGGTATAGACCCATCATGTCTGTGTGGGAATCCCAGGACTCCCCAACTAGGGCCCCAGATGATGGAATGAAATAACGTGCTTATTTTTTATGATTGAAGAATATAAAAACCATGCTTTGCTTGGACTTGGCACACAGCCCACCAGGGCTTGCTGGCCTCTGGTATTGTGGAAGAAACAGAACCAGGAGCGAGAACCCCTGAGTTTTATTTTTAGGTTTGGCGTTTCTTGTTTAGTTTTTATCACCAGGATTATCACTGGGACTCAGGACCTGTGCAACCCCATGGTTCCTGGTAGCCATTTCTTTCCCTTTTCTTCTTTCTGACAAAGGATGAGAGACAAGAAAAACAGAGAGGGGAAGACAGACAGAGAGGAGATGTAGTTGCAGCATTGCTCCACTGCTCGTCAAGCTTCTGCCCCTGCAGCTGGGAACAGGGGCTTGGACCCAGGTCCTCAACATAGTAGTGCGTGTGCCCAACCCAGTGAGCCACTGCTGAGCTCCCCGTGCTCAGTTTTACTTCTTTTGCCTTCACATCATAGCCATTTCGCTCCTAACCTTAGATTCCTCACCAGTAAGATGAATCTGAAATGGGACAAAGAAGTAGCCTCAGGGTGGAGAAACCCAAGTTGGTGGTCAAGGTTCCCTGCATGATTGTGCTGACAGCCTCTGCCCTTGAACTGTGATGAAATAGCACACCACTTCTGCGGCCGTCCTCCAAAAAGCCCATGCTCCCAGTCTAAACATTAGACGACATCAAACCGATTCTGATTGAGGGGCGTCCTATGGCATGCCTGACCATCCATGTCATCAAAACCAAAGAACAGCCGAGGAATGGTCATAGGCCAGAGGAGACTTGGGACACCTGGCTGAATGTCAAGTAGTCTCTTGCAGACAAAGACAAAGGGCTGTTGGTCATCATTTCTCCTTTGGCTAATTCTGCTTCTAAAGACCCCTTCTGTTTCTATCCGTGTTGGTCATCACGTCAGTTTCCCCTGCATTGCTTGATGCCGTGATCTATTTACATAATCACTGTCTTGCCTGAGACCCACTCTGCCTGCAGGGTATTGGTTTCATCCCCACTGGTTAGGTGGAAGCTCTCTATGTTCTGTTTGAGCTCTTTTTTTTGCTCTGCCTCCTCTCCTAGTCATTTCCTTTCCCCTTGCCTCTTCTGGTGACGAGATACCTAAAAGGTGATGTATCTGATTAATAAACGAGGGGCATATTGTGTTCCTGCTCAGCCACGAGAGTCCCTGGTCCTCTCCCACGTCGCTGAGTAGGCAGCAGCCTAGGTTGGCTCCGGCAGAGTTCTCTCCAACCCAGAGAGCACATGCCCGGGAAGAAACACCCTCAGGCTAGCCTGGCAAAGGGCATTGGGGAAAACGAGGAGAGTGACATTTGAGGAGGGTGTGGAGGTGAATTACTAGGAAGGCCTCAGCATCAGTTCCTTCACTGTGGCAAACAGACCCTGGTGGTGAGAGACATTGAATGAGGAGAATCCAGGCTGGGGGAGACTGAAGCTCCGTACTCTGTGTGTACTTAGGTCGTGTTGTGATTCTAGAGTCACTCTAAATTCCAGGTGTGGTGCGTGTGCGTGTGCGTGTGCATGTGTGTGTGTTGGAGAGCTGGGGCCTCACCTATGCATTATTTCACCACACAGGGCTGCTTTTTCATTCGGACAGACAGGCAGACTGGCAGAGTCACCACAACACCGAAGCTTCCTCAGTTTCCAGAGCACATCTCCTGTGCCATCAGAGCTCAAATAGGCATCACATTCACGGCAAGGAAGGCTACCTCCTGGTCCCATTTATTTGCATTTTCATAAAGTAAAGAAAAAGCCCGAGAAATAAAGGTTATATTGTAGGGTTTTTTTTTTTTTTTTTGCTTGTTTGTTTTGTTTTGTTGCCACCAGGTTATCAATGAGACTTGGTGCCTGCATTATGAATCCATGGCTTTCAGTGTCCATTTCTTCTGGTTTTTTTTTTTTTTTTAACTGCATAGGACAGAGAGAAATTGAGAGGAGAAGAAGTTACAGATAGAGATACTTGCAGTACTACTGCACCACTCATAATGTGTCCCTTCTGCAGGTGAGGATGGGGGCTAGAACCCGGGTCCTTGCAGATGGTAATAACGTGTGCTCAACCGGTGTACCACTGCCCAGTCCCTGTGTCACAGTCTTCTCCCTGAGTACCCAGAAGGCAGCTAGGCCACTGGGCAGAGATAATGAACATAGACGACACATCAGGTCTGGAGTAGGAACTAATGAACTTGGAAAAGGAAATAGACACGAGGAATACCAGCAATCTAGCCATGACTGTTTGGTACTGTCTAGCACTGGGAGGGATAAAATACTCAGAGAGGAATTTTAGATGTTTTGCTTCAGATTATTTCCAGCCCTGTAATAGTTTGTCTAAATTTTAATTTAAGAAAGATTAACTGGACTGAATCAAAAAGCAGGCATTGAACTTTGTTTAAATAGCTGACCTCCTGCCCAGATAGGTGTTTCTGTATTTATCCTTTCATCCTGAATGCAT
Source organism: Erinaceus europaeus (assembly GCF_950295315.1). Lineage (NCBI taxonomy): Eukaryota > Metazoa > Chordata > Mammalia > Eulipotyphla > Erinaceidae > Erinaceus > Erinaceus europaeus. The sequence continues at coordinate 127,614,591 of NC_080168.1, read as the reverse complement.
TGCCTCAGTTTGGAGCAGCTTGGAGCCCCCCGTGAGCTTGCAAAAGGCACTGAAGTCATGCTGCCAAGTGGGGCATTATTTCAGTGACTCAGCAGCCAGAGCCGGCCCCTTCCCTGCAGGGAGAAGTCCTAGGTGTGTTGACCCACAAGGGAGGCTGTTTTGTTTACTTGAGACAAGAAGCTGTGGTTGAGTCATCCCTTTTTCTGTCTCACTCTGTTTAGATCTTGCAGCCCAAATGGCTTCACAAGTGCACACAGGTCTTCCTCAGACGCCTGTGGGGTCTGTGGTGCCGAGCTGAGGTACAGCGAGAACCTGCGTGGGACTCGCTCCTGCATAGGCCAGGAGGAGAAATGTGTGAAGGGCTGAGCTTCACAGATAGTCAGGGGAGGCACGTGATCGCAACGTGCCAGCAAAGACCGCAGAGGAGAAAGGGGAGTCAGGACTGGCAGGTCGTGGGGAGAGGTGCTGGCCAGCTATGTGTCAAGTAAATGTCTGTCGTCTGCTGAGAAGGCAGTTTGATATATGCATCCCAAGGTGTGAAAAACAGATTCTGTGGCTGGGAAGACAGCATGATGGTTATGCAGAGAAGGCTGTCATGCCTCAGGCTCTGAAGTACCAGGTTTGATTCCCATCACTGCCTTATAAGCCAGAGCTGAGTAGTGCCTTGGTCTTTATCTCATTAAAATAAAAGAAAACTATTAAAAGCATACAGATCCTTTGCTCCAGTGACTTCTAGCATATTATCTTAAGAATGGGACAGACATGTAGTAAAAATTTACGTAAAGAATGATGGCTGGTGGGGGGCAGGCGGTGGCGCACCTGGTTGAGCACACATGTCACAGTGCACAAGGACCCATGTTCAAGCCCCCCGTCCCCACCCGCAGGGGGAAAGCTTTGTGAGTGGTGAAGCAGTGTGGCAGGTATCTCTCTTCCTCTCTATCACCCCCTTCCCTCTCTAGCCAATAAATAAATAAAGATAATAAAACATTTAAATTAAGTGAGTTCTTCCAAAAGAGCTTAAAAAATAAAAACAATGATGACTAGGCATTGTTTAAGATGGTGAAATGCTGACCATCATATGGGGCAGTGCCCAGGAATAGAACCCTGGATAACATCAATGTTGCAGATGTAACTATTGTCGTAGAATTGCATTGTTGACTTTTGAGAAAAAACATCTTTCAAAGTGAATTTATAGATCAATTCACATAAGAATGTGTGTGTTTAGAGACCTAAAAGAACATTTGCTAAAATTTAAATACCTCTAAAACACAGGTGCAAATAGAAATACTTTGATGTCTAAGCCCAGTTGTAGACTCTGTGTTCAATTCTGAGCAGTACAAACTGCTTTTGCCTCAAATTACTACTAACTGGTAGAGCACAGAGGCTTCCTCAGCACTTAGACTCTCTCCAAAACAATTCTTAATTTAACAATGAAATAAAGTTAGTTATCTTAAACTCTTGAGAGTTACAGTCTTAAATATCTAGCACTGTTTTTTTTTTTTTAATTTTTACTAGGGTTCTTGCACATACTCCCAGCAACCATTTTTCCTCCTCCTCCCCTTTCTTTTACTTGATAGGAAAGAGAGAAGTTGAGAGGGAGGGGAAGATAGATAGACAGACAGACAGACAGACATCTGCAGCACTATTTCACTACTCGTGAAGCTTTTTCCCTACAGGTGTGACCAAGAACTTGAGCCTGGGTCCTTGTGCATAGTAATATTTCTTTTTATTGGGGGGATTAATGGTTTACAGTCAATAATAAATTACAAAACAAAAAATAAAATACAATAGTTTGTACATATATAACATTTCTCAGTTTTCCACATATAAATTCGGCCCCTGCTAGATCCTCTGCCATCATGTTCCAGGACCTGAACTCTTCCCCCCACCACTCCAGTCCAAATTCTGCTTTGTGTTTTCTTATTTTTTAACTTCCTTATTATTATTATTATTATTGATTTAGTAATGACCAACAAGATTGTGGGATAAGAGGGATGCAATTCATACAGTTCCCACCACCAGCATGCCATATCCCATCCCTCCACTGGAAGCTTCCCTATTTTTTATTCCTCTGGGAGCATGGACTAAAGATCTCTAAGGGATACAGAAGGTGAGAGGTCTGGCTTCTTCACTGGACATGGGCATTGGCAGGTTGGTTCATACTCCCAGTCTGTTTCTGTCTTTCCCTAGTGGGGCAGGGTTCTGGGGAGGTGGGGTTCCAGGACACTTTGGTGATGTCATCCGCCCAGGAAAAGCAGGCCGGCGTTATGGTCATATTTTTCAACTTCTGTCTATGAGTGAGGTCATCCCGTATTCATCCTTCTCTTTCTGGCTGATCTCACTTAACATAACTCTTTCAAGCTCCATCCAAGATGAGGTGAAGAAAGTGAAGCCACCATTTTTGGTATCTGAGTACTGTAGTATTCTGTTGTGTATATAGACCACATCTTTCTCAGCCTCTCATCTGTTGTTGGACACCTTGGTTGCTTCCAGGTTTTGGCTACTACAAATTGTGCTACTGTGAACATAGGTGTACACAGATCTTTTTGGATGGGTGTGTTGGGTTCCTTAGGATCTATCCCCAGGAGAGGAATTGCAGGGTCATAGGGAAGGTCCATTTCTAGCCTTCTGAGAGTTCTCCAGACTGTTCTCCACAACCAATTAGTTGGACCAATTGACATTCCCACCAGCAGTGCAGGAGGGTTCCTTTGACCCCACACCCTCTCCAGCATTTGCTGCTGCTACCTTTTCTGATGTCTGACACTCACAGTAGTGAAGTGGTATCTTATTGATATCTTTATTTGCATTTCTCTGACAATCAGTGACTTGGTAACATTTGTGCTCAACCAGGTATGAAATTACCTGGCTCCCATATTGCACGTCTTAACCAAAGAGAAGCCAATGACCAGTTACTTTGTTTTTAACCAGAGCACTGCTCAGTTCTGGTTTATGGTGGTGTGGGGGTATTAAACCTGGGACTTCAAAGCCTCAGGCATGAGAGTCTTTTTGCTTAATTGTTATGCTATCTCCCCCGCCCTAGTTACTATTAAATTTATGCTGTGCTACTATAAAAATTTAAGACAAGTGTTTGAAGAAATAAAAACACTGTACTTAAGGCTACCACAGGATGCAAACTGAGATTTCAGGGGAATTTTTTTTGTTTTGTTTTTGTGCCTTCAGGGTTATTGCTGGGTCTTGGTGCCTATACTACAAATCCACTGCTCCTGTGACCATCGTTTTTCCATTTTATTGGATAGGACAGAGAGAAATTGAGAGGGGGAGGGAAGACAGAGAGGGAGAGAGAAAGACACCTGCAGACCTGCTTCACTGCTTATGAAGCGACTCACCTGCAGGTGGGGAACTGGGGGCTCGAACAGGGATCCTTGCACAGGTCCTTGAGCTTCATACTATGTGTGTTTGACCCTGTGCATCACCACCCGGCCCCCAGTAAGTTTTTTCTTAATTTTTATTCCATTACTTTACATCTTATCTCTATCTAAATGTATTTAAGCACCTGGCTGTCTAAATAGCATGTGTCCTAGGGAGTTGGGCAGCAGCGTGTAGTGGGTTAAGCGCATGTGGTGCAAAGCGCAAGGACTGGCGTAAGGATCCCGGTTCGAGCCCCGGCTCCCCACCTGCAGGGGAGTCGCTTCCCAGGCGGTGAAGCAGGTCTGCAGGTATCTGTCTTTCTCTCTCTCTCTGTCTTCCCCTGCTCTCTGCATTTCCCTCTGTCCCGTCCAACGACGACAGCTCTGAACATCTCTAAAGTCCTGTCTATGGGGAGGCGCACGCGCTCCAGTGTTATAGGTCCTGTCCCTTTGAGTATCTGCAGGGTCTGGTGAAAGGTGCTTATTCAAGAAGTGCAAAAACTGCTTTCTCCTTTTTTTCTCCCTGAGATGTTGTGGTGCTATATTTGTTTGTTTAGGTTTTTACAACAATAAGGACTACAGTAATAAAAAACAACAAGGGCAACAAAGGGGAATAAATAAATATAACAAAAATTTTAAAAAGCAGCTGTGCTATTATACTGCCTCCAAAGCAGTGATGATTTCTAGAACACAGACCCTATCCCCAGAGACAGTCCAGATCTCTGAACTAGAGACATCACCTCTGACGCACGAGTGAAGTATTCAGTGTTACGTTCTCCTGGGGTCTCTACAAAGTCGGTGTTCTGGCCAAGCCAGGAGCAGAGCTGGAGAATATGAGCTGGCTGTACCCGCAGACACTTGAAGTGGATAGAGGTCCATGTCAGCACACACAACCTGACAGAGTGAGAGAAGACAGGGCAGAGGGCGGGAAGGAGAGGAAGGATGGATTTCCCACCTGCTTTCTGGCAGTCTTTATGCTGACATGCTTATCGTGCACTCTCTCACAGAATAAGTTGCAGCCACATACGTAATATTCAGATGATAATTTGATTCAAGAATTTCTGACCCAGGAGTGAGCTGATCCTATGGGGCACATACCTTACTGCATGCAGAGTCTTAGAGCTGAGCCCCAGCACCGTGTAGCACTGAGGGGGGCTACAGATGATGGAGCAGTGTTGTAATGCATCTCCCTCTCTCTCTCTCTCTCTCTCTCTCTCTCTCATAAATATGAAGAATGAGAAAGAAAATCAACCTGGGAGCAGTGATCTTTCATATGTGTAAGGCCTGGCACCATAATGGTTAATTTTTTTTTTAGTTTTATTAATGAGAGAGAAAAGAGAGTGGACCAGAGCATCACTCTGCCACGTGGGATTCCAGGGATCAATCTTGGGGCTTCGTATTTGAGAGTCAGTGCTTTACCTACTGCACTATCTCCTGGGCAGCTTAATTATTGATTGACCTTCTCGTGGTGCATCCCATGAGTACCCATTCATTGGGGAAACTGACGATCCTTCCTAGCCGACTGAATCCACATGGATCCCAGTCACTTTCAAAGCCAGCAACAAGCAGCTTTCAACCTGACGCTGTTGACTGGCTACGGAAGAAGGGCAAACGCTAGAAGAAGAAGAAGAAGGAGAAGGAGAAGGAGAAGGAGAAGGAGAAGGAGAAGAGGAAGAAGAAGAAGATTAAAGAGAACATTTCTGAAGAAATCAGTCCTCCTCCTGATGTTCTCACCAGCTTCATCCTGTGGGCAGGTATTCCCCAGATCTGCCAGTTTCACAGCTATTTGCAAGCGATTCCAGATAGTTCTCTCCCCACTTTATCAGTAGCCACTGCTTGAATCCTATGACAGTGAGGAGGAGGAGGAGGAGGAGGAGGAGGAGGAGGGCGGCTAGGGGCTATTTGGTCTACCAGGTGCCTTAGATTTTGAAGAGTTGTGAACGGGACGTGGTTTTCACCAACTAATTTGTAGCTGCCTCTTTCCAAAAAGAATTCAAAGTGCTAACTTCTTCCAACAATATGTGTGCTGTGGGTCACTTCATAAGAAGTTAGGAAGGCAATGTATTAAAGAAGTTCGGAAGGCAATATATTAAAAATACAAAGACAATACAGGAAAGAAAAGAAAGTTACAAGTCTGCCTTCAAGGTGACTCAGTCATACAAGACCCACACCTTGTATGTGCAAGGCTCTGGGTTCAAGCACTTCACAAGAAATAAAACAGCAAGTCAGAACTCCAAGGATGGTGGAGTTGTGCCTCTCTTGCCTCTCTCTCTCTCTACCTCTCTACCTGTCTCTCTCTCTCTCTCTCTCTCATAGAAAGTAGAGAGAGGGTTGGACAGGGGAGTTGGAGTTGGCACAACAATGAAGCACATGTTTGATGTCCATCCATTAGCACATTTTTAAAAAGTGTTCATCTCTGCAAAATGAATGGGAGAGACACAGTACAGTTGGTCATAGGGCATCAAGCTCCCTCAGATAGCTCAGTGATTAAACTGGGCAGTGGGGCAGCAAGATGGCTCAGCCGGGTAGAGTGCCTGCTTTGTCATGCACATGCCCCTGGTCTGAACTAGACCCTGTGCAGACTGAAGGAAGCTTTGGTATCTCCCCCTCTCTTCCTCTGGCTCTCTGTCTCTCTCATTTTGTCTGGAAAAAAATCATCTCAGACTAGTGAAGCCTAGGTAGAGACAAAAATTTAATCAGTCAGTCAGTCAGTCAGTCAGTCAGTCAGTCAGTCAGTATGAATGAGTGTTTGACTTTGTGGCAGGTTTGTCTCAGTCCTCCCCAGCATCAGGAAGCCTTTATCCTACATGAAGGCAGCTTCACGAGTTCTTCCCTGTCAGTTCCATATCCATTAGCCCTGCCACAGTCAGCCGTGCGCTGCACTCCTGCTTCCTTCCGTCTCCCACTCCCCCCAGTTCTAAGTTCTCCTTGTGCTCTGTGCATCGTGCTTTCTGAGGAGACTTCCTGTATGCAAGCCTGTGGGCTGAGGTTGGACTCTGCTATGTTTTGTTTAGCCTGCACTCTCTTATCTACTTTTTTTTTTTTGCCTCCAGGGTTATTGCTGGGGCTTGGTGCCTGTACCACAAATCCACTGCTCCTGGAGGCTATTTTTTCCCCCTTTTGTTGCCCTGGTTGTTTTTTTATTGTTGTGGTGATTATTATTGTTGTTGTTATTGATGTCATTGTTGTTGGATAGGACAGAGAGAAATTGAGAGAGATGGGAAGAGATGGGGGGGAGAGAAATATAGACACTTGCAGACCTGTTTCACTGCTTGTGAAGCGACCCCCCTGCAGGTAGGGAGCTGGAGGCTCGAACTGGAATCCTTAGGCTGGTCCTTGCGCTATTGTGCCATTTGTGCTTAACCTGCTGCGCTACTGCCCGACTCCCCTTTTTTTTTATTAGTGATTTAATAATGATTAACAAGATTGTAAGATAACAGGGGTATAACTCCAAATGGTTCCCACCACCCGAGTTCTGTATCCCATCCCTTTCATTGGAAACTTCTTTATTCTTTATCCCTCTGGGAGTATGGACCAAGATTCCTCATGGGGTACAGAAGGAGGAAAATCTGACTTCTATAATTGCTTCTCTACTGGACATGGACATTGGCAGGTGGATCCATACCCCCAGCCTGTCTCTCTCTTTCTGTAGTGGGGAAGGGCTCTGGAGAGGTGAGACTTCAGGACACATTGGTGAGGTTGTCTGCTCAGGGAAGTGGGGATGGAGTCATAGTAGCATCTGCAACTTGGTGGCTGAAAGGCAGTAAGATGTAAAACAGGACAAATTATTTAGTAAGCAGGAACCAGAAAGTAGGGATGGAGTAGATGAAATTAGGGGACTTCACGGGGGAAGAAGCTAGGAGGTCTATTTTACTTATGTTTCAGGGGGGCGTGACTTTAGTAATTTTTTTCCTGAGCCTGCTAGCTAACATGCAGGAAGACTAAAAATAATGTCCGGGAAGATGGTGTCTGAGCTGAGAATAGGGCTAGGAAGCTAGATTAGGGCAGAGAGTAGCTCCCAAACATGAGGAAAGTATATAAATACCATTAACTGTTTACCCCATTGATGTGACCTAGGGCCCATGTCTACCCATATTTAGCACAGGAGCCTGTGTGAGCTGAGTCTCTGTCAGTCTGAGCTTGCAGTTAACTAGTCTTACCCTTGCTTGGAAGCAAAAGGGAAAAGTCAAGAAGCTATCATTGCCATCAGATGGGTACTTGCTCCCAGTGTGCCAGAGTCACTGCTGCTCCTTAGTGGACACCCGGTCTGGCACTGCCCTTATCTTGTCTGCATGGTGGTCAGCTGAGTAAGTTGAGTCACATGTGAACATTTATACAGCACTTAGTGATTTTTTTTTTGGTATGTATGTTATATATCAGATCTTCAGTTCAGTAAAAAGCAGAGCTTGGATTGTTCCAAACAAACTGCGATAGACCTTGTTTCCCTCAGACTGCCTAGGAGGATGTGGGGGTCCAGGTCACCCGGCTGCTGTGTGTCAAAGCAAGGGTCACTCCAGGTGGCTGGTACTCCTCATTGCTATGGTCACTTCTTCCCCAGGAAGCGGCTCAGTCACGAGATTCTCTGATTCCACCCTTGGCTTCTCTTTGTTATCAACTCAGTATCTAGTGCCTGCTCTTAGAGACACACTGCAGGATCCAGTTGATTAACGTGATTTTCTTTTATGCTCTGTGGTAGATTCAAGGTGGACAGAGATGTTTTGCAACCCCTCCCACTGAGAAGAAGGATAAAATTACCCACCTTCTGAATCTGAGCTCACCTTTCTCATTTGCTTATGGGTAGAATACAGTTGGAATGACACCTTGTGAATAAGGGAACTGTCAGAAGACTTGTATGATCTTGCCGTGTGGTGAAGGCCAGAGAGCCCATTGGGAGGCCCACAGGGGGAGGAGATGAGGAGGGTGACTAACAACACCCCTGAAACCAATACCTGCTTGCCACCGAGCCAGCCACCTAGCCACCGAGCCAGCCACCTAGCCACTGACCCAGCCACCTACCCACTGAGCCAGCCACCTACCCACTGACCCAGCCATCTAGCCACTGAGCCAGCCACCTACCCACTGAGCCAGCCACCTATCCACTGAGCCAGCCACCTAGCCACTGAGCCAGCCACCTACCCACTGAGCCAGCCACCTAGCCTCAGTTGTGACCCATGTAATGCTTTGTGGAGCAGAGCTGAGCTGTTCCCACCACCCAGACTGTAACCTTCCTGAGCAAACTGAGTGGCTGTAGTTACTGTGAGCCACTCACTGAGCTTCTGTGAGCAAAGTAAGTATGTACAGTTGTCTCTAGCACTCAGTTTCGGTGGTGTGAGCTGTTCAGTGGTAGGTTCTGGAACACCTGCCGGCTTCCCGTAGCCAATGTAAATTAGAATCCAACAAAACACCAAAACCAGTCTGATTTTCCTCATGACAGGACAGGAAGTCTCTTCTCGCTTATTCGAACCATCTACAAAAATTAGCCCAGGAACTGTGTTTGCGTAGTTAAAGTGCTTTTTCTCTGTTCTCACTCAAGCAAATACCAAAGACCACGTATGCTGTTGGTGCAGATTTGTTGACTTAATTGGACTCTTCTTTTTTTAAAAAATTTCTATTTATAATAAGGAAAAAGTGACAAAAACCATAGGATAAGAGGGGTACAACTCCACACAATTCCCACCACCAGGACTCTGGATCCCCTCCCCTCCCCTGATAGCTTTCCTATTCTTTAATTGTACTCTTCTAAGGAAAAGCACATTTTTCAGTCAGATGGTAACAAAGTGACAGCCTAGTTACAGTGGAAAGAAATGCCACTCGAAGTCAAAGTCAAGCACGAGCACTGTGCAGTCTAGAGCAGACCCTCATACCAGGGTAAAGGGCAGAAGAACGACATCTTTTTATTTTCATTTGTCTGGGGCTCCCCACTCACTCAAGACATTTGTCTCCTAAATGTTTCTCCAGCCAGACAGCACAGTCACACAGGATGTGTTCCCACAGACCTGAGGGCCACGCTGGAGCATGATGGATCACCAGTGGGGTGTTTGCAGCCACCCTGTTCTCCAGATCCCCTACAAGATAAGCAAAGAGGGAGGGAGGTGTGCCCTTGGGCGTGTACCCAGGGGACTGGGATAGGACCATGCTGGCAGTAGAAGACCTACTGGACCTTTGATGGCTCTGTGAAAACTTAGGGTGTCCACATTAGATAATCCATTTTCTTTTCTTTTTTCTTTTTGTCATCACCAGGGCTTCATCACTCTGGGGTGATTTTTTTTTTTTTTTTCAGATAGAGACAAAGGGGCAGAGAGAGTGAAAGAGACCACAGTCCTGAATCTTCCTCCAGTGTTATAAGGGCAAAGCAAGAGTCTGGGTTGCACAAAGAGCAATGAACGGCACACTATCCAAGGGAGGTGTTTTGCCAGCCTTCGAATAGATACCTTAAAAGTAGGTTGACATACAAGCTTGTGTCAGGCGAGTTGTTTGATACATACTTGGGTGAATACCAGAACAGTGAGTGAGTGAGTGAGTGAGTGAGTGAGTGAGTGAGTGAGCAGGAGAAATGGTTTTTGGAAACTCTGGCAGGATCTGTCCTCCACCAGGGATGCCCCTAGCCTCTGTCCTTCTTTCGGGCATGGAAGCAGCCACAGAACATCACAGCTAATGAAGGGACATGGGTGTGTATCAGTAAGACTGTGGGCACTGAAAGCTGAATCTTATCTCATTTTCACTTCCTACAAAATAGAATCCTTCTTTTGATTGTTTTTTCCCAATGTTAAAAAATGTAGAAGCCATTCTTAGCTCACAGACTGTAGAAAAATAAACAGAAGGCCAGGTTTGGCCACTTGCCATAGTTTGCTGACCCTGTTTTTATCTGGGTGGAGTGAGAGAGAGCGAATAGCTTGCTTTTCACTGTCCCAACCTCTGTATCAAGTGTAGATTAGAACAGGTTTAGGCGACTTCTGTAATAAAAGATTAAATATATGTTCGTGTTAGGTTCAAAAGGGAAATGGAATCTCTGGACCAGGACACTGTTGGGTTTCAGTGGAAAAGGGACACACAAAAGCCCTGGGAACTCAAGTTTAAATAATCTGAGATCTCATCCACTCCAAATTTGGGTTTGCTCGAATTCTAAAAAAAGACTTCTAGAATGAGTACTTATTCTAAATAGACAAGACCATTTATCACCTGAAACTGTAAACAATGTAAGGCAAATGGTGTTGCTAATGGTGAATTACTTTCCTTTGGCCATTAAGGGAGGCCCATGAAATCATCTGCCTGGAGAGACTTTGAACCCAGACTAAGAGGCTAGAAAGGACCGCTCTATTGCTTTTTTTTTTTTTTTTTGCCACCAGAGTTGTCGCTGGGGCTCAGTGCCTGCACTACAAATCCACTGCTTCTGGTGGCTATTCTTTCCTTTTTTTTTTTTTTCTTTCAATTTTTGTTTGACAGGATAGAGAGCAACTGAGAGGGGAGGGGAGATGAATAGGGGGAGAGAGACACCGGCAGACCTGCTTCACTGCTCATGAAGCAGATCCTCTTCAGGTGGGGAAGCGGGGGCTGAAACCCAGGTCCCTGAACGTGGTAATATGTGCAGTTAACTGGGTGCATCACTGCCAGCTACCTCCCCCATTTCTTCTCCAATTCAGGGTTGTTGAAAATGAATCAGGCTGCTCTGTTTTTCCAGTTTACCACAGTTAGTTGCAGGGTTTTGCTGCCTGCTTTGGTGTGATTTGCACTGTAGTTGTTTATGTTCTTTTTGTCTGTATTTAGTTTCTATAAATGCCCTCATGACATTATGCCGGCTCTTAGAGATCACTAGATTCATTCATTCAACAAATATTACTGACTACTTTCTAGGTACCAGAGGTTTTTCTAAGCCCTGGACTTGATCTGTGGCCCACACACTCTTTGTTGATTTTAATTTTTTTCCCCCTTGTTCCTCTGAATTATTGTTTTCCTTCAGGCCTAGCAAGTGAGTTTCTCTTCCCTGGTCAGCTCTGACTACTAGTGGTTGTGTAGGTAGCATGTTAGGAGGCTTTTTTTGGGGGGGGGATCTGCTGAAAAGAGGAGCCTCAGCACTTTTAAGAGAAGGGTGTGAGAACATGTGTCACAGGAACACTCTCCCTCCCATGGGTGGGCACTGCGGCACACAGAGGGGCTGGCCTGACGGTGGTGGCATAGACAGTGCGTGCTACCGTGCAGGCTTTTGACCAATTTCTCTTCCCCTCCTTACTTACTAAAGCCTCAGTTTCTCTGGCCTTAAACTGGGGAAATGACAGCTGTGTCGGAAACCGCTGTCAAGTCCGTGTCCGTCATCTGCTTCATCACCATCACCACTACTGGTTAATGTTCACTGAACATATGCTTTGTCCTGCTGTGGGTACCTCATGTGTGTCATCCCATTTACTGGGGTGTTGGAAAAGTCATGGTGTGGTTTTCATTTTACTCCATGTTATTAGTGATTTGATATCAGTTTACAGAATTACTTGTCAACAAGGGCACAGCTCCACACCATCCACACCGAGAGAGCTCTGAATCTGTAGTCTCCCTACTGCGAGCTACTGCAGTTCCCCTAAGGTTGTAAGCATGGGCCAGCCGCCATCACTACAGCATCACTACAGCTGTCCACGTCATGTGTACATAGTTGCTCCCTTTTTCTTCCGGATCCAACCCTGTCTTCCTCTCCAATACACTCATGATGTCATTACTGCCTCCACACGTTTCCCTTTCCTCCTTCCTCCTCTCTCTCCAGGTGCTGATAGAGCTGGAGTTCAGAGCCCTCTTATCTTCTTCATGATGTGTTTTTTTTAAATATTTATTTATTCCCTTTTGTTGCTCTTGTTATTTTATTGTTGTAGTTATTGTTGTTGACGTCGTCGTTGTTGGATAGGACAGAGAAATGGAGAGAGGAGGGGAGACAGAGAGAGGGAGAGAAAGACAGACACCTGCAGACCTGCTTCACCGCCTGTGAAGCGACTCCCCTGCGGGTGGGGAGCCGGGGGCTTGAACTGGGATCCTTAGGCCGGTCCTTGCATCTTGAGCCACCTGCGCTTAACCCGCTGCGCCACCGCCTGACTCCCTATGATGTGTTTTTCTATGCAAAAATGCATTATGACCTCTCTGACAACCCAGTATTCTCTCAGCACTAAAAGAAGGCCTGAGATCATTCCCACTTACAGATGATAAACTGAGATGGAGAGATTACAAGTCTGCTCACAGTTGTGCGGTACTTGCCATGATGGATATGACCAGCTGGTGCTGGGCTTGGTACTTGGCAGGTGCTCACTAAGCATCTCTTTACTCCTCCACCCACTCACCTTGACCACATGGCGAGGGGTGGTGGTGGTGCTGATTCCTCACGGTTGGTTCCAGTTTATGGGGTGGTAGGGGACGCTCCAGGCCTCCTCCTGAGACTAGACATGTCCTTAAGATATTCCTGATGGTGCCCTACTTCACACGTGTTACAAAGGCTTTGAAAAGATGACAGTCAACAAGAGTGCACAAAGGATCTATATGACATTCACAAGCCCGAGAATTTTAGGAGCATGAATAAAGAGCACCCTCTCCAAAGTTAGAGAGAAAACGCAGGATACAGTGCAGAGCTACTGCTTCAAGCTTGTGGCCAGCAGAAGGGCTGATACCAGCTCTAATGCTCAATAAAAAACAGAACCAGGAAGTAGCTAGCCAGAATCCAGGAACAGGAGGGGGCTGTCCCACCGGAACTGTGGCTTGATAAAGTAACGCAGTCAGCCCACTGTGGGGAATAGATAGGCCCACTTCACTCTTCTCTTCCTCCCCCTGCTCCAGTCACCCGGGAATAAGCCCTGCTGGAAGTTTAGTTCAGATCATGTAGACTGGGAACCTGCAGAGGGTAGAACAGGTCCTGAAGGGCAGATGAAAGTACTCAGCTCTTACCAGGAAATGGGTGGGAGTGGAGAGGCAGAATGTGGATTCTGTATCTCGGTCTTAGTATCTGTGCAGATACAAATATACTTGGCTCCAGCTGTTTAGCAGATGGCTAGATCCACCAGGTAGACAGTTACAGATCAGTTTTTCTATGTGCACATGTGGACAAAAATCTCCAGAACTTAGTTGGAGGACAAAGAACTGGTATCAGTACTTCCACAAAGCCTTTGAAGTTGGTTTATTATCTCCTTAGCCATGCCTCTTCAGAATCTCAGTTTACCTAACATAAGCATAGCAGCACACCTCACACCCTTCTAGATGGGAGAGGCTTCAGTCAGTCCAAGTCTGTACATTGAATTATCTTTGTTGTTGTTGTCTTTGTCTCTAGGACTTCACCACTCTGGGCTGACTTTTTAAAAATTTTTATTTATAAAATAGAATATTGACAAGACTATAGGATAAGAGGGGTACATTTTCACACAATGCCCACCCCCAGAGCTCCATACCCAATCCCCTTCCCTGATAGCTTCCCTATTCTTTTATTATTATTATTATTATCTTTATTTATTGGATAGAGACAGCCAGAAATCAAGAAAGGTGGGGGCAATAGAGAGGGAGAGAGACACCTGCAGCCCTGCTTCAGCACTCGCAAAGCTTTTCCTCTGCAAGCGGGGACCGGGGGCTCAAACCTGGGTCCTTGCGCATTGTAATGCATGTGCTCAACCAGGTGCACCACCATCCGGTCCTGCTTCTTTATCCTCTGGGAGTATGGACCCAGGATCATTGTGGGGTGCCAAAGGTGGGAGGTCTGGCTTCTGTAATTGCTTCCCCGCTGAACATGGTCATTGGCAGGTCGGGCCATACTCTCCGGGCTGACTTTTTCAGATGAAGAGACTGCAAGGGCAAACTACCTCACTTGGATAGTGTACTGCTTTGCCATGTGTGCACCCCAAGTTTGAGCCCAGCCTCCACCACATTGAAGGGAGCTTTGGTGCAGTGATCTTGCTCTCTCTCTTTCTCCCTCTTCTCCTTATCTGTCTCTATCTAAAAAGAGAGGCAGACTGAGAGAATGACACCATAGCACCAAGGCTCCCTCCACTGCTGTAGGGGCCAGGGGTCATATGCACGGCAGTGCAGCTGCACTATTCAGGTGAGAAATCAACTAGCTGGATTAATTGTCTAGGCTCTCCACTATTACTGTATGCTCTGCACTACAGATAGAAGTCTGTAAAACCTGGTTTATATGCCTGAAGATTTAGGTAGCGCAGGTTGGGAGGTGTTGCCATAGATAAATCATTGGACTCTCAAGCGTGAGACCCTGAGTTTGATCTCCAGTGTTGCATGTGCTTAGTAATACTGTAGTTCTCACTCTCTTTTGCTATCTCTTTGCTACTCTCCCTCATGAATGAATGAATGAATGAATAAATCTGTTTTGTTTGTTTTTTAAACTGAAGAGTATATTAGTGGTCATACAGAATAACTGGAACTCTCATAATGTTATTCTGGGGGATAGACATTGATTCAATCATTTTGAAAAATTGCTAGTTTCCTTCAAAGCTACTCCATGACCGCACTTCCACTCATAGCTGTAGACTCAAGAAAAGTGAGAGCACGGAGCTGTGCACAGGGCTGTTCCTAGCAGCCTCATTCCCAGTGTCCTCAAGCCAATTATGCAGACGGACATCAGCAGGGAGAGGGATCAGATAAATGCCATGCATTCGTGCAGTGCGATACCTGACAGCAATAAAAGTAACAGACTAATTTCATGACAATATAATAAATTAGCCGAGAATATAAAAACATGTATATGTCTCAAAGATATTGTATTCCTTCTAGCTCCATCCAAGATGGGTTGGAGAAGGCGGGTTCATTATTCTTAGTAGCTGAGTAGTATTCCATGGTGTATATAGACCACAACTTTCTCAGCCACTCATCTGTTGCTGGGCACCTGGTTGCTTCCAAGGTTTTGGCTATTACAAATTGTGCTGCTATGATCATAGGTGTACACAGATCTTCTTGGATGGGTGTGATTGTGTCCTTAGGACAGATCCCCAGGAGAGGAATCACAGGGTCATAGGGCAGGTCCACTTCTAGCCTTGTGAGAGTTCTCCAGACTGCTCTCCACAGAGGTTGGACCCATTGACATTCCCACCAACAGTGCAGGAGGGTTCCTTTGTCCCCACAACCTCTCCATGTGTTGTTGCTGTCATTTTTGATGTATGACATTCTCCCAGGGGTGAAGTGGTATCTCATTGTTGTCTTTATTTGCATTTCTCTGACAATCAGTGACCTGGAGCAATTTTTCATTTATTTATTGGCCTTTTAGATCTCTTCTATAGTGAATATTCTGTTCATATCCTCTACTCACTTTTGGATTGGGTCATTTGATTTTTTTGTTGCTAAGTTTGCTCTTTATATACTTTGGTTATTAGCCTCTAGTCTGATGTATGGCATGTAAAGATCTTCTCCCATTCTGTGAGAGGTCATGTGAAATTTTACCACCCTTATCCTATGGTTTTGTCATTATTTTCTATTTTTTATTTTATAAATAAATGTTAAAATTAAGAAAAATATATTATATTGGGGAAACAGAAGTCAGAAACAGAGTATATCTAGGAGGTTTGAGGACAGCTAGAATGGATTGACAGTGAGGAAAGGGAATTGGACCGGCAAGATATTGTATTGTCAGAAAAACCATGGCAGAGTTTTGCATAGAAAAACAGGAAGATACACAATGATTTTCTGACAACCCCACAGCTTACTTGGGTGGTGCCCTGCTTGTCATGCACACAAACCAGGTTTGCACAGGCCCCCCACTGTACTGACAGAAGCTTACATGCTTATGATGTCTTTCTTTATTTCTCTGTCTTCCTATCTGGGAAAAAAAAGGCTCACTTGGAGTGGTGAAGACAAAATGACAACAACAATAAGAGAAAATTGACCCTTATTCTAGGGTAAGAGGTGGGGGAGTATTGAGTTGGAAGAGTCACAGTGAGACTTCCTGGAATGTTGGATGTCTTCTATCTGTTGATATTAGTGGTATTGCAGGGTATACTTATGTAAAGACTCTTCAGACAGCTCTCTCTCTCTTCTTAATTTTTATTTATAAAATGGAAAACTTACAAGTCCATAGGATAAGAGGGGTACAATTCCACACAATTCCCACCACCAGAACTCTGTATCCCATCCCCTCCCCTGATAGCTTTTCCATTCTCTATCCCTCTGGGAGTATGGACCCAGGGTCATTGTGGGATGCAGAAGGTGGAAGTTCTGGCTTCTGTAATTGCTTCCCCGCTGAACATGGGCATTGACAGGTCAATCTATACTCCCAGCCTCAGCACTCTTTAGATTGAGTACTTTACTTCCCATAAGTGATGGTCCATCAACAACAAAAAGTTTGCAATGTATTATTGTTACAGCCATGTCTTGGTTAATGTAGCAACTACAACAGCAGGAAGACATAGTGGAATGTTGACTCTACTGCACAGGACATATTGATACAGTCTTTCTAGAGACTTCCCAGTTTGCTCCCCTAGAAACTAGCATACATTTCATCTAAAAATAACCTATAGAAATCATTAAGAACACATGTTCATATTTATCCAGAAAGCTATTCATTTCAATGCCCTTTGCCATGGTAAGTGTTTGGAATCAATCCAGCGTTCATGTGTGTTTTTATTGCGGAAACAGGACAGACATAAACTCAAAGCCTCTAGAACAATATCAGCTGACACAGAAAGTGACTTTCGATGGGAAATACATATGGAAATCTCGGTTTCATCTCCAGAACACTCTCCCCCTACCCCAGTACTGGTTATAGTGATGATAAAGGCATCTGTCATGTTGATCGTATTATATTCGTGTTAGTAAATATCTCTCTGGAAGAAGAAGTGTCATATTGTTAATATATCTTTTTTGGTTTCATTTATTCTCATGTTTCTTGATTTGGCTTTAGACTTAAGGTCTGTGTGTTTGATTCAGACATAGAAAGTGAAATCTTGTCTGTAGCCTGAAACTTCACTTTTACTTTTAAAGCAAGTGCTGGTTAAAGAAACTCCAGGCCTATAAAGAGACCGAGACTATCAGAGCAGAACCTAGGTGTAAAATAGTAAAGCCACTGAAGAGAAAGTCGTTGGATAAAGTGGAAGACTTCCATAGTAAATTCTGATTTTTAGTAACCAAGAAATGCCTGTCTAGGCTTCTGAGAAATACATGTAGAGACATCCAGACCTGCTAGAATTTAGTAATATCTCCTTTGGAAATCATGTCACATGCTATTTCATTGTGAAAGAATAAGATTCTTCACATTGGTAATTATATCTCCAAGATTATATGAAATTTTAATAGTTTTTCTCAGTAAAGGGATTCTCAAATGTTGGTTTCTGTCTCTTTATCAGACTGGGGGGAAAAAGTAACCCTGAGGTTATTTTGAATAGTGCATATGAAAGATTTTTTGTGATTTCATTTCTTAAAAAAAAATCAGATTAGTCAAAAAAAAATCTTTGTAAGAGAAAGAATTGTTTTATTGTTAAGGTTGCTGCCTGTTTGTTATTGCTGCTGGGGCTTCTCTATTTCATGTGGGCTTTTTTTCAGAGAGAGAGAGAGAGAGATGCCACAGCACTGAAAGCTTTCTCCAGTATGTTTGGGACTGGGCTCAAGCTTGCGCTGTACACCTAGCGGAGGAAGCATGCCCCCACGTCAGCTGCCTGCTGGGCCCGTCCAAGGTTACCTTGTGTTCAGTCATGTTCTTCACATCATATTGGATGGGGCTTGAAGGAATCATGGGACGTGAGATCAGCCAGAAAGACAAAGATGGATATGGGATGCTTTCCCTCATAGACAGAAGTTGAGAAATAAGAACAGAAAGGGGAAAGACAACATAGAATGTGGACTGGGTTTGGTGTCTTGCGCCAAAGTGAAGGTTTTGGGGAGGCTTTCGGGTCCTGGGGCATGATGGTAGAGGATGACCCAGGTTGGGAGTAAGAGTGTTTTGCAGAAAATTTTGCTCATGTATCAACAACTGTTATTTACTATAAGCCATTAGTCCCCCCAATTAAAAAATTCTAGAAAAATAAACTTCTTACAGCCTTGATTCCTGAATTTGTACAATGGTGGAAGTATTGTGCTACATCTTGATGGTATGAGAGTTAGAAAGTGCTATTCGTGGGAGTCGTATGGTAGTGCAGTGGGTTAAGTGCAGGTGGCGCAAAGCGCAAGGACCAGCGTAAGGATCAGCGTAAGGATCCAGGTTCGAGCCCCCGGCTCCCCACCTGCAGGGGAGTCAGTTTACAAGCAGTGAAGCAGGTCTGCAGGTGTCTGTTTTTCTCTCCCCCTCTCTGTCTTCCCCTCCTCTCTCCATTTCTCTCTGTCCTATCCAATAACAATGACATCAACTACAACAATAATAATAACTACAACTAAAGGGAATAAAGAAATATTTTTAAAAATTAAAAAAAAAAGTGCTAATCTTGAGGTAAGCATCCAGTAAGTTCTAGCTAGCTGTGTGTGTGTGTGCCTCCTTGGCCGCATGCAGTACTCACGCAGATGCAGCTCTGTGTGCGCGGGTCATCCTAGCTTCTCATCTCCTTTCCAGCAGTATCATCTGCTTTGCTTGAAGCTCTCTCTTTTTAGTTTATTACATATGGCAGAAAAATAGCCTTGGTGATTCATATTCTTCAGGCCACATCAACCTAGGAACTCAGTGGAATTACAGATCTTTTCTAGTAAAGTCAAATGCTACAGAAAGCTTTACTCTTTCCAAAACTCCCCTACTCATCTAAGAGGCCCTGTCCTTCTATCTCCCTCACGCACCCCACAGATATCTACTGAGCACCAGTCATGACTTGTGCACATTGCTAAGTGCCAGAGAGACAGCACGCAAGCCAAGAAGAGGCCCTGCCTTTATTCCTGAGTTTGCTTCCGACTGGGTGTCCCCTCATGGGGTCACTCCCTTTGCGTCTGCACATCTGCTGCCTTTCTTTTTGCTACTGTGGAGTCTAGCAGGTAGTTCTCAGTCCCCTCTGTCCTGTAGCTTATGCGCTAATCCTAGAGGCCTGATACTTGCTTGAGTGGACACTGTTAAAGAGCGAAATCAAACCACCATCTACTGCAAGGAAGCAAAAGATGTTTATTCACGAATTGCAATCCGGGCCGAGATGGTGACTGGTGTCAGTCTACCAAGCTCGACCCTGAACAAAGCTCAAACCATACAATTTATAGGAATTTAGACTACACTCAGGGAGGGGGAACACATCACCTTATCTGCCTATATCTAATCATTTTAAACTTAGCAAAAGCCTGATTTATTTAGAGCAAAGCATGGGCTATTTTTAAACATCACACCAGACCAATAGGTCATTGTCAAAGTGGGGGTCACCACATTTTTTTGTTCTTTATTGGGACCACCAACCATCTGTTTGCAATCTATCAGGTCATCATTTGTCAGGCCATTTTTAACTGTCTGGTAACAGTATTCTGTTGCAGAGGTCATGATGAGTCCTGCTCGCTGCAGGGTCTGTCAAAATAATTGATGGCCTCTCAGGTTCTGTCGAGGGGAAAGGGGCAAGGAATTTTCCACCTCACTGGTCAGGAAGGCAAAAAGCAACTATATTTAAACTATTCTTAAAACTCAAACTTAAAAAGCAACTATAACTATTTTAGAGTTACTGCCTCTAACATTCCCCACTAGTCTTAGCTGGGAATCAAATCTTTGATTTATCTTTTTTTTTTTTTTTTTTTTTTTTGAGCTATATTGCTCTTCGACATACTGAGACTCTAGGAGCATAACCTTCTCAGTTCTCTTTTTAATCAAGGAGATCAAAGACCTCTATAGACAAGGCCCCAGGGTAAGAAGTAGAAGTAGGGTGATCAGAGGCCCTGCCAGGGAACTAATTAGTGTTTTTAACCAAGAGGGCCAAGAAAATAGATTTGTGAACCAGCTGTCCTCGCTCAGGTCTCTTAGACGGTTATCTCTATCTTTTATTTTTTTTTTGACCTCACTTAAAGTTTTTTTTACCATTTTGGAGTGGTTGGCATAAAAGCAACAGGCCTCATTTAGGGCCACACATAACCCACCCTGTTTTATGAATAACAAATCAAGTCCCCTACGATTTTGCAGGACCACCTCGGCCAACGAAGATAGGGACCCTTCGAGAGATTCAATAGTGCCCTCTAGTGTGGCCATATCTTGATTGATCTGTTGATCTAACTGTACTAGAGTAGTCTCTTTAGCTAGGACTGCAGCTCCCATTGTCGCTGTCCCTGCTATGGCTGTCCCCACGAGTATAGGAACTACTATCGGGACACGTTTCCATCTTATTGGTCCGAGGTAGTCTGTTTCTTGTCGTTCAAGGTGAGCCCACCCTTCTTCGCCATGGGAATAGTATACATGGGGCAGGATATGGGCCAAAACACAGAGGTCCTCTTTGGTCATTCCGTAGGGGGTGATGTACGGGGTCATGCCCGAAGTACAGGCCCACCAAGTCTCCTCAGGGGCTTTGAGGAGGGTCGCCCACTCTTGAGTCTTACTAACTTTAATGGTTAGGTTGCAATTTCCCCTGTACGGGGAGGATTTCAATTTATAGTTGGCTGTGATAATACAAGTTTTTGTTCCCTGGATATCTCTCAGTGTCATGTGGGGCTGTACTCCCCACTTACATTCTGGGCCCTTAGAGTTGCTAGAGGATAGAGCCAGCTTCTTTATGTCTCTCTTCTGGCTACCTATTTTTGCAGAGGCAGCCACACCTATGTAATAAGGAGGCTCAGGGTGTAAACACAGCCAGCAGTTTCTGGTTATGTTAGGGTCAGACTCATTCAAAAGGTAATACATTAATTTTACAGTTTTCACTAGTGGCTTCACCCTGGGATGCAAAGGTTCTGCGTCAGTCAGTTTAGTGCCACTTGGTGTAATGTCAGTCTGATCTTCATTAGTCTCATTCTCTCCACCCATCCGTAGAGAGGGGGAGAGAGTAGGTCGGGGGTCTTCTCCTAAAATGATGGGTCTCAAGGGCCCAATAGGATTCTGAGTCCATGGCAGCATCCGCAGTTGAATAGTGAATAATGTCTCAAAGTCCTTTTCAGAAAAAGGAATCTTAATGCCCCACATTCTCCCTCTAATCTATGAATCAGTCTCATTCTAAGTTTTGACCGTCACCTCCACAGGGTTACAGTCTCCAATATAGCAAGTACCTGGTTCGGTCGGGCCACCTGGTCGAATCACTCTTGTGACTTTTAGGTGTTTATCACCATCCCTCCTTGGAGATGTTGTCAGACATTCCCCCCACAACCCACAGAAAAAATATGGTTCTCCTCTGCAGTTGGTGGGGCTGTCTTCTTTGGGACATACATAATAGGGTCTGTCCCAAAGGCGAGCCTCCAGGTCAATGGAGCCACACCCTCCATCTATAGTAGTCCCTCCGGTTGCAGTCTGGCCGGCATAGATTACCCTGGTCCAGTTGGCATCAAATAGATCACACAGATCAAGAGTGAATATAGGCTGCCCGGCAGTTAGTTGGTTGGCGACCATCTTTCTCTCTTTGTTTTTCAGCTCCCATACATACAGAGAGGACACTCGGGGGTGGGAGGCATGTGAGCTTGGGCAGTGGCAGAGGTAAAACAGAAGTGCACCAGGCAAAACACACACACAAGTTAGCAGGAGACCAAGCGGACCTTCATTGGGTCTGGGGTGGCTACGGCACACCATTTCCTCAGATTCTCTATTTCCGGGGGGTCCGCCACAAATTTCTTCAGGCGAGTATGATGAATCCAGTGTCGTTTCCCGGCAACCTTAGCAGCAGTTGGCGTACTCAGAATCACGGTGTATGGTCTTTCTCACCGGGCTTCGAGATGGTCAGGATGCAGCTTTTTCACCAGTACGGAATCACCAGGCTCGAACAAGGGGACTTGGCCTCGGCTTTCCTCCCTCCGGGTCCCAGGCTTTTCGTCCCGGACGGCGGCTCTGGCTTTTCTTCGCACCACCTGCAAGGCCTGTAGGGACTTGAGGAGTCTGCCCCGTGACACTTCGGCCAATTTTTTAGTCTCAACCCGGGGCACCAAGGTTGGCAGTTTACCATACACAATCTCAAATGGAGTAAATCTAGACACGTATGGGGTATTCTTGCTTTTAAGCAAAGCAAAGGGTAAAAGGGAAATCTAGTCTCCGCCAGTCTCTATTTTTAACTTGGTTAAGCTTTTTTTAATAGTCTTATTTATTTTTTTTACTTGTCTCGAACTCTGGGGGCGGTAAATGTAATGTAATTTTTATTTAATTTTTAAAATTTTTGTCAATTGTTGGGTGACCTTGGCAATGAATGCCGGGCCATTATCTGACCCCAGTGAATAAGGGAGCCCAAACCTGGGGATAATTTCAAAGACCAGTTGTTTCACTACTACCTGGGAAGTCTCTTTTTTAGTGGGGAAGGCTTCGGTCTACCCTGAAAAGGTATCTACCATGACTAAGAGATATTTATATCCTCCTTGAGCCACAGGCATCTCAGTGCAGTCTAATTCCCAGTGTTCTCCAGGTTCCCCCCCCCCCCCCCCGCCACCTGGTTCCTGGTCTTTTCACTTGTACTGGGTTAGCGTTGACTCTGGCACACGTTGCACAGTGACCTGTCACACTCTGGGAGATCTTGTGTAAACCAATTATCAAATAAAATTTACTGATCAGTTCAGCTAATTTGTTTTCCCCAAAATGGGTACCTTGGTGCGTTTGAGAGACCACCTGTCTTCTCAGTGGCTGGGGTAATAGAATCTTATCATCTGGGAGGACGATCTATCTTTTCTCATTTAATCTCCCCCCCAGTCTCCGGCTCATCTCCTCTTCCTGTTTCGAGTACACTGGTTTCTGTCCTTTTGTCACTTCTCCTGGTATAGGGGTAGCCACCACCAGTTGGGCCATGGTCCCCACTAGTCTTTGGGCCGCTTCCCTAGCTGTCTGGTCTGCCAACCGATTGCCTCGCAAGACTTCTGAGTCATCCTTCTGGTGTCCCTTACAGTGGATGACAGCAACCCTCTCTGGCCCCCAAACAGCTGCTAGCAGGGCCAGTATCTCCTGAGCATGCTTGATAGCTTTTCCCCCAGCCGTCAGCAGTCCTCTCTCTTGATATAGTGCCCCATGGACATGGACGGTGGCAAAAGCATACCTGCTGTCGGTGTACACATTTATCTTTTTTTCTGCTCCCCACTTGAGTGCTTGAATGAGTGCTATCAGCTCTGCCTTTTGGGCTGATGTCCCTTGTGGCAAGGATGCAGCCCACAAGACCTCCCGGCTGGTGACCACCGCGGCACCTGCATACCGTACGCCGTCCTCCACAAAGCTGCTCCCATCCGTGTAGAGGGTTTCCTGTGCGTCTGGTAGCGGGACGTCCGTCAGGTCAGCTCTCAATGAGGTCAGGGCTTCCAAGATTTTTCCACAGTCATGGGTGGCGTCTTCCTCTGGGTTGGGGAGCAAGGTAGCTGGATTTAAGGCTGCAGTCTGTTTGAAAGTAATGCGGGGTGGGTCCAACAACAGTACCTGATAATGGGTGACCCGAGAATTGGTCATTCATCGGTCCGGAGGGGAGCGAAGTAAGCTGGCAAGATTGTGGGCTGTGGTGATTTCTAGGGTCTGCCCAAAAGTTAGTTTGGTAGTCTCTTTCACCAGTAGGGCAGCTGTTGCCACTGTCCTCAGACATCCAGGCCATCCGGCCGCTACTGGGTCCAGTCGTTTAGACAGGTAGGCGACAGGCTTCTTCCAGGGCCCCAGGGT
Organism: Erinaceus europaeus; assembly: GCF_950295315.1. Taxonomy (NCBI): domain Eukaryota; kingdom Metazoa; phylum Chordata; class Mammalia; order Eulipotyphla; family Erinaceidae; genus Erinaceus; species Erinaceus europaeus. The sequence goes on along the minus strand of NC_080168.1, from coordinate 127,590,576 downwards.
TTGAGTGAGTAGAGTACTCCCTTAGCCACACCAGCACTTTCTGCTACAAACAGCTGGAACGGTTTGTTCAGATCTGGGAGACCTAGAGCTGGGGCACTTACCAGGGACTCCTTCAGTGCCTGGAAAGCCCTTTCCTCCATCTCAGTCCATTTCAAAGGAGTGTCGCCCCCTCCAGTGGCGGTGTAGAGGGGCTTTGCTAGTTCAGCAAACCCTGGGATCCATAGCCTACAGTAGCCTACCGCTCCCAGGAATTCCCGGACCTGTCTCTTGGTAGTGGGGGTCGGGATCTTTAGGATAGCCTGGACTCTTCCCTCAGACAGGGCCCTTCGTCCTTTTTTAATTTGGTAGCCCAGGTAGGTTACTTCTTGGGTACACAGCTGAACCTTTTTGGCCGATACCCGGTACCCCAAGTTCCCCAGTACCTCGAGTAGGTCTCTGGTTGCCATTTCGCAATCCTCTCGAGATAAGGCAGCGATCAGCAGATCGTCCACATATTGTAGGAGGCTGCACTCAGGGTGCTCACTTCGGAAGGTCAGTAGGTCCTTGTTTAGGGCTTCATCAAACAAGGTCGGAGAGTTTTTAAAACCTTGGGGAAGTCGGGTCCAAGTTAGTTGTCTTGACTCACCTTCCTCGGGGTCTGTCCATTCAAAGGCAAAGATAGGTTGGCTCTGTGGGGCCAAGGGGAGGCTGAAAAAGGCATCTTTCAAATCTAGGACGCTATACCAGGTTCGATCAGGCGACAGTAGACTGAGGAGAGTATAAGGGTTGGGAACTGTGGGATGAATGGTCTCTACCCTCTTATTTACCTCTCGCAGATCTTGCACTGGTCTGAAGTCGTTCGTTCCAGGCTTTCGGACCGGGAGAAGGGGTGTATTCCAGGCTGACTTGCAGGGCACCAAGATACCAGCCTCTTTTAGGCGTCTAATATGGTTCCTGATACCATGCTGGGCTTCCCGACTCATGGGATACTGCCGGACTCGGACTGGGGTGGCAGTGCTGACCAATTGGACTATTATGGGGGTCACATGTTTAGCCAACCCTGGGGGGTTGGTCTCGGCCCAAACTCTTGGAATCTCCCGCTTCCACCTTGTTAATAAGTCCGGGTTGTCTACATTCTGTGGTGCTTCATAGAGACGATATTCCTCCCTTACCGGCATGGTGAGCAAAATTCGGCCACCTGCTTGTACTATTGGTCTTTCATTTGTCTCAAAGGAAATGGTGGCCTGTAGCTTATGAAGGAGATCCCTACCTAATAGTGGCTCAGGGCACTCGGGTATCACCAGGAAAGAGTGAGTAATAGTCTTCAGGCCAGGGCCAGCGACTCTTTCTATGGACTTTGGATAACTCCTTGCTTCCCCAGTGGCTTTTATAATCTTAACCTTATCTCTTCTGGTGGGTCCAATTGGTTGTTGAAGTACTGAGTGGGTGGCCCCGGTATCCACCAAAAAATTAATTACTTTCCCCCCTACCGCGAGTTTTACCCTAGGCTCCCGGGGGCTGGAGGAGCCCTGACTTCCTCAATCTAAAACTAAGAGGGGGGCTTTCTTCCCCATTCTCTTTCCTTCCTCTTCTTTTCTTTTTGGACATTTTTTTCTCCAGTGCCCTTCTTCCTTGCATAGGGCACACTGAGTCTTTTTCAGTCTTCTCAGGGGTTTATCTTTTCTCTTCATCTGCCCTTTTTTTCTCACATACCTCTCTCTTTCCTCTCTATTTTTTATTTCCCTAGCCAAAAGGACCTGTGCCATCTTCTTATTCAGTTCCAGAGTGGCTTTCGCGGGGTCCTCTCTATTATCAAAAACCTTCTGTGCTACAGCCAACAGCTCTGAGAGAGATTTCTCCTCAAAACCCTCTAACTTCTGCAACTTCTTCCTAATATCTGGGGCGGATTGGGCCACAAACTGGAGGGCGACTGCCTGCACATTCTCAGGGGCTTTGGGATCTATGGGCGTCTAGGTTCGATATACCTGGTACAACCTCTCCAAGAAGGCAGTCGGACTCTCGTCTGCACCCTGCTTACACTTGGTCACCTTAGACAGATTGGTGGGTTTCCGACCCGCAGCCCGGATACCCCTTAATAGAGTCTGGCGGTACCTGGTGAGGGCCTCATACCCGGTGCTTGTGTTGGGGTCCCACTTAGGTCGGGATTGGGGGAACACCTCCTCCACCACGTCCTAGTCAGTGGGAGGCTCTCCCTTTTTATCCCGGACCTGCTTCTTTCCCTCGATTTTAATTCTCTCCCTTTCTTCTAGAGTGAATAGGGTACTCAGCAGCTGCTGACAATCATCTCAAGTAGGTTGATGAGTGTAAAAAACTGACTCAAGTAGAGTTGCCACCCCTTCTGGGTCTACAGAGAAAGGAGGGTTTTGATTTTTCCAATTATACAAGTCAGAAGTGCTAAACGGGACATAAGTTCGGAGGGGCCGTCCTGACGTATCTAATTCCCCCACCTCCCGTAAAGGAAAAGTCCCGACTGGTGTGGACTCTGACCCAAACATAGTTCCTGCTCTGGTATGAGGTGGGCTCAGGACTCCTGATGGCAACCCAGAAGTGGAATCGGGTTCAGGAGCGGTAGCCCCTGAAGTGCCAGCATACGGTGGAGGGTTCTCATCCCTCCTCTTTTTCAGTCGTATGGGGGATTCGGGCTTAGTGGGGAGGACAGGAGGAGCTGTAGGCCTCCTAGGGAATCTATCCCCCTTCGTGCCCTTGATCACCAACACTCTCGACCTGCTTTTGACCTTCTTTTTTCCTTAGGAGTCGCCCTGACACTCCCGCAGATACCTTGGTTTATCATTAGCAATACTCATCCAGATCTCAATATATGGCATTTGGTCAGGGTGCCCGGGATTCCCAAAGATCACATCGTGCACTGCCGTGCACTTTCCCAGGTCGAGACTTCCCGTCTCAGGCCAGCCAACCTCAAAGGCTGGCCATTCCCTTTCACAGAACTTCCTCAGTGTGAAGGCGTCCACCTGGGCTCCAAACCCAGCAGCTCTCCTGGAAAAATCTGAAAAATTTTTAGTCAAGCATTCAAGGGGGGTTAGCGAGCTGGTTTTGGACTGACTCTGTCCCATCTCCTCGTCAAAGTGGAAAAGAAGGGAGACAAACACTGCAACAAGAATCACAGCAATTAGACCAAAGATTCCTCTCACTCTTCCTTGTACTTGCTGGCCAGCACACCATACACTCTCACACGTTCTCTCACTCTCAACCGTTTTTCCTGCTAACCCAAAGGGTGTCCACCTGGGACTTTCTCCCTTAACTAGACTGCGTGGAGCTTCTATAAATGAGGACTCCAGTTTTCCTACCCAAGAGTTCTTTATTATTATTTTTTTTTTGAAGCCTATTGGTGTCTGGACACAGAAAGACAGCTGACACAGAAAGAGACAAACAGTGGGTGTTGGAAAAAGAACTGACATCCGATGGATGCCAGACAATCAACTATGCTCGCCTGGCCGGGCCCCTCGCGGGACCTTAAGGAGTCTTAGCTTAGGAGTAGCCGTATAAACCCCGGCCTCGGTCTCAGCAGGCTGAGAATCTCCACTTAGCTGAAACGACTCCACGGACACGCAGGTTGGAGCCCAATCAAGCCCCGTAGTCTTTCGACCGTGAGGCATGCAACAGGCACACTAGCATTCACATCAAACCATTCATCCAGTCAAGGGAGGGCGATTACCTTTCCGGCCATCGCTACTAAGGCATCACAGGTTAGGCCTTCAGGAGTCACCGGAGAGTAGCTCCGGCCAGACCCGTCAGTTGCACTAACAAGGTCAACCTTTTCGCGAATCGTCAAAGAGGAGAGAAGACAGACACAACAAATGGCCACAAAAGACAGAACTAATATCCTGGGCTGTCGGACCCTATTTCAGATCCTTAGGGTGTGGACCCTGTTTCAGATCCAGTTATCACCCAACCCTGGGCTGTCCGACCCTGTTTCAGATCCTTAGGGTGCGGACCCTGTTTCAGATCCAGTTATCACCCAACCCAAGCAGCCTGGAAGTCGTCAGTTCCCAGCGCTGCAGTCTGGGATTTCAATGCGGCGTCCCGCAATCCACAGACCCAGGCCCCGCGGGGACACACAAGCACACAAATGAAACGGTACCGTGCACAAAAATCAGGCCTGACTTACCGGCGCCGGGCAAAAGCTTCCAAGGTTTTTCCTAGGATCCGGACCCAGGATGGGGTGTCCTCAGGAGCCTCCGTCTGAGGATATCTCGCTGGGGCCTCCAAATGTTAAAGAGCGAAATCAAACCACCATCCACTGCAAGGAAGCAAAAGATGTTTATTCACGAATTGCAATCCGGGCCGAGATGGTGACTGGTGTCAGTCTACCAAGCTCGACCCTGAACAAAGCTCAAACCATACAATTTATAGGAATTCAGACTACACTCAGGGAGGGGGAACACATCACCTTATCTGCCTATATCCAATCATTTCAAACTTAGCAAAAGCCTGATCCATTCAGAGCAAAGCATGGGCTATTTCTAAACATCACACCAGACCAATAGGTCATTGCCAAAGTGGGGGTCACCACATTTTTTTGTTCTTTATTGGGACCACCGACCATCTGTTTGCAATCTATCAGGTCATCATTTGTCAGGCCATTTTTAACTGTCTGGTAACAGTATTCTGTTGCAGAGGTCATGATGAGTCCTGCTCGCTGCAGGGTCTGTCAAAATAATTGATGGCCTCTCAGGTTCTGTCGAGGGGAAAGGGGCAAGGAATTTTCCACCTCACTGGGCAGGAAGGCAAAAAGCAACTATATTTAAACTATTCTTAAAACTCAAACTTAAAAAGCAACTATAACTATTTTAGAGTTACTGCCTCTAACAGACACCATGTCCTTCTGGACAGAGCTGTCCCCTGAGCAGGGGGCTTCCTCTCCCGAGCAAAGAGGCTCTTGCCCTCCTTCATCCTAATACATTTGTTTGCCTTTTTTCTTTTTAAATGTTTATATTGAATAGAGACAGAAACTGAGATGGAAAAGAGAGGTAGAGAGAAAGTAGAGAGACAGAGAGACACCTGCAGCTCTGCTTCACGACTCGTGAAATTGCCACTATTAAGTGGAGACTGGGGGCTTGAACCCAGGTCCTTGTGCATGGTAACATGCACTCACTGAATGTACCACCACCTGGCCCCAATTTCCTTTTTCTTATATTTGATAGGACAGAGAGAAAGTGAAAGGTGAGAGGGAGAGAGAGGAGGGGACTGCTTGTGAAGCTTGTCCCCAGCAAGTAGGGACCAGAGGTTATATAATGGTTATCCAGTATTCCAGTATTCTGGAAATTACATAAAAATATAAAAGTACTTATTTGGTTTAATGAAATACAAGTGAGCTCTTGTGACTATCACATAAGTTATATAATGTTGTTTTTGACGGGCTGGCTTCACGGGCGGGTAACAGACAACCCGGGACTCATGGCTGGGTTGTACGCAGTATCTCTTTATTCATGCAGGACGCAGCGCAATCTATACCAAGCTAAGCTAAACTAAAAACTACAAACAATCTTGTCCTTTATAAATATACTAGCTCAGTAGGGTGGGAACAGGATGCTACGCAGAGAGGGCAGAGAGAAAAGTGACTGGTGAAAATCAGGGTATGACAAGGAGAGGGGGCGGAGCAGGCAAGAATTCTATCACTGAACCACCAATGCCCTGGAGGGAAGGTGGTGCTTGTTAACAGAGGTTATGTAAATAGAATGAAGTGTTATGTAAATAGAATGCAGGGGGTTTAAACCAAATGAAACAGAAGGGGGTTTTTAAAGCAGACTGAAACCCTGTGTCCCACAAACAAGTACCAGGTTGTCTAAGGTACCGTTACATGATTTCCCAGAATCCTTTCATGCCATCAAGGTGTGCAAGGAAAACAAGGGAAGCGTGTCAGTTTCTGTTGGCAGGAACCAGACTGCTTTTCAGGGAAGGTTGAAGGATTCCAGTCTAGTCTCTTCGGATACTGGAAACTGCAAGGACTATGCAAAGACAAAAAAAAAAAAAAAAAAAAAAAGCAAAAGTAAACAAATTGTGAATGAAGAAGGAACACAAAGGAGGGAAATCCTTCTATGGAAACCGGCTTTCCTCTAGAGGAGAGAACACCAACTTGCTAAAATTACTGTTAGCCGAGAGTGATTAATGGAGACCAGGGAGTGTGCATAGCGTCTCCTTGGCTGGTGGTTCTCTGCTCTGACCCAGTGTTTTTAAATGGAAAGAAGTGTTTGGCAGCTCAGGGATTGACGTCACAGACATCACAGATGTCACAGATGCTTCTGTTGTGGAGCAGAGACACAAACAATAAATGGGAAGATGGTCGGGAACCAGGTGAGCAGAGAAGGGGAGAGGGTATATAGTAAAGTGAGAACAAACCAATGCAGAGAAGCCTGGCGCAGAGGCAGAGGGAGAAAGCATAGTGGTCATACAACAAACAGCCTCTCATGCCTGAGACTTCAGTCCCAGGTTCAGTCCCCGGCACCACCAGAAGCCACAGCTGAGCAGTGCCCGGGTTAAAAACAAAGACTCCTCCCAAGTTGCACCCTTGCTCACTAAAGTAACATTCAGGGAGCACCCTCTGTCCCCTACACCACCGCTAGGCTGGGCTCTGGGGACCCGGGGCAGGTGGGGCTGGGTGGAGCTAGGGTCCCCGCAGCCCTCGCTGTTTGCTAGCTGCTACTAGGGCTTGGCTCTGCGGTGTTGTCCCCACTACCTCAGCACGGGGTCCCCAGGGCAGGAAGGTGGGCGGAGGGGCCAAGCCCAGAATGAGGTCTCTCCAGCCCCAGAGCTCAGTCTCCTTGTGGTTTGGGAATCCATCACACTGGCTTTTGTTTTCCCTTTTATGGTGGCTGAGATCTCTCATCTGGGGTGGAATGTCACTCCTCTGAGCCTCGGGAACTGCCTTGGGTCCACAGTGTCCATGTGGTGACCATGCTCTCGGGTGACAGGGCTGGTCTGCTTCCTCTGTCACGGTTGGGCTTTATGCTCTCTGTTGCCAGATATTCCTACTGAAGTCCTAAGTGTGTTGTTTGTTTTTTGCCTCCAGGGTTATCTGTGCCTGCACTAGGAGTCCACCTGGAGGCCTTTTTTTTTTTTAACTAGATAAGACAGAGAGAAATTAAGAAAAATGGAGAGATAGAGGGAGCAAAAGATAGACACCTACACATGTACTTTACATCTCGTGAAGCGGACCCCTGAAGGTGGGGAGCAGAGGCTCGAACTTGGGTCCTTGTACTTGGAAATATGTGTGCTTAGCCAGGTGCACCCCTGCCGCCCCCAAGCCCTCAGTTCTTTTCTGCACGGCCCCTCTGTGCAGCAGCTCCTGACAGACACCAAGGCCTTCTTCCTCCAGATCAAACCTAGTACAGCTGAAAGGAAAGAAGGAGAGGCTGGGCGCAGACTCCATGGAACTCAGGGATTTTGTTTCCTCACTCAAGTCGACTTCTTCTTTTTTTTTAAAGGTTTTTTTACCTTTATTTATTTATTGGATATAGTAGCGAGAAGTCGAGAAGGAAGTGGGTGATAGAGAGAAACACCTGCAGCCTTGCTTCACCACTCATGAAGCTTCCCCCCTGCAGGTGGGGACCGGGTGCTCGAACCTGGGTCCTTGTGCACTGTAATGTGAGCGCTCAACCAGGTGTGCCACCACCCAACCCCAAGTCAACTTCTGTTGGAAAGACACAGGCACATTTAGAATAGAACCTGACAGAACGAAGGCTCAGGTCAGCCAGAGAAGAATGATAGCTGCAAAAGTTTAAAATGATCTGACACTCCATCTGTCTTTAATTGTAACCATTCATTTACTCAACAAGATCTATTAGCCCTGCAGCCCTGTGGGTGCATTCAGCAGTGATTACCCAGACAAAACCCAAACCCAGAGCCAAATCCCAGATTTCCCAGAGCTCAGGTTCTAGCTCCAGGACTATCCCCTGGGGGAATAGCTAACCAACTGAAATGAGAAAAGGGTGGGGAGGAGAGAGGGAGAGCTGGGGGCTGGAGACGGGAGTGGAAGGGGAAGGGAGGTTGCATTGCAGCTTCCCAAAAAAAGCCCTCTGCAAAGGTGGCAGAGGCTGCAGAGTGAGGGAGAACACACCCACTGCCTTAAAAGAGACCTTCTTTTACTGGGGAGCACCCCCTCCCCCCAGTGTGTGCTGGAAGGGAGAGAGAGCCCTAAGGCCTGACTGGGTCCTGGTAGCAGTGATGACTCTCTAAGGGGACTCAAGGGAAGACTGACAAGATTTGACTTTGTTCTAATAGGGGAGACGGAGATCAGGAGGTATTGCTAAGGATGAGGAGAATAACCATGTGTTTGTCCTTGGAAACTCACCAAGAAGAGAAGAGACAATGGCTGGCCTGGTGTCAGGAGTGGTGGAGGGGCTGGAAGGCAGAGCCCAGGGAGAGGGCCCAGTGCAGACAGGAGGGAAGTCAGAGTGTGAGTGGGTGTGTGGGTTCAGGGGCACCGCCTGGGGGGGGGGCTGTGGTGACAGAAACTCATGGCAATTCTCTTCCGATTGCTTCTCCGCCCAGGAGTTTCTGTTACCACAGCGCCCCCCCCAATCCCCCCCCCCCCTTGCAGTGCCAGTGCTGATGGTGACATAGCTGTGACAGAAGACAAGTGATCTGATGGAAAGGTGGTCAGGGAACAGAGGGGCAGGGACAGTGGGAGGCTGCTCTGTGGTTGGAAATCAAGTATTTGTAATGTAACGTTGGCGAGCTTAACTGTGAGTCAGGCGTGTCCCCTTGCTTCTCAACCATCTTTCTTTCACCAGCACTTTAAGAACCTTCAGGAATGTACAGGAGAGGGGCTGAGTGTTGCTGTGCCTGCTTGAGCATACATGTTACCATGCGCAAAGACCTGGGTTCAAGCCCCCGGTCCCCACCTGCAGGGGAAAGCTTCATGAATAGTGAAGTAGTACTGCAGGTCTCTCTCTCTCTCTCTCTCTCTCTCTCTCTCTCTCTCTCTCTCTCTCTCCCTTCCTCCTCTCTCTCCTCTCAACTTCTTTCTGTCCTATTATAAGAAAGAGAGAGAGGGAGAGAGAGATAGTAAGAATTAAAGGAAGGAGGACCAGGAAGTGTCACACCTAGTTAAGCACACATATCACAATGTGTAAGGACCCGAGATTGAGTCCCTGGTCCCCACCTGCAGGGAAAAGCTTCATGAGTGGTGAAGTAAGGCTGCAGGTGTCTCTCTGTCTCTTTTTTCTCTATCTCCTCCTCCCTTCTCAATTCTTTCTGTCTCTATCCAATAATAAAAATAAATAAATTTTAAAAATTTAAAAAAAAGAGAGAGAAAGAAAGGAATGGAGAAAGAAAGAAAGAAAGAAAGAAAGAAAGAAATGGCCATCAGGAGCAGTGGATTCGTAGTACAGGTGCTGAATCCCAGCAGTAACCCCGGTGGTAGCTGAAAAAAAAAGAAGAAAAAGAAGAAGAGGAAGAGGAGGAGGAGGAGGAGGAGGAGAGTGGTGGTTTGGGGGCTATGTGGTTTGCATATCATTCTCCTGATATGCAACAAGAGAGGCAGCCTTTGGTGTAGTCTAATGACAACAGTCTTAGAATCTGGCCAGTGCAGAGAGAGGAACAACATTGACTCAGAGAGACCTAAGACTTACTGCTAAGGGCCACTGACTCAATGGAAGTGCGAAAGGAAGCAGTGTCCAGGGAGGATCCAGGTTCCAGTTAAAGACAGGAAAAAATGTTCAGAGTTTGAGAATAGAAGGGAAACACTCAGTGTCAGAGCACAGGACTTGCATGTTGAACCATGCTTGGATGGTTGAACCACGGTGCTTGGGTCTTTCTCTCTGCTTCTCCCTGCCTTTCATGCTTTCTCTCATAAAAATAGTTTTTTCTTCTCTTAATTCTCACCAGGATTATCGCTGGGGCTTGGTGCTGACACTATGAATCCACCACTACCAACAGCCATTTTTTCCTTCTTTTTTTTTTTTCTTTTGATTTTATTTGATAGTGACAGAGAGAAATTGAAATGGGAAGGGAAGATAGGGAGAGAAATTGAAATAGAAGGGGAAGATAGGGAGAGAAACAAGACACTCGAAGCTTTGCTTCACTGCTCTTGAAGCTTCTCCCCTGTGGGTGAGGACCCAGGAATACTTGTGCAGGGTAACATGTGCACTCTACTAGGTGCATCACTACCCAGCCCTCTGATTGATTTTTTTTTTTTTTTAATTTGAGAATGGAGAGGACTATGCTGATGACAGACCATGAGTTCTAAGGACACAGTGGAAAGATTCAGGGCTGGCAGCCTGTTGATGTTTTTCCATTTGTGTCCCTGGAGATCCTGGCCTTAGCAGGGAGAGAGGTCATGATAGTGTCTAAGACTGGAACTATCTGTGTGCCGGGAAGTCATGGCGGGAGGGAGGATGGTTGAGGAACAGGGAGACAGATTTTGGCAGTACATCTGAGAGCTCTGTCCTCTCCCAGTTGTAACTACAAATAACAAGTACATGGAGAAGTGGAGAGTCCTCTTCCTATTTGTATCAGGGCGGTTGGATGATTTTTCCCTTGAAATCTATCCAAGGACCTCACTGCAGAGTTGAGTTTTACAAATCTGCTACCTCTTGCTTGTCATTAACTGAGACATCCAATACTCTTTGATAGGATGCAACTTGTTTTTTCTAGTTTTGTGGGGGGAAAAAACACTGAAAATAATGATCATGAATATTATTTCTGCTGCTGCTGCTGTTTCCCTCGATGTTCCTTGTGTGTCCTCACAGGATATCCTAGATGAAGCAAGTGCCCTTCTGCCCTTGCTTACAGCCAATCACATGCATCCTGCCCTGAACTGTACTGCATTTTGTCTGCCCCATACAAACCTCTGCACTTCCTCCAGGAAGTGTGTTCTCAAAGTTTCTAAAATCAGTGTAGAGAGTTCTTATGTGTTCAGATATATAATTAAAAACAGCTAAAGGGTTCTCTCTCTCTCTCTCTCTCTCTCTCTCTCTTTCTCTCTCCTTCTCTCTCTCTTTTGCCTCCAGGGTTATCATTGAGGCTCGGTTGCCTGCACTATGAATCCACTGCTCCTGGCGGCCATTATTATTATTATTATTATTATTATTATTATATTGGATAGGATAGAAAGAAATTGAGAGAGGCGGGGGAGATAGAGAGGGAGAGAGACAGAGAGACACCAGCAGGCCTGCTTCACTACTTGTGAAGTGACCCCCTTGCAGGTGGGGAGCCGGGGGCTCAAACCGGGATCCTTGTGTGGGTTCTTATGCTTCAGACTATGTGAGCTTAACCTGGTGCACCACCACTCAGCTCCCAAGGATTCTCTCTTTTTAAAAAATTTTATCAGTGACTTAATATTGATTTATAAAACCCTATGATAACCGGGGTAGAATTCTGCACTGTTCCCACCAGCAGAGTTCTGTGCCCCCAGTCCCTCCACTGGAAACCGCAGTAGTTCTCCCAAGGCTGCAGATATGGGTTGATTATTACTTCTGTAATGATCTATATTTATATACACTTGCCCATTTTTCCCCTATGGTCTTGCCTTCTTTTTCTTTCTAAGTCACACCTATTACTACTTCCAAATATCTTTCCTGTTTTCCTCTTTTCTTTCCGGATCCTGATGGAGTTGGAGTTCAGAGCCCTCTGGGTATCTTCCCCTAACATTTCTCCTCCTCTGGGAGTATGAATCAAAATTCTTTTTGAGGTGCAGAAGGTGGGAGTTATGGCTTCTGTAATTGCTTCTCTGCTCAACATGGATGTTAGAAAAGGGAGATCCATGCCCCCAGCCTGCTTCTATCTTTCCATAGTGTGATAGGGCTCCAGGGAGGGGGGGCTCCAGGACATATTGGTGAGGTCGTCTGCCCAGGGAAGTCAGGTTGACGTCAAAGTAGCATCTGCAACTTGGTGGCTGAAAGGCAGTAAGATATAAAACAGGACCAAATGATTAATGAACAGGAACCAAAAAGTTGGAATAGGGCAGATGAGAATAGGGATCTTAGGGTGGGAAGAAGCTAGGAAGTCTATTTTAGGTCTGTTCCTAGAGGCCCATGACTTCTGCAGTTTTTGCTTGGGTTTGACAGCTAACAAGGAGTGGGACAAGAATGCTGCCTGAGACGATGGCATCAGTGTTGAGAATAGGGGAAGAAAGTTGGAATTGGGCAGAGACTAGGTCCCAAACTTGAAGAAAATCTATGAACAAAATTAACTGTTTATCCCATCAACCTGACCCAGGGCCCGTATCTGTTCATATTTAGCCCAGGAGCCTGTGCGGCCTCTGAGTCCCTGACAGTCTGAGCTCCCAGCCCATGGTCACAGCTGGGAACATTCTAGGCTGTGCTCATTTCAGGACCCGGCTTCCTTGAGTGGCAGGGCAGGATGGCCTAGAACATTCTAGGCTGTGCTCATTTCAGGACCCGGCTTCCTTGAGTGGCAGGGCAGGATGGCCTAGAACATTCTAGGCTGTGCTCATTTCAGGACCCGGCTTCCTGCAGTGGCAGGGCAGGATGGCCTAGAACATTCTAGGCTGCGCTCATGTCAGGACCCGGCTTCCTGCAGTGGCAGGGCAGGATGGTCCAGCCTCCCTTCAGAGAGAGAGGAGTCCCCACCATTGCTCCTCTACAGTGAGGGCAAGCTCCTAGAGTGGCCTACGAGAGGGCTTACGAAGACGTTCCTAATGGAAGTGAACAGCGATGGTGGAGAGAGGGGTCTGTTAGAGGTTTAGGCGCATTGTATCTGAGTGGGAATCTAGGGATTTCCTGATAAGGCAAGGGCCCCAGATGATTGGGTGGTCTGGTACTGGCCAAAAAAAGCCATCATTAAGTGAACCAGTCTCTTGCCCCTATCCCAGCTAAAGGATTCTCTACGCCTTTTCTAAGTCCTCCTGTCTCAGGGTGGTTAGAAGTAAAGTTATCCTAAGTTTCTAGATTGGTTATCAAATATCTTTAATTATCTTGGGATAACAGTGTGATTATTCCCTTAAGCATCACCCACCCTTGTCCCCAGAAGCTCTTCTTCGTGAGTAAACCTGGTCTTGCAAAGCAAGACCCTTACGCAAAAGTATACATAAACTCACCAATAAATTACTTACCTAGCACACTAAAAACTATGAGTGTTTTGTTAAATTCCCTATTAAACCCTGTTTTAAGGGCAGTATAGTGATGTCCCTCTAAGCTGAAGGTGAAATACAATGTTTCCCTTATCTAAAGAGGACATGCTGGGCTTGAACATGAATAGAGGAGGTCCTTAGGATCATAGAGCTTTTCTTAGTTACTTGTTACCAAGAACCTCAACTTCTAGGAGGTTCAAGAGATGGATCTGGATCTTGATTGTGAATTTCAGCAGGAAAAGTAAGAACTAGCCCAGAGAGCAGGATGATCTTCTAGAATGTGTCTGGCCTTAAAATAGCACTGTCAGCTTGGGCACTTGGCTTACCCTCTGTGCTCCTTACCTCATTATCTGAAAGATGAGAGGCCTGGACAGAAGTTGTGAAGGTATTCAGAGCATGATGGGATCAGAGGGATTTTCTCATTTTTCTTAGGAGGAGCCAGGAATTCTAGAGCCTAGTTTGTTTCCTTTTGCATTATACTGTGTTGAACTTTAAGTCACTTCCAGTCAAGAAGTCAATTATTTGTCAAACTTTAAGAGTGGTTTTGAAATACTGGTGACTTTGGAGGCAGATTTGCACATGCATGACCCCAGTACCAGCCTCATCTCCTGCCCCTGAGCCATTTCTGAGAATTTAGGGGCCTCACGTTGTGCATAATTGTGATACTTACTCATCTCTGAATAAGGTAAAAGTCACCGAAATGCATGCTCTCAATGGGTGCATTGCATGAGAGATGAGTTATGTGTCACATGGAAGCTAGGTCAGAGTTCTCTTGTCACAGGCCATGGAAACCAACTCCAAGTGACCCGAGCGAAAGAAAGGAAGAAAGGAAGGAAGGAAGGAAGGAAGGAAGGAAGGAAGGAAGGGAGGAAGGAAGGAAGGGAGAAAGGAAGGAAGATAGAGAGAGAGTTAGCAACATGCGTCACTGAAAGGTTTCACACTCATCATCCAGGCCTGACTGGCATATACAAGTCTCAAGGAATAACCCCCCTAAGCCCTACATATCCCACCAAAACTCTTCTCACTCAAGTTCTACTCTTTTTCACCAGAAGCTTCACTCTCAGAACGACTTTTTGCACTGGTGGTCTTGGCAGTCCTTAGCTTGCAACTTTACCAATAAACCCCTCTTGCAGAGCCTCTCCAGCAGAATCCTGAAACTGAGCTCCATGATTCGGTTCTGACCACATAGCCATCCAGTAATAGTAGCACAGACTCACCTGCAGCACCAGAACCACTGCTACTCTTTTTTATTATTATTTTTATCTGAGTGGGACTCTAAGGATTCCCTGATGAGGCAAGGGCCCCAGATGACGGGGTGGCCAGAAATCGAGAGGGAAGGAGGAGACAGAGAGGAAGAGAGAGAGCAGCCCTGCTTCACCGCTCACAAAGCTTTCCCCCTGCAGGTGGGGACCTGGGGCTCGAACCCAGGTACTTGTACATTGTAACATGTGCGCTCAACTAGGTGCGCCAACACCCAGCCTCCCAAATCCATTATGTTGTTTTTGGTTTTTTTTTGCCTCCAAGGTTATTGCTAGGGCTCAGTGCCTGCATCACGAATCCACTGCTCCTGGAGGCTATTTTCCCCCTTTTGTTGCCCTTATTGTTTAATGTTGTTATGGTTATTGTTGTTGTTGTTGAAGTCATTATTGGATAGAACAGAGAGAAATGGAGAGAGGAGAGGAAGACAGAGAGGGGGAGAGAAAGATAGACACCTATAGACCTGCTTCACTGCTTGTGAAGTGACCATCCGCCCTGCAGGTGGGGATCCGGGGGCTCAAACCGGGATCCTTATGCTGGTCCTTGTGCTTCTTGCCATGTGTGCTTAACCCGTTGCGCTACGACCCCACCCCCCCAACTCTATTCTTATAACACCCTAATTTATAACTGAAGGAGTCAAGTGAGTCTGCAACACATAGATTTATAGCAGAACCACCTGAAAAGAAAGCCACCCCAACCCCCACCACCAGCTTCCCATTCTAAGAAATCTGCCCTGAGGTAGCTCTTTGATGCCTCACACCCTTTGTCGCCAACTGAGGAAACAGTCGTGTCCACATACTGTGCATCTCTTGGAAGCCTCTAGGAAGTTTCAGGGGTGTGATTTCCCCTACCTCCTTGGGTCTTGGATCCTTGACTTACTCAGGCCATACCTGGTTGCACTCCTCATGTGTCCTGAAGCCTATTCTGGGGGATCGAGGATGAGCAGGGAGCGTTTACCCCCAGTGAGTTCCAGGGTAAGGCAGCATGTGCTGGACTGCATGGGCTCTGGAGTCTGGCCCTGGCCCAAAGCCAGTTTCACTCCCCTTCAAAGTCCTTCCTCCTTTTTGACTCCAGAGAATTGAACCTGCCTCCCTAGTTATTAAAGAGAATAATATTGCACGCTCACAGAAGTCTGTGTAAGGCTTACGCGAAGTAGCATTTATAAAGTGCTCTGCACAGTTCCTGCCCCTTAGCAAAACTCAAATCGGCAGTCTCATTAGTAGCTGCTGTTATTGTGAAGTTCTTATTAGCTGTGGCAAAGAGGATTTCTCTGAGGAGGAACAACCGACCTGGGCTCAGAAGGGAAGGGTTCCTGAGAGAGGGAGGGGTTAGGCTTTCTAACTGGAGCTTAACCTGCGAGTTAGACGTGAGACAGGCTGAGTAAATGGAGGCAGTGGTGAGAACGGCAGAAGGGCAGGAGGAGTCGATGTTGAAAGGAGAGGAAAGGCTGGTTCCAGTAGATTGTGGGAGGTTCCACAAGGCCCAGACTTGAAATGATCATCATACTAACCTCTTCTGTCCACACTTCAGTCCCAGGTACCAAATACCCTTTAAAGAAGAATGACACTCTTTTTGTTTTCACATTTATGCTACTATTAATTCTACCCAGTGCTAATTTGGAGGCAAGGAAAAGACTGCAGTTTGGGTGTCGGGGTATTAGGCAGCCCGGCCCTGGCCCCGGCCCCTGGGGTTGAGGCAGGGGAGGAGAGAGCTAGTCTTGTAGAGCAAGAAGAGGAGACCCCACAGAATTGTGCCAAGAAGGTGATTTCAGCTTTTATCTGCTTGGCTGTGGGATTGGTTCACTCCTACTCAGAGCTTCTCAGAGCCCAGAATGTTACATAGATGAAATGCCTGCTGCATGTGGTCTCTGTCACGCTTAATCTGCCACCTCCACCCCCGCTCAACATTGTCAGCATCGGTCATGTACAGTGAGAGCTACAGGTCAGGACCAGGAGGTTCAAAATTTAAATTTTGGGGGCAGGTTGGTGACTTCCCTGGCAGATGCACACGTCACCATGCCAGAGGTCCCAGATTCAAGTCCCTGCACCATACCTGCATCGAGAGAAACTTCATGAGCGGTGAAGCAGTGCTACAGGTATCTCTTTCTCTTGATGTCTCTCTCTCCCTCTGCCAAGAAAGGAAAAGGAAAAGGAAAAAAAAAATGCCTGCAGGAAATGGTGATGGAATAGTGCAGATACCAGGCTCCAACCATGGAATTCTGGTGGCAATAGCAGTGCCTAACACAAAATAAGATAAAGTATTGGGAGTCAGGCGGTAGCACAGCAGGTTAAGCACACGTGACACAAAGCACTGGCGTGAGGATCCCAGTTTGAGCCCCCGGCTCCCCATCTACAGGGGAGTCACTTCACAGGTGGTGAAACAGGTCTGCAGGTGTCTGTCTTTCTCTCCCCCCTCTGTCTTTCCCTCCTCTCTCCATTTCTCTCTGTCCTAGCCAACAACAATGACATCAAGAACAACAATAATAACTAAAAACAACAATAAAAACAAGGGCAACAAAATGTAAATAAATAAATATTAAAAAATACATTAAATATAAAATTTAAACCCTGATTTTGTGAAAAACTGTGGCTGTATCAGAGGGACCTGGATAAAGCATGGGGGAGGGGGAAAGAGGGTGACATTTGGCATGATGACACAGGCACTTAGGTAGTGGAGTACTTATACACACAGTACGTACACCTGTGAAACTGTATTCCTTTTTTTTTTTTTTTTTTTAATCTTTTTGACCAGAGCTCTGTTCAATTCTGGATTATGGTGGTGCAGGGGATTGAACCTGGGACTGTGGAACCTCAGGCATGAGAGTCTCTTCACATAACCATTATGCTATTTACCCTCGCCCCTGAAACTATCTTCCTAAAATCTTATAAACCAATGTTAAATCAATACAAATCTTAGTAATAAAAGTGAATAAATTTTTTTTTTTTCAAAAGGGAAAAATAAACTAGGTCCTCTTCCACCTTAGGGCCTCTGGCTGGGGCGGCCACATGTCTCTCTCCGTCAGAAGTGGACATGGTCAGGAGTAGGCACAGAACTGGGCTTAGATGCGGTCTTGCTTTGGAGTGGAGTTTCCAGAATGTTTAAAGGAGACTTTTGAGCTCTGTAACTGGACCAGCTGTGCGGGACATTTTTTGTTTGTTTGTTTGTTTGTTTCTTGGTGGTAGATGTGTGAACATTTACTCAGGCAGGACTTGGCTGCAAAACAGGTTCACCCTCAGGCCAGAGCAAACGGAAAGCCTGTCACGTGTGGAGACCCATCAGAGAGCACACGCTGCCTCACGCATTGCTCTGCTGTCACTGACTTGCAGTAGACCTGCTTCGCCAGCATGCATCATAGGAGTGGAGAGTAAAGACGCAGGTGTTTTCTAAATACGTGACATGGGAACTGTCAAGTAATCACTGAGATTTCTCTCTCTCAGATCATTTGGTGGATGTTGTTACACAGATAAAACATGTTGCTTCAAGACTGTAGCCATTAGAGAAATTACCTTTCACTCCACCTTCAGTCACAAGATACACTGGGAAGAAAGACAGTGCTTTCACTGCCTCTACCTCTCCGATTCTGCCCAGAACCAAGAGAGGCATAATAAATACTATTCCTGGCACTGGGTGGTAGCACAGCAGGTTAAGCACACATGGCACAAAGCACAAGGGCCGGCCTAAGGATCCCGGTTCCAGCCCCCCACCCCCTGGCTCCCCACCTACAGAGGTAGTGAAGCAGGTCTGCAGGTGTCTTTCTCTCCCCCTCTCTGTCTTCTCAGCCTCTCTTGATTTCTCTCTGTCCTATCCAACAACAATGAGAGCAATAATAACAACAACAACAGCAACAGCAACAAAAGTGGGAAAGTAGCCTCCAAGAGCAGTGGCTTCATAATGCAGGCACTGAGCCCCGGCAGCAACTCTGTAACCCAGTCAGTCAGTCAGTCAGTCAGTGCTATTCCCGATGCTGAACTTGGGCACCGTGCACATGGCGACAGAGTTAAACAGTGATTGGCCCAGGGCAGCCGCTTGGTTTCTGTCCCCAGAAACACTGTGTGCGTCTCTCCATCACATTGTCACAAAGCCGTAGGGCTTGATTAATTTTCTTTCAAAAGGCCTGATTTCTGAACTTCCCAAGAAAACTAAAAGATGAGTGGGTCATCTTTTAGTTTCTTTGTGATTTGAACCAGTTATGCTTCTACTTCCCTGTAGAGTCTCCACCCCCTATGGCTTTGGGAAGCACATATAAGCATAGCCGATTTTTTTAAATTTGACTCTATTGTAATCTAATGATACATGTGGTGCTGGGGATTGAAGTGGGACTCAGGCATTAGAGCCTGGTGCTCTGCCAGTTGAACCATTTCTCCAGTCACTATTTTATTTTATTTTATTTTATTTTATTTTATTTTATTTTACTAGAGCACTATTCAGCTCTGGCTTATGGCATATGGCGGTGTGATGGAATGAACCTGAAAACATGAAGCCTCAGGCATGAAAGGTTTTTTGTTTGTTTTTGTATAACCACTATTCTACCTCCCCAATGCAGCCAAAGACTTTTTAAATTTTATTAGTAACTTAAAATCATTTTTATTGGATCAAGACAGAGAGAATTTGAGAGGGAAAGAGGGAGATGAAGAGGAAGAGAGACAGAGTGACACTTGCAGCCCTGCTTCACCATTTGTAAAGCTTCCCCCACAGGCAGAGACCAGAGCTTGAACCTGTGTCTTGGTGCGCTGCAATGTGAGCACTTAACCAGGTGCACCACTATCTGGCCCCATTCTATTAGTAACTTAATACTGATTCACAAAATCATAAGGTAGCAGGGGTATAATTCTGCACTGTTCCCACTCCCAGAGTTCTGGATCCCCATTCTCTCAGTTGGAAGCTACAGTACTTCTCCCATGATCACAGATGTGGGTTGACTCTTATGTCTGGAACTATTTGTCTCTCCATATATATATTTGCCCATTTTTACCCATGGTCCCACCTTCTCTTCCTTTCTAAGTCACACCTACTCTGCCAAAGACTTTCTAAATTTTATTTATTTTTTTAATTTATTGCGTGGTGGTACAGAGAAAAATTGAGAAGGAAGGTGAAAGTAGAGAGGGAGAAAGAGCCGTCTGTCTGCAGCTTCACTTGCGGGGCTCAGACCTGGGTCCTTGAGCATGGTGATGTGAGCACTCCCAGTTCCACCTCCCAGTTCCCAGAGATTTTTTAAAAGTAACTTTATAAGCAATACATGCATTTATTTTTTAATAGAGGCAATTTTTAAGATTCTTTTTTATTTTCTTTATTTATTTTTTGGATAGAGACAGCTAGAAATTGAGAGGGAGAGGCACAGACACCTGCATCCTTGCTTCACCACTCGCAAAGCTTTTCCCCTGCAGGGGGGACCAGAGGCTCGAACCCGGGTCCTTGTGCACTGTAACATGCACTCAGCCAGATGCGCCACCACCCAGCCTCGCAGCGCATGGGTTTCTTTGAATCAGGAAGTAGGCTAAATCCCTTACCAGTGCTGAGTGCTTATCGAGACATGCTCATGACCAAAACTGAAATGGGGCTGGATGCTAGAAACCCAAATTATTTCATCCTTGGGAACAATATACCTAAAATAATGCAGCCCTCTTTCCCATTAACTGCAGCCTTGGCTCTCACCTCAGCCTCCTCCACAGACTAACTAAGAGGGATAGGAGGAGGAGCTCTCTGCCCTCGGTCCCCACCCCTCTCTTCCTCCTCTTTCTCCTGTCTCATGACTCTCTCTTTCTCTAGGCAAAATAAATAAATAATAAGTTAGTAATGTAAAAAACAAAAAGCAGATAGTGGACCATGCACTTTTCATGGTTGCGAAAAGGTCTACAGTAATGACCTCTAAAAAATAACTTTAAAAGAGGCCTCCAGGGCTGGTAGATGGGTTTCCTGGCAGAGGGCACACCTTACCAGTCACAGGGCCTGGGCTCAGGGTCTCAGCCCCCACTTAGGAGTACCACTAGAAGGAGAAGCTTCCTGAGCGGGGGGAGGAGCACCGCCGTGTTTCTCCTGCCTTCTGTGTTTCTCACCTTCTGCCTGGTAAAAAGGAAAAAAAAGTCTACTCGTGTAGGTGCAATTACTCAGGTATGAAGTCCTAGCAGGAATAAAAATGCTCCTACTTGGAAAAATCCCTTGGCACCATACTGCAGAGTAAAACGAATGTATAAATGAAAATGCCTACAGACCATGAACTGTGTCTAGTCTTTCTACCAAGCAGACACTCTTCTGAGCATTAGTTAACTGGAAATTCCAGAAAGCACCAGCTATTTCTTGCATTCACCCTAAAAGAGCAGTGGCTTTCCCTATCTTGAAATGAGTAAATATTTATTGGAGTGAGAGTGGAGCAGAGAGGAGATCTGCTTTGTCTACCGTTGGGTGGCAGCACATCTGTGGATCACTGTTTGCACTAAGCATTTAATAATCCCATCTGTTGAAGATGTATATTTGGAGGTGCTTTGAAATGGCTATAAGTCACCTAGAAATTGGCAGGGTAGTAATCCTGGAGAGATTCCAAACTCTGCAGCCAACCAAGAAATTCGATTTAAATCAATATATAATTATAAAAGCCCATCGCTGGCCACAGCTCTTTAAATATATTTATCTTGGCACGGTCTAGACTTTTCATATCGGAACCTGAGAATGCATAGCCCTTTGCTAAGCGCAGCTTGAACTCCTTGGGGACGCTGTTTGTCTGACCTGGAAACCTCCCTTCTTGTTTGTTCGGCAGCGGCAGAGCATTTTCCCTGCCCCAGCCCCCTGCCCCAGTTAGAACAGCAGAGTCCCCACTGAGAGCTAGCTTCATGTTCTCCGTGGTGCCCAGAGCTCTCAAGCAGATTTCACATCATTTCAAAATGAACCACTGAGGGTGGGGGAGATAGCGTCATGGTTATGCAGAGACTCTCATGCCTGAGGCTCTGAAGTCCCAGGTTCAGCCCCCCACATCGCCATAAGCCAGAGCTGAGCCAGTGCTCTGGTTAAAAAAAAAAAAAATCACTGAGTTTTAGCACATGTTCATACATTTTTTCTTTCTATTATCTATTTTCACATCAGAAATTAATCAGTCCTGTCCTAGCATGTCATTCAGAGAAGCACCCTTGCAGTAAGTTATTATTATTACTGTTGTTATTATTTTGCCTCCATGGTTATTGCTGGGGCTCAGTATCTGCACTGCTCCTGGAGGCCATTTTTTCCCTTTTTGTTGCCCTTGTTATTCTTTTTTAAATATTTATTTTATTTATTCCCTTTTGTTGCCCTTGTTGTTTTATTGCTGTAGTTATTGTTGTTATTGATGTCGTTGTTGTTGGACAGGACAGAGAGAAATGGAGAGAGGAGGGGAAGACAGAGAGGGGGAGAGAAAGACAGACACCTGCAGACCTGCTTCACCGCCTGTGAAGCAACCCCCTGCAGGTGGGGAGCCGGGGGCCCAAACCAGGGTCCTTACGCCGGTCCTTGCACTTTGTGACGCCTGTGCTTAACCCGCTGCACTACCACTTGACTCTGCCCTTGTTACTGTTTTTTGCTGTTATTGATGTCATCGTTGTTGGACAGGACAGAGAGAAATGGAGAGAGGAGGGGAAGACAGAGAGGGGGAGAGAAAGACAGACACCTGCAGACCTGCTTCACCGCCTGTGAAGCGACTCCCTGCAGGTGGGGAGCCGGGGGCTCGAACCGGGATCCCTACGCCAGGCCTTGTGCTTTGTGCCACGTGTGAGTAACCTGGCACACTACCGCCCAGCCCCTACTGCCTGGCCCCCTTGCAGAAAGTTCTTATCAACAGTATGTTTCTTTCTTTGCCTTCCTCCTTTCCTCCCTTCCATCCTTCCTTCTTCCCTTCTCCCTCCCTTCCTTCTTTCCTCCCTTCCTTCTTTCTTTTCTCCCCATTTTATTGAGGCCTGATGGTTTACAGGATAGTTGTTGACACATGGGTACTCTTGCTCATTTCTTCATGACAGATATTTGCCAACTACTCTCCCTTCTAACTTACGTCTGTTCCCACCATCATGCACCACAACCCAGTGTGTTTCTTGTTCTTTCCTTCTTCCTTTATTATTCTGAGAGCCCAGAGGACCACTCCCTCATACTCAGTGCCGGGGATCAACCCGGGACCTCACACGTACAAGACACACACCTCTGCCGCCCCACCACCCCCGGCCCCTTAGTGCTCTGCTAGCTTGGTGCACCTCTTTCTTTACAACTGAGGTTCACTGGCTTCCTTTTCTCTCATCTCTTCAGTTCTCCGCCTGACCCCACACTCTGTCCACTTGCCCCAGGCCCTGCACAGGCTTTCGCTGAGGACAGAAGCCGGCATCTTGAGGACTGTAGCTGTTCAGAAGGGGCAAAGACTGGTATTTTTGTACGAGCTGTTAGAGACATTTCATGGATCATCACCTCCCTCGTTAGCTCTTTGGTGAAATTCCTTATGCCACTCTACCTCTGTGTGAAATTGAAAGACTGCCTAATCAAAATCAGCCATCTCCAACAAAAGGAATCAGGATGTCTTTTTTCCCAGGGACGTGGAGTTTCTCTGTGGGTTTAGACAGCTCTCCTCCGCCTCTCCCCAGCTGCTGTGCCTCCTTGCCTCACGGCGTGGCTGCCTGCATAGACTTACCAAACTGGGAGCCTTATGGCTGAACTGGGTCCCCCTATCCCGGTGTTGAAACCCTCACCCCCCACCCCAATCCTTTAGAATTCAACTGCTTTGTAGATTGGGTCTCTAAAGAGGTGATTAAGTTAAAGTAAGACCCTAATCCAGGCTGGCTGGTGTCCTTGTAAGTAGAAAGAAAAGAACATGCTGAAGGAGAAGGGATGTGTGAAAGAGAGGTGCCCCTGTGAAGAGGAAGTCGGGCATCTGCAAGCCAGGGAGAGGCCTCAGAGGAGGCCAGTCTCGCTGCACTTTGACCTGGGACATCTAGTCTCCAGAGCTGTGAGAAAAAAAAACACCTCTGTGGGTTTCTGTTATGGTAGCCCCAGAATACGAATTTGAGAGCAGTATCTGCCGGTCTGAGCTCACCCTGGGCTCAGCAGGAAAGCCCAAGCCTTGGAGGCTGGCAATCAGGTGAACCAGCTGTCTAGCAGGAAATAAACTGACTCAAGACAAGATCTGGAAAATATTGACATGTAAAAAATGTCCCCTATCAAAGCCCAGCCTGGGAAGTTCAGCATCTTTTGAAGCCAAGAAGGAATTTCACCTCTGACGGAGAACTGCAGAAGTGCGTAGAAGCAGTCCCCGCAGGGAGAGTGGCTTCTAGGAATCAGGCAGGCCAGGTCTGCTGAGAGAAGAGCAGCTGAGGCCAGGGCAAGGGAGAGTCCAGGCTGGTGGAGGCTCCGGCAGGCAGCTCTGGGGCAGTGACTGTTCGTCTGGAACTGTTCCAGCTTTATGGAGTAACCCTCAAAGAAGTCTTGAGACGGACTTCGCACAGTAACAGAACCTGTCTATTGACTGACTTCCCTCTCTGTTCTAATTTTTTAATTAATTAATTTATTTATAAAATAGAAACACTGACAAGACCATAGGATAAGAGGGGTACAATTCCCACCACCAGAACTCCATATCCCATCCCATCCCCTGACAGCTTTCCCATTCTTTATCCCTCTGGGAGCATGGACCCAGGGTCATTGTGGGATGCAGAAGGTGGAAGGTCTGGCTTCTGTAATTGCTTCCCCACTGAGCATGGGCATTGACAGGTCAATCCATACTCCCAGCCTGTCTCTCTCTTTCCCTAGTGGGGAAGGGCTCTGGGGAAGCAGATGTACACTCCTATTAACTTGCAGTCATATAAATCACTATTTAATTAATATGAGGGGGAAATTAATTGAATGTCTCAAACTTTTTAATGCACAGACCATAGGCTGAGTCTTTGAAATGTTGACTCTCCTAAAAGCTTAGAGCAGGAAAGCAGAAGCAACCGGTGGAGCTACTTTATAAAACACACACACACACACACACACACACACACACACACACACACACACACACACACACGGCATCAAAGGACAAATAATGGTGAGGTTGTGTATGATACAGCAAATCCTAACAATGGGATTTTCAAAGTCAACCCAATTGCCAGATAATGTGATTACAGCAATAACTATCTATTATTTTC
Source organism: Erinaceus europaeus (assembly GCF_950295315.1). NCBI lineage: Eukaryota > Metazoa > Chordata > Mammalia > Eulipotyphla > Erinaceidae > Erinaceus > Erinaceus europaeus. The sequence goes on along the minus strand of NC_080168.1, from coordinate 127,566,141 downwards.
TTAAACCCTAAGACAGCAGGAACCTCCCGCTTCCTCTAGAGAGCCCAAATCCCCCCCAGTCCTGGAACCTCTAGGGTGGGGCTCACTTTCCTAAATGCTTCTCTCAATTCATACCAACTGACCCTGCTGGTCCCAGCCTATTCAATGCAACGAGTACCACCTCAGCAGGCTTCACTTCCAAATGTGTCCAGAAACGTCAGGCGTGGAATGTCAACCCTGCAGCCTCATTACTCGGGTGAGACCTTTCCTTTCTCGTAGGACGCCTTAATTCCATTTCGGGTAGTCCACTTCCTAACAAAGCCTCAAAACCAAGATATAGATTGGTTCTAATTTTTTAAAAGATGGATTTATTTATTGTCAAGAGACACGAGAACACTGCTGAGCTCTGCAGATGGTGGTGCTGAGGAGTGCAGCTGGGGCCTCTAGACCTCAGCCCTCAAGGCCTGGTGTCCCATCACTGCACTGTCTCCCTAACCCTAGCTCTAACGGACAGCCCATCCTAAAGCTGCCGTGAATTCTGGCTTGGTTCAGCACCCTGAGGAAAATAAAAGTATTTTACACACCCTGTTGAGCAAGTATCTTTTAAATAAGCCCTTAAACATCGTAATCTCTGTTCTTGCCTATTTTCATTAGATAGGAGCAAAGTCAAATCCAGGCATCACACACTCTGCTTGAGAGTCTCCCAAGTACTAGAAGCTATGACATAGCTTTCAGAGATGAATTGAATCTTTCAGTTTGATACAAGATAGATGGCTTCTGAAGTTTTTACATTTCTCATATGAATTACCAATATTTTCCTTTCCTTGCTGATTTATAAAGCTGCCTCTGTCATAGATGAAGCTTCCAAATATGCATGTATCTATTTCCGCTTCACTTATCAGTTGATTTCAGTAATGTTGACATCTGGTTGATACTATATTTTTCTCTCTGTGAACATAGAATAGCTCCATGTTAATTTTATGTTTTCTTCTTTAGAACCACGAATGTTTTAAAAACATTAGTAACACTATATTCAAATCCTCAGGGATTTATGCAAGACTTTCCATCTTAAGAACTGTGCTGAGTACTGATGGGCTTTAAAGACTTTTGAAATCTATTTTATTTTAATGAGAGATAGAGTATACAGAAAGAAGGAGAGAGAGAGGAAAGAGAGACAGCAAGAATACTGTTAACTCTGGCAGATGGTGGTGCCAGTGATTGAACTTGGGACATTAAACCTCAGGAATGAAAGACTGATGCACGAACCATTGTGCTATGCCCCTGGACCCTGGAGGGCCTTTTAAATGAGCAAGTTATTCCTCCCAAAGAAGTATGGGAGACATGTATACAAAATATTTAATAGAAGTAAAATAGTGCAGTGTAAATTAGACTATGGTGAATATTCTGTGAAAACCATATACAACATGGCACCAAAGAAGGAGGTTCATTTAACCTTAGAGATTATTGAGCCAGGCATAATGTCAGTATCAGTGTTTCTATTTCATTTGACTTAGGGGGCAGTAAGATAGCTCACCTGCAAGGGTGTATGCCCTGCCTTGCGTGCAACCCTGGCCCAGACCCCTGGTGCATACCACGTGGGAGCGCTACAGCGCTGGGGGAAGCTTTGCTACTTTGGTCTCTGTCTCTCTCGTTTATATTGTATTTATTTACTGTATAGGAACAGAGAGAAATTGATAGTAAAGGGGAGATGGAGAGAGAGAGAGAAACCCAGCCCCTTGGTCTCTTCTCTTTTCCTTTCTGAAGAAGCGCGAAACCCCACCCGTGACTGTGGAGGCAAGTGCACATGTGTACTTCTATTTCCTATAGGAGAGATAGAACATACTTAGCAGCTTTGTGCTTTTCTGACAGCTAAATGAAAGTAGACTTTGTTGTTTATGTTGGCATGTGATCAGCAACAGGCTATCGAGATACTTTGCTCTTTTTCAAAGTCCTAATCACAACATCTCTCTCTTTTAAACAAAACCAAAAGTTTAGTTCCTGCATCTCAGTTGGCACATTCCAAGTGCTCTCTGGTCACAGGTGGCCGGTGTCTACTTTATTTGTCCATGTGACTAAATAATCATCAAGACAGGAGATTTATCTTGCTTTCCAGGTGGGGAGATACGTCAAGCATTTTAATTTAATAGGTGTTTCTGAGCCGGGGTTTATGGGTAACATATATTCTCATTTAGTATTTTAGTTGATTATGTCTAGAACATTCTGATATTTGGGGACTGAAGGAAACACAGTTCCATTTGTAATGGAACCAGCTGGCAATAGTCAAGAATGAGAACAGCCTAATCTCAGCAGAGCAGTGTTTGGAGAACAGTTAGATATTATGACGACTGTCTGGAAGCTACAGTTCAATTTGTGGAATTTCTTCTTTGGATACAGCAGACACTCAAAACTGAGCTTTATAAACCGTTCAGTCTATTCTCAGATCTTTTGTTTTCTCTCATATTAACCTACGACGGTCTTCTTTATTGACTATAAGGGGTAGTGCCATTTTAAAATTGTATTTTTATTAGAAAGACCATAGTACTGCTCAGTGAGTGGAGTGCCAGGGATTGTAACTGGGACTTTGTGTGTATTGTTTTTAACTACCAGTGATCAAACTTGCTAGTTTTCTGGAAAAACAACCCTCTGGCTCCTGAATATGTGGGAGTTGAGTGCATACTCATGCATGTGAGCCTGTGCATCTTGGGGTTTTATATTAGATACTTTATTTGTTTTTTAAAATTTTTTTAAATTTATTTTAAAAAGGAGACATTAACAAAACCCTAGGATAAGAGGGGTACAACTCCACACAGTTTCCACCACCAGAACTCCGTATCCCATCCCCTCCCCTGACAGCTTTCCTATTCTTTAACCCTCTGTGAGTATGGACCCAAGGTCATTGTAGGATGCAGAAGGTGGAAGGTCTGGCTTTTGTAATTGCTTCCCCGCTGATCATGGGCGTTGACAGGTTGATCCATACTCCCAGCCTGTCTCTCTCTTTCCTTAGTGGGGCAGGGCTCTGGGGAAGCTGAGCTCCAGGACACATTGGTGGGGTTGTCTGTCCAGGGAAGTCTGGATGGCATCCTGCTGGCATCTGGAACCTGGTAGCTGGAAAGAGAGTTAACATACAAAGCCAAACATATTGTTGAACAATCATGGACCTAAAGGCTGGGATAGTGCAGATGAAGTGTTATGGGGTCCTCCATTTTGTAGATAGCTAGTAGGCATATTTTAGTTATATTTCAAAGGGCCTGTAGCTATACTAGTTTTTTTTTTTTCTCTGAGCCTGAAATCTGATATGCAGGTGAATCCAAGTTATTGTCTGTATTAGATACTTTAAATCTTGTGCTTGGTGTGACAGCTTTCTCCTTTTGTGAAAGATAGGCCTTGTAATGGAAGGGAAATCAATGGGATGCCAGAAGTATTAACTCAAGTGCATCAGCCACTGCTGATCTGGGAACAAGCAATGAGAAACAATAGAACTATAGAATACCTTGCAAAACTGTCAGCTAGGATGGTGCACACTTCTAAATATGGGTGGGAAATCTAGCCTTCTCTTCCAGAATGACAGGAGAATTGATTTCTCATTATGTGAAGTTCTGAATGCGAAAGTAAAAATTCAGAAGTTCCTAGAAATTATAAAAATTAGGTCTACAAGGAGCTCTTTGGGGGAGAATATTCATGATGGGGTCATTCTGAACTCAGACCCTGTTGTTGTGTTGTTGTTTTTTGTTTGTTTTTTCTCTTTTCTTTACCAAAAGGGAAAACAAGATTAATAGGGAATCATCTTTCTCTTGGGGTTATTAAGAATGCTGGATGCTCATGAAACTGGGAGGGACAGGGAAAGGCAGAAGCATAGCAGTGACTTCACACATCCGTGTGCTGGAGGGTATGCATGTGAAGCCTCCAGATGTGCTGGGACTTGCCCCAGCCACAGTCTCAGCAGTGCAGCACAGATGCTTGTTTAGGAGAGAGTCACCTGTTGCTTAATGGGTCCAGTCATACCCGTTCTGCAAGTGAAGAGACTGAAACCCACAAAGATGGCAGACATTGTTCAGGTATATACACAAAATCGATGTGTTTTAGAATCTAAGCCCCAAAAGGGGTCTTGGGCTCCACTTATGCCAATTGTTAGCCGAGCAACCCTTGCTCGAGTCACTTAGTCTCTTCAGAGGCCCGGGTTGCTGCTCAGCCAGCTGGGAAAAGCATAGCACCTCACCTCGTAGAGGGGAGGGCAGGGAAGGGGCCTGGCACTAACTTACAGTCGACGTGTTGGAAGTTCCTGGTACAGGTGAAGTAGGCTGAATAAATAACGACTGCTGTCATTTTCTGATTTCATACAGAGTGTCGTAAAGCTATAGGACGACACAAAAGGAATGGAGAGAAAAAAATTCCCTTACTTCCAGTAGCAAAACCTTTGGGGCATCTCTGGGCCATTTTGCCTTGACTATCTGGGTAGGGTGCAGGACAGGAGGTGTCAACATTTGGGACACTTCACAGGAGGCCATATGAGTTGGCTTTGTTTTCAGTATTAGGTTTGGCCAAATGGAGCAGAAAATCTTAGGGCCCAGGTGGAAGCATACCCAGTAGAGCACACACATTCCTATATACAAAGGCCTGAGTTCAGGTCATGAGCAGTGCTACGACTGTCTCTCCTCTCTGTCTCTCTGTCCCTGGTGGCTCTTCCCTCTGTTTCTCACCCTCTATCAAGGAGAGAAAAGACAAAGCAAAGAAAGGAGGGAGGGAGGCAGGCAGGCAGGCAGGCAGGAAAGGGGGAAATGACTTCCAGTAGCTGCAGAGTTGTCGTGAAGACATTGAGTCCTAGAGATAGCCTTGGTGGGAGGGAGGGAAAAAATAAAAAAAAACTCTAGTCCGTAAGATGAGTTGATATTAGTAGGCTCCAGTTCGCATTTTAGAGAAGAATATTAATTGGAAAATCACTTTGCTAGAAAGTATCCAATAACTGGGTTGTCTGCAGTTGAGTTCTGTCTCCAGCAGACTCTCCCTTGGATGATTTGGACATATATTAGGTTGACTGGGGTGTAAGATGAGGAGTGCAGAGACTAGGTCTTGGCCTATCTGTAAATTCAAGTGTATGCCAAATCCTGCTCCAAGAGGGCTGTATCTCTTAATATCTCTATTTCCCACATGTGAGAATTCCTACTATTATACATGACTAGCAGTGCTAAGTACCAGAATACATTTTAATTTTTTGTACTGGTAAGACTATCCTGATTTGGGGGGCGGAGCATAACTACATCATTATATAGACATCCTCCCCATCTCCCCACATGGTTATAAAATCTTCCTAAGTAGAATTTAGGTGTATTGTACTTGCTGTGTGATTAAACCATAGTTTACATAATTAACCCTTTATTATCACAGACAACAGTTGTGTAAATAGTCCTTTAGACTGTTCCACACTTTTCAAAAGGAAAAGACACTGTGGTGAGCAGTCTTGCCTATACAAATTCTGTTGTATTATTTTATTTCTCTAGGGCAGACTCCTAGAAATGGGATTGTTTCACCAAAATGTGTAAGTGAAATAAAATCTGTATTACATATGGAAGTCATTATCCTGGGGACAAAGGGCACTGAAGATTAATATGAAGGAAGAATGTTTTCCCTACTCAGCCCAGAGCCAAGACCCAGCGTTTACTCAGCAATGACTCCTTTCCTCTGTGGTCTGTGTCACCATCTGTGGCATTGAAGTATGGCTCTGCAATGCTTCCTCTTCCTTAACAGAAGCATACATCTTGGAAATCTTATCACCGGGGAGAAAAAGCACCAGAAGAGAGCTTTCAGGTTTTGTTTTGTTGTCTGCAGACATTCACTAAGCTTTTATTTGGAAACATTTTACATGTGTTATCTCCCTTAATCCTCAACCACAGTACAAGCTGGACCTGTTATTGTCTAGCTTTCAAGTGAGGGAAGCCAGGCTGGATAGCCAGTAAGTAGAGGCAAAGGCTTGGTAGAAGAGCCTTTACACATTAATGTTTATGTTCATGATGGAAGCAATAGATAGTGTTGGAATTCAGAGGAAGGGGAGATGAGTGTGGACTGGGGTAGGTGAGGAGGATGTCAACAGCAGAACTTACTCTTGCCAGGACTGGGCTTGGGCTGTCTGTAGATATCGCTGGCAGTTTCATCTCCCTGTATCCTTATCTTGCACAGCAGAAAGATACGCTGAATTCATAGACAGTGTCTTCCATGCAGCAAGTGCCTAATGAAAAGGAATTCTCCTGGGCTGGCCACGCACAGAAGGGAAGTCGGCTCGAACTCTCCAGGGAGCCACTGCCTCTGTGGCTGAGTGCAGCAGGAGCCCTGGCATCACAGCTCCCGTAACCGGGGCTCGACCGAACGAACATTGAGCCTGGTGTGAAGTCAGACACTTGCTCTCACGTCTCTCTCCTGTAGTCGCTGTGGGCTTCTGGGAAGCTGCAGCTGCAGAGAACCAGAGTCATACACAGTGATCAGATGGTAAAGCCCTCCCGTGGCACTCACTCACTCAGCTCAGGAGATTAGCAGTAACGCAAGCACTTGTGTTACAGTTTATGAATTCATGATATGAAACAGATTCAGCCAGTATGGAACCCTGTAATAGAACAAAGTATATGATCTTGGAGAATTTTTTTTCTTCTTCTTTAATATTTTTATTTATTATTGGATGGAGACAAGAGAGAAATTGAGAGGGGAGAGGGAGATAGAGAGGGAAAGAGAGAGAGAGACTTGCAGCCCTGCTTCCCCACTTGTGAAGCTTTCTTCCTGCAGTTTGCAAACCAGGGGCTTGAACGTGTGTCCTTACACACTGTAATGTGTTCACTTGACCAGGTGCATCACCAGGTGTGCCACTGCCTGGCCCCTCTTTGCAGGTGTAAATTGTTGCTGAATAAGTAGCCATTGGGGGCAGGCAGGGGGCAGGAGGTAGCTCACTGGGCAGGGTGCTTGCTTTACTGGACTTGTGGTCCTGGGTTCAACCCCCCACACCGCATGGGAGCACCATAAATAACACTAAGAGAGTTCTAGGGGTGATGGAGCAGTGTTTTGGGGTCTCTCCATTTCTGTCTTTTTCTCTTATTTCTCACCAAGAGTACAGAATCAAAAACAAAAATTGGGCCAAGAAAGCCTCTCAACAGTATCATGCTAGATCTATTGTTCATTCCCCAGCACTTTACTAGCAAAGAATGCTATTTCCAACCCAAACCAGCCTATAAAGAACTTGAATATAGTCTTCCAACCAACTTAAGACTCAATAGCAGGCATGTGTTCAGCAGAGTGAGTCACTTCCTAGTGCCAGGTGCTATGCTCAGTACCAGAAGGCCAAGGATAAAGGACCCTGTCGTTGACCCTCCGGTTCCTCATGGCTGAGCTGAGCTTCAGACACTCACTACATGCTGTAGACGGCAGTCTTGATGGCAGTGGTCCTGTTGATGAGCATGGCCCTCAGCCTCTTCATCCCTCTTTTTTAAAATTCATTTAAAAAGGGAGTCGGGTGGTAGCACAGCGCAGGTGGCGCTAAGCACAAGGACCAGTGTAAGGATCCTGGTTCGAGCCCCCGGCTCCCCACCTGCAGGGGAGTCGCTTCACAAGCAGTGAAACAGGTCTGCAGGTGTCTGTCTTTCTCTCCCCTTCTTTGTCTTCCCCTCCTCTCTCCATTTCTCTCTGTCCTATCCAACAACAACGACATCAACAACAACTACAACAATAAAACAACAAGGGCAACAAAAGGGAATAAATAAATAAATATTAAAAAAAAAAGTAAAGTAAAAAAAAATTCATTAAAAAAAACCAACAGTGGCTAAACCCAGGGCTCACGTGTGTATGATACTACAGAACTGCTTCCTAATGAAACTGTCAGTCTTTATTGTTTTAGAAAAAGCAAAAGATTTGGGGAGGGATACCGAAGCATCATTATCCACAGTTCCCTTGGCTCTGTGTCCATGGTACTTCCACGTGGTGCTGGGGACAGAGCCCGGGGCCTGCAGCTTTGTAAAGCATGTGTTCTACCTGGTGAATACCTCGCCCTTGGCCCCATCTCTTGGTTCCCACAGCAGCTTCCTCCTGCTGTAAGAAGGGCTCAGAGCTGGGACAGCATTGTTCTGTGGAGCATTTCTCCAGAGGCGAAAAGAAAAATACCTCTACCACCCAAACCCAAATTTTTGTTTATTTATTTATTTTTGCCACCGGGGTTATTGTTGGGACTTGGTGCCTGCACTACTCCACCACTCCTCATGGGCTTTTTTTCCTTCCCTTACTTTCAGATAGACACAGAGAAAAGTGGAGAGTGAAAGTGGGGGAAAGAGAAAGACACTGCTTGTGAAGCTCCTTCCCCCCAGCAGGTGGGGACTGGGTCCTTGCACACAGTGACGTGTGTGCTCTGACAGGCGCACCACTGCCCACCCCCACTCAAACCCAGACTTTACCTGTGAAAATGACCAGTTATTCCTAAATCTAAAATTCCTTTTGGGGGATATGGGGGGAGATAGCACTGTGGTTATATAAAAAGGCTTTCATGTTTGAGGCTCCAAAGTCCCAAGTTCAACCTTTCCCCTACTCCTCCACACCACCAAAAGCCAGAACTGAGCAGTTTTCTGATAATAATAATAATAGCAATATAATTTTATAATATATGTACATCCACAGCTTCCAAGCCACCGTTCATTCAGCTAGAAGAGATGCCACAGCACCAAAACTTTCTCCAGGGCTATGGTACCTCCACTGTGGTGCCAAGGTTTAACCTGGCCTATGCACATGGCAAGGCAGGCACCTGCCCAGGGAGACAGCTCTCTTGCTCCTAAGTGTAATACATTAAAAACTATTTAATTAATTAAATAATTAATTTATTATTTAGAGACAAAGAGAGAGAGATCAAGAGGGAAGGGTAGATAGGGAAAGAGAGAGATACCTGCAGCCCTGCTTCACCACTCATGAAGCTTCCCCCCTGCTGGTGAGGAGTGGGGGCTTGAACCTGAGTCTTTGTGCAGTGGAGTGTGTGTACTCACTCAACTAGGAGCACCGCCACCAGCACACACACTCCCAGTTATAGTACATTTTAATTACAGTTGTTATTTTGAGATTATTGTTGTGGAGTCGTATTTGATGGTAAGGAGTAGTGCAGAGACCTCCGCTGTGTCCTTTCCCCAGTCTCCCCAGAGAAAGCTTAGGCTGAAACCAGTAGTCCAATATCATCTTAGCATTACTACAGTCCATTGTCTTACTCAGATGTCCCTCGTTTTTCTTATGTAGCTAATCATGGAGCATAGGGGGCGTGGGGCAGGGGTTGTAAGAGTGCTGAACCTCTGCGCCAGTTGAAGCATCTTCATAGCTCTTCACGCCTTCCCAAACTCTACTCTCTTGGTCTGCTGCTGACTTGAGGCTTCACTGACGGTAAACAGTTGGCCAGCATACAGGTCGTGCAACGTATGCATGTATGAGGCACTGTATCTCTACAGTGACGGAAGCTTGACAGAAGAAAACACTATGGAGTTAATAATCTATGAAGCTATACTGTACTTACCCACAGCTGTGTTTATCCCAGGCTCATAGCAGAAGTCACCTCATGCCTGTTGTCCATTTACAAGAATCTGTCTGTAAGGGGCCCCTGCAGTTCACACTATGCAGCCCAAGATTCAGCTGTCTTTCTCTGCGGTCCCATCGCCTGCAAACGTCCCACCCAGCACCACTCTCACCACCCAGAGAGCCCATCACAGGGTCTCAGGGGTGCCCTTTGCCAACCACGTACACCTCGCTCGCCACACTCTCCTCACCCTTGGCAACCACCGATTGTGTCCACTTTATGATCCTGTCAGCTGACTGTGACGCCACTCTGCGGCACACATGGCCCCATGCAGTGTGTGACTGTTGGGACCCGCATCTCTCACTGTGCCCTTCCCTTGACACTCTCTCATGTCACCCCCGAATGCCTGCAGCCTGCCCCTTTTGATTGGTGAGTGGTGTCATGTTGTGCAGCCTCACAATTTGTTTCCATTTTCACCTGTGGAAGGGCAGGTAGGCCGTTTCTAGTCTTCTACTTCTTTGAATAAAGCTGATGTGGACGTGTGTGTGTGTGTGTACATATGTTTTCTTTTTTTTCTGGGGCAAATCCAAGATCAAAATTTCTAGGTCATATGGCAGTTTTATGTTTAGTTGTAAAAGGAAATACCACATTTTTTTCCCCAGAAAGTTTGATATTTTACATTTCTCACCAGCAATATGTTATCTGCTCCTCTGTCTCTTTGTCAACATTTAGTATTTGTCACAGTTCTTTTGTCTTAGCCATTCTTTTTTTTTTTCTTCATGAAATGCTAGAGAATGAACCCAGTGCCTAATACCACTGACTGAGCTCAGTTTAATTTTCCATTCTTTATTTCCTTGAGAGAGGAGGCGAGAGAGACAGAGAGGACACATAACCCAGCAACTCCCCACATCCCTGGAGGTCTCTGAGGGCATCCATGGTACTCTCCTCTGGGGCTGAAACTCAGCCCAGGGCCTCAAGCAAGCTAAGTGAGCCTTCCGGGGCCCTGGTTTAGCCATTCTGATAGACGTGTAATGCTACCCACTCTGTGGTTTTAATTTGCATTTTCATCATGCAAATGATGTTGGACAGTTTTTCGTCTGTATATCCTTTCCAAGCAAATATCTGTCTGTGTCTTTTGTTCACATTTTAGTCCTCCCCCATTGGAGTTCTTCACATGTTTCAGAAACTAATCCAGCTAATTTGTTAGCTATTTGGTCTCTCAGGTGTTTTCTCTCCATCTTTACTTGTCCATCTTCTTAGCAAGAAGCTCACAAAGCAGGGATTTATTTATTTACTTTTACTTGGGGAGGTTTAAAAAGAGCTGTTTGGAGCTGGTGAGGCGGCTCACCTGGGAAGGTGCTTGCTCTGCCTTCCACACAGCCTGGGTCCGAGTACAGCCTCTCTGCGCTGGGAGGATTTTGGTGCAGAGATTTTGGCATCTTCCCTTCTCTCCCTGTATAACCCCGTCTCTCTGTGTGTCTGAAAAAAAGTCGACCCCGAGCAGTGAAGCCCTGTATATAGGTACTTCTTAATGTAACTAGATGTCTTCAGGGAAAAAAATTAAAAAGTATATTAGAAACCAGTTTCCAGAGCATCAGAAGCCTTCCTGTAGAGTCCTCTGAAGATTCCCTGCTCCTAAGAAATCAGTGTATTGGAGGCTAACCCACTAGCCCGCAGAGCTTAGTTGAGTCTCTCTACTTCCCTGTGTCTCTCAGAAAGCTTGCCGTGTGTGTGTGTGTGTGTGTGTGTGTGTGTGTGTGTGTGTGTGTTGCTATGTTCCCTTCCCCCCGACCTCTGAGAAGAATTGGTTTGCCCCTTGCTAGTTTCGCGCCCCGCTTTCTCCTCGCCCCCTATGCTAAGGACAGGCAGAGTCCCAGCAGCAGCGGCGGAGAGAGGATGATGGAGAAAAGCACATGGTGTGGTGATTTGCCCGTTCGTGAATAAAGATTAAACTGCGTTCTCAGCCCAGCCATGTGTCTCTGGTCGTCTCTGTTACCTGCCCGTGAAGCCAGCCCGGATAAAACAACATATGGTGCCTACAACGTGGGACCGGACCTGCGCATCTCTCAGATAAGTGAAGACAATTTGGCTACCTATGCACTATGGCCTTCTCTTCTGCTTGTGAAGAGATCTCCAAAGGCCTCTGCCCTTTCTTCATGAGACTGTTTTGCTGTTTCTGGAACATTTATCTCTGGACCACTCTGTGGTTTCTGCCCAATGCCAGCCCGCAGGAGCCCAACGCCAGCCTGCAGGAGCTTTCCGTCACGTGGCGCTGGGCGTGGGCTCCCTCCACGCTGCTCGGCCACTGTGAGCAGGGCAGCAGACATGGCAGGGCCATGGGGCAGGGCTGCGGCAGCCTATCCTGGCCGCCACCCCAGGGCACCTCGGCCCGCACCTTCTGCACGGCTGGCCCACCCGCCCTCGTGCTATGAAGTCTGGACAGATCCCGGACCACCTGGAGACCACAGGCTCCCTGCCGAGACTGGGCCCCCTGGCCGAGATCTCCAGCTTGGGTCTGAAGGCAGACGAGCTAAAATACGCAGAGATCTGTCCAGAGATCGCAACCTGCAATTCCTAGAAGTGAAGCTGCCCGAGAGGCCACCGCTGGACAACGCACTCCCAGAACAGCTAAGACAGTATAGATCTAAATTCGTGTTTAAAATGACATGTCTTCGTAACAAAAGTTTCTCTCCTTGTATATTGAAGAACATGTGTATGTGTGTGTTTAAAGTTTGGTAACATTAACTTTAAGGTTAAGAATATAACTTTAAGGCTAAATTCTTACCAGGCAAAGTTAAATGAAAAAGGTTTTCAACGTAATTCTCATAAAGATAAAATTAACTTACATTTAAAGTCTGAGGTAAAAATTAGTTAACAATCAATATATTTTAACTAAGTTGGTCTAAACAAAACCTGCGCACACCTAGGGTGTGTCTCCATCTTAAATGGGTGTAACAAAAGGTTAAATAGACTTGTTGATATGTAAAACTCTCGATTACCTTCCATATTAGAAATGGTAGATTACACAATGGCTATGCTAATGATACTCATACCTGAGGTTTTCTTTCCTTGATTCTCATGTTTACCTTTTCAATTCTATTGTTTAAACTTTAACCAACCTTAAAATCATTCTAAAAAAGACTTCTAATTGTAATAGTTATCAATTGTGATAAACTTCTAACCTGCTACAAGTTTGTTTCATAGTAAGTAAATTGCAGCTGTCAAGTTCTCTACAGAAAATCAGAATTCCGGCAGTGGACCTTCCTCATACAACGCTCCACCCCCTGGCAATTCTTCCGTGGACATCTGCTTTCGACTGGCACTCCTATTGGACTCACTGGTACACCCTCAGACACTTTGCACAAAAGTGCAAAAGTGCTGCTAGATTTCTCAAACACTGACTGCAGCCAGCTGCCTTTGGGACTCTAGGCCGTTCCCTGCCCCCATGCTAGAAAATGCCCGTCGAGACATGTACGCCCCCCAGAGGCAGGAAATGTTTTTTTTAAGCTGCTAAAGTTTTGCCCACAGAGGCAAAAAATGGCCCCCTCAGGCCTTCCCTTGGCAGCACACTGGTTCTTGTTACTTGCTTACATGCTTCTCCATGTTTGTGCCAGTTTCTTTTTTGAAAATGCCTATACGATATAAGTTTCTGTTCACCCCACACCCCTGATACTGTGGTCATTTAGTTAAAAACAGAAGGGGGAACTGTTGCTATGTTCCCTTCCCCCCGACCTCTGAGAAGAATTGGTTTGCCCCTTGCTAGTTTTGCGCCCCGCTTTCTCCCTGCCCCCTATGCTAAGGACGGGCAGAGTCCCAGCAGCAGCGGCGGAGAGAGGATGATGGAGAAAAGCACATGGTGTGGTGATTTGCCCGTTCGTGAATAAAGATTAAACTGCGTTCTCAGCCCAGCCATGTGTCTCTGGTCGTCTCTGTTACCTGCCCGTGAAGCCAGCCCGGATAAAACAACATGTGTGTGTGTGTGGGGGGGGGTCGTTTCACAAGCAGTGAAGCAGGCCTGCAGGTGTCTGTCTTTCTTTCTATCTCTCTCTGTCTTCCCCTCCTCTCTCAGATTCTCTCTGTCCTACCCAAATAATCGAAAAAACATGGCCACAGGAGCAGTGAATTAGTAATGCAGGCACCAAGCCCCAGCAATAACTGTGGAGGCCAAAAAAAAAAAAATCTTGCCAAGTGGAAGTTTTGAGATTTTGTGCCAGATGACTGCTAATGCTAAATAAATAGCAGTGGTTGTCTTTTTATCGTTATATGAAACATGCTGTGTTAAAAATTGAATACAGGGACTAGACACACATTACAGCTTGCAAGGTCCCAGGTTCAAGCCCCTAGTCCCCACCTGCAGGTGGGAAGCTTCACAAGTGGTAAAGTGCAGGTGTCTCTCTGTCTCTCTCTCTAGATTTCTGTCTGTCTCTAGCCAATAAATAAATAAATATAGTAAAAATTTTTTAATTGAATACAAGTATTGAGATTGGTCATTTCCCATTGGTGGTAAACCAGGGGGCTAAAATAAGACATTCATCTTTGTATCTTCCCTGCAGCTTCCTCGGCATGAACACGACATGTATACCAGCGTAGGTGCACCTTGCGCTAACTGCTTGAAACCCAGCTTAGTCTTCTCATTCTCCTCCTTAAATCCTTAGGGAAATATGACTTCCTGTACTTCACATCTTCTGCATCTTTCACTCAGGGAATATGTTCTTGTACTGCAGAATTCAAATGGAATATGAAAGGAGAGACATTCTTCTTTGCAAGAGAATCACATGCTAAACTGTACAGGCAAACATTTCCAGGCTTTAGAGGCGGCCCGCCAGTGAGGACACCTGCATGCCACAAGCCTGTTTTGATCCCTGGCTCCACAGTGAACACCATGGACAGATCTCTCTCTTTCTCTCCCTATCTCCACCTCTTCGTTCTGGGAAAAGTGGACTGGGAGATGACTTAGTGTGGGGTGCTGTGTCCACCCCCCTGCGTTGCATTAATGCGCTGTCTGTCTGTCTGTTTCCTTCTTCCTGCTGTGATGACATGGTAGACTATAACCCCCAGGAGGTGAGTTCTGTGGGGAGCCTGCTGCTTCTGTCCTGCCTCTGTACTGAGGACACAGTAAACTTCACCCCACTGGCAACTATCCGTTGCTTTTCGGTCTCTCTAGATGGGCCATGCCATTAGGATTAGACCATATCTTGTTTTTTCTTGTATCCCCAACATCAGTAACTGGGCTCAGGAAATCCTAAGTGCTCAATGAATAATCACAAGGTTTACAAACATCAATAACACTATGTGAAAATGGGCAATATTCATCGTTCTACAAAACTTCACACTTCTTATTCACTACAACTTCTCATCTTACTTACTTAAGCCTGTCTTACTTATTTAAATCCTAGTGCCTAGAAACTACATTGATTGACATTTAATAAATAGCAAGTTTGTTTGCTTATATGTATTGACTAGTACTCTATCATGAACTTTCAGGAATATATATATATATATATACACACACACACACAAATATATATATATATATATATATATACTCAGTTACCTAGGAAGCATATATATTTTTTCAGAAACCTCCAATCATGTGTATATAGGGGGTCACATACAAGTCACCACATAAAATACACTTTATTTTTAATGCAGTTCTAGGGGAATGAACCCAGGGCCTTACCCATGTGCCACCAGGTGGCTTCCCAGGCTCGACTCCTTCCTTCCTTCCTTTTTTCCTCCCTTCCTTTCTTTTTTATTTAGAGAGAAAGGGAGAGGCACGGATATAGGAGCAATACCACGTCGCTTCTCCCCACATCCTTGGAGCTCCCCTTAGCCCTGTGCTGTCCATGGTGCTTTTGTGTGCTGCTGGGGACCACACCAGGGCACGGTAGAGTCCACCCAGCACCGAGTGACCTATGCCTTGGTCCCGACATAAATCATTTACAAGACATAATAAAGAATCCCATTTTTGTGTTAAAATGGAAGTACAGGCTGTCATTGGTGTAATGGCTCATGAGAGGTCTTCTAAAAGATTCTCCACGCCCACTCGAGTTCTCTTCCATCCCTGCCATCCACAGCTCCTACCTTCTCTTGAAATGCTGCCCTGCTCTTTATCCTCTTTCTGCCCGGGCCAACAATGAACACTGAACGAGTGTTTTTGGGATTCTTGAAACTAGTTAAAGCAAAAAGAGAAACCCAAAAAAGAGCTGACCAGGGGGTTCAGTCAGGTCTGGTTTCTGGAAAGGCAGCAGCAGTTTCTCCCTCCTCTATGAACAGAGCACTCCTGTCAGGAGGCAGACACTGGCTTGGACTTACTCCCTGCTAGTAGTCTAAGCTGGGCTTTAGGCTCATTCTGTGTAAGGGTAGCAGAAGCAGCAGACATTCTGCCAGTCCCAAGCTAGGCCTGGAGCGCTTGGCAGCTCCGGCTTTTGCTCTCTCAGATGCCAGTCACCATGTCAAGACCCCTAGCAGCCTGGGGCCAGGCGGTGGCGCGCCCAGTTCATTAGACATTATACTAAGTGCAAGGACCCACACAAGGATCCAGGTTCAAGCCCCTGGCCTCCCCACCTTCAGGGGGGATGCTTCACAAGCAGCAAAGCGGGTCTGCAGGGGTCTCTCTTCTTCTCTCCTCTATCTCCCTTCCCCTCTCTCTGCTTACCCAATTAAAAAAAAATGGAAAAAAATGGCCACCAGGAGCAGTGGATTCATAGTGCAGGCAAAGAGCCTCCGCAATAACCCTGGAGGCAAAAGAAAAAAGAATCAGCAGCCCTGATGAAGAAAGGGAAGCCCAGGAAGATGTGAGTCTACACAGTGTAAACCTATGATGGGGAAATATGAGGGTGTCCAGAAAGTGCCAGTGGCCGGGTGAGTCACCCTCACCCCTGCAGATGCTGTCGTGTGAGTGAAGCCAGCTTGGCGTGCAGCCCCACTGGGTGTCACCTGGAGTAGAGTACTCTCCTAGCCAGCGCTTTGGAGTGTGGTCACAATCCAGAGTCGTGCAGACGCATGGTAGTGGTTTGAAACCTTACCTTTAGGGGG
Source organism: Erinaceus europaeus (assembly GCF_950295315.1). Taxonomy (NCBI): domain Eukaryota; kingdom Metazoa; phylum Chordata; class Mammalia; order Eulipotyphla; family Erinaceidae; genus Erinaceus; species Erinaceus europaeus. Next base: position 127,549,610 of record NC_080168.1, on the reverse strand, counting down.
ACAATAGATACGGTTCTAACAGTCCAGCGACGAGTCTTTCTCTTTTCAGTCCTGCTGTCCTTGGAGAGACGTCTCAGTGTGGTGGGAGGGAAGCTCACCACAGCAGCAGGCTTAGAGTCTGTTAGCTTAATGGTGCCCAGCCCTTTCCCAGTGCAGCAGTTCCAGCAAAAGTCTCAAGGGTGACTCTGACAGGGTCATCTGCCTCTCTCTGTTACACTGCTCTGATTGGTCCAGGCTGGAGCCTCACTTCAGAGCACTTAAGTGGAGGTTAGAGGGATAGGTTAGCTCTCAAAGGAAAAATTCAGCCAATTAATTTTTTTTTTTTTTGCCTTCAGGGTTATTGCTGGTTCTCGGTGCCTGCACTACAAATCCAGTGCTCCTGGAGGCCATTTTTCCCATTTTGTTGCCTTTGCTGTTGTCTTTATTATTACTGTTGTCATTGCTGTTGTTGGTGGTGGACAGGACAGAGAGAAATCAAGAGAGGAGGGGAGACAGAGACGGGGAGAGAAAGACAGACACCTGCAGACCTGCTTCACCTCCTGTGAAGCGACCCCCCTGCAGGTGGGGAGCCGGGGCTTGAACTGGGATCCTTGAGCCAGTCCTTGCACTTCGCGCCATGTGCGCTTAACCCACTCACTGTGCCAATGCCCGACCTCCCCCTTCTTTCTTAAGAAAGAACAAATATGCACTGTGAGAGTTAAATGCAACACCATCCCTTATGAAGCCTTTCTTTTCTGGTTGTTCCAAACTTGCAGTGATATTTACTCATGTGAGCTGCCTATTTGGAAATCCACAAGTGTCATTTCATAGCCTAGTTTTTGTAACTTTGTATTCTTAATTGTTCTGATTGCATTTGTTTCTCTGTAACTGTACCCCTCCCCCTCTTTGCTTTTGGTAAAGGCAGAGGCTTTTGGAGGTATGGCCAGAAGCCCAGACAGTTCTTCCGTCAACAGGGGAAAAAAAGAGAAAGAAAGAAAGAAAGAAAGAAAGAAAGAAAGAAAGAAAGAAAGAAAGAAAGAAAGAAAGAAAGAAAGAAAGGAAAAGAAAGAAAGAAAGAAAGGAAACTTGTTTTCTCTGTCTCTGTGTGTGTCACATTGATAAAACCCTAGGCATTGCCTCCAAAGAAAGGGTCAGGTCTGTTTTCCTGTTGGGCCCTTCCCAGCGGGAGAGCCAAGTGGTCATCAGCACAGCGTGTTTCCTTTCTTTTCTGGGAAGCTTGCTCTTGTGATATTTAATTTCTGTTTTTCAAACAACTACTTTGTGTGAGTACGCAGTACAGTAGCTTTTGGGCAATGAGCTTATGAAAGAAATGTAAATGAGAACATCACTGTTAATTGGAATTTATATGAGCCTGATTCATCCTTCTCATTGAGGGTCCACAGTTCCAGGCTAGAGTTTGTGAGGACATCAAGACAATAATAGAAATGGACAGCAGGTGACTGTTGGCACACTGACCTTTGTTTTTTAAGGACCCCTGAAATTAGGTGTGCACACACAGAGAGAGACACACACATCACACTACACTTACATAGGTAATGTACTTTTCAGGCACTGGTTAAGTGCACATGCCACTATGCAGAAGGACCTGGGTTCAAGCCCCCAGTCTCCATTACAGAGGGAAAGCTTCACAAGCAGTGAAGCAGATCTGCTGGTGTCTTTCTGCCTCTCTTTCTCTCTTGACCACCCCCCCCAATTTCTCTCTGTCCTACCAAGTAAAATAATGTTTAAAAGTTAAAAAAGTAATGTACTTACTATAACCATAAGGAGAGAGGGGGGAAAAAAGTCAAGTACCAAGCAAAGGCAGGAGAAAAACCCAGAGATGAACTCAGCTTTTCAGACTGTATCTTGGTAGGGTTAAATTGATAGGACTTCAGTTAGTGATAACAGAGTGCCTGGCCATTCTGTCAGGCTTTATGATGTTATTTCTGATGTCAGGATGTTATTATTGTTTGAGAAGGTGGACCCATTGGTGACCTGACTTCTGGGGTAAAGGATCCCCTCATTACTAATCTATCCTTGAGACTTTGTTGCCCTAAAAAAGTAAATAAGAAAAGTGTATGTGTGAAAGAGTTAATATATATTCTAATATCTTTTCCCCAGTGGATTCTTTTTGCCTTTCCACAATATTTATTTCATTTAAAATTTTTTAAATATTTATTTACTCTTTTGTTGCCCTTGTTTTTTTTTAATTATTGTAGTAGTAGTTATTATTGTTGTTGTTATTGATGTCGTCGTTGTTGGATAGGACAGAGAGAAATGGAGAGAGAAGGGGAAGACAGAGAGCAGGAGAGAAAGACAGACACCTGCAGACCTGCTCCACCGCCTGTGAAGCGACTCCCCTGCAGGTGGGGAGCCGGGGGCTCAAACCAGGATCCTTACGCCAATCTTTGTGCTTAATATTTATTTCATTTTATTAATATAAAGTTGATTGAGCCTTGGCCATATTCTGAAATTTGGGTATACCATCCACTGCATTTCTTAATTAATTAATTAATTAATTAATTTAATGTGTGTGTGCTCTTTTTTACCAGAACACTGATCAGCTCTGGCTTATTATGGTGGTGTGAGGGATTGAACCTGGGACTTTGGAGCTCAGGCATGAGAACTTCTTTGTATAACCATTATGCTACCTATCCTCGCCCCTATTTATTTTTGATTGCTGCCAGGGTTATCACTGGGGCTCTGTTCAGGCACTATGAATTCATGACGCCTGGCGGCCACTTTTTCCTTTTTTTAATTTAATTTAATTTCTACTTAATTTTTATTTGACAGGACAGAGAGAAATTGAGAGGGAAGGAAAGAAAGAGAGGGAACGAGAAAGACAGACCCCTGCAGACCTGCTTCACTGCTTATGAAACGTCCTCCCTGCATGTGGGAATGGAGGCTCGAACCCAGACCCTTGAGCATCATGATATGTGCGCTTAATCCAGTGTGCAACCACTGGCCCCAGTAATGGTTTCATTCTGTATCTTTGTTCCCCTAAAGTGGTAAGTGTTTACTCTTAATATCTTAAGCTTCATATGAATAGACTCTTACAGTGCACAGTTTTATGTTAAGTTGTTCTTTGGTTTCTCAGTATTATTTGCAAAATTCATCCATATTAGTTTTCTTAGCTCCGGTTTTATGGCTTGTTTTCCTTTAATACTATTTCTTTTCATAGGCAGACATTTAAAATTTTTTTTAAAAAAATTTATTAGTTCATAAGAAAGATAGGAGAGAGAGAAAGAACCAGATATCATTCTGGTACTTGTGCTGCTGGGGATTGAACTCGGGACCTCATGGTTGAGAATCCAGTGTTTTATCCACTGTGCCACCTCCCAGACCATGACATTTTTAAAATTTTTATGTGGTAAATACTTTTTGTGTCTTGCATTTTATGAATTGAGATCATAATAGTTTACTCTTACTTTCTTCTAACAGTTTTAAAAGTTTTTTTTTCCCCCCTTTATGCCTTCAATCTATCTGGTATTGATTTTTGTGTATGCTCTGAGGTGGAGGTTTTTTTTTAATTGAAAAGCCAGAGTATGCTACTCTACTCCTTTGATTTAAAATGTCCAAATCTTCTCAACTTCCTCAGGTGACAAAATCAAAGTCCTTAACTGAAGTGATTTAAATAGCGTATATGATCCAGCCCTTTGAAATGTCTCTGATGTCATCATCTTCTTCCATCTTCCTAGTGACTCCTTACCTTTCTTGAGCACTCTCCAAATACTTCTGCTTCAGGACCTGTGTACTTTCTGTTCTTCCTGCTTGGAATTCACAGTTCTCTGCTCAATCATTTTATCATGAGGCCTTATCTAGCCACCCTCGCTAAAATCTCTCTCACACACAGTTTGATAAATCTGACATCTCTGTGCTTTAGGAGAAATCACCTAAAAACCTCTGTGACTCTGCTGTGATTGTGTTTGTTGTTTATGTGCACATACACGGAGAGGTTGCCTGCAAGTGCTGGTTTAGGTCAGCTGTTCACACGGCGGGTTGAGCGCACACATTGCCACGTCCAAGGACCCCAGTTCAAGCCTCCATTGTCCTCATCATTCTCATCTACACAAGTGGCCAAGCACGTCTGCAGGTGTTTATCTTCTCACTCCCTACCCCCAAACCCCAATTTATCTCTGTCTTACCATATAAAATAGGAGGAAAAAAAGAAAGAAAAAAATGACTGTGGGAGTGGTGTATTGATAGTGTTGGCACTGATAACCCTGGTGGCAATAAATAAAATAAAGTAAAAGTGCTGGTTTAGTTTCTTGGATAGTTTTAAGACTAGGTGGAGTTTTCTGACTCTCTTAGATTAATTATAGTAAGTTTGCTCTATTTAATTTTTTAAAATTTTACTTTTTGGATAATCTATGCTTATAATATAAATGTTCATGTTTAAAATGTATATTCAATAAGAAATAAACCCCTCTTGTCTCTTTGTTCTAACCACCTAGTTCCCCATTCTTGCCATCATTTCATTTAAAAAAATTTTTTATATTTATTTATTTATTTTTCCCTTTTTGTTGCCCTTGTTTTTTTATTGTTGTTGTGGTTATTATTGCTGTTGTTGATGTCATTTGTTGTTGGATAGGACAGAGAGAAATGGAGAGAGGAGGGTAAGACAGAGAGGGGGAAGAGAAAGACACCTGCAGACCTGCTTCACCGCTTGTGAAGCAACTCCCCTGCAGGTGGGGAGCCAGTGGCTTGAACCAGGATCTTTACGCCAGTCCTTGGGCTTCACATGGTGTACTACTACCCAACTCCCATCATTTTTTAAAAGATTTTATTTATTTACTAATGAGAAAGGTAGGAGGAGAGAGAAAGAACCAGACATCACCTTGGTACATGTCCTGCTGGGGACTGAACTCAGGACCTCATGCTTGAGAGTCCAATGCTTTATCTACTGCGTCACCTCCTGGGCCATCCATCAATACACACACACACACACACACACACACACACACACACACACACACATTTATTTCCACCCAGGGTTAATGCTGGGACTCAGTGCTGGCACTGCAAATCTACCACTCCTAGAACCATTTTTTCTTTTGTCTCTCTCTCTCTTTCTTTCTGTTTCTAATTTTTATTAGCTAGAACAGAAAGAAACTGAGAGAGGAGTGAGATACAGAGAGGAAGAGACAGACCTGCAGACCTGCTTCACTCCTTGTGAAGCATGCACTCCTACAGGTGGAGAGTGGGGCTTGATCTGGCTCCTTACACCTGGTAATATGTACGCTTAACAGAGTGTGCCACCACCAGACCCCTCCATCAGTTTCTTATATATTTCTTTAGTTTCTTGTTTACCCTGCTAGATCCATGTTATTTGTATATATGTATTTGAATTTATTGTTTCTACATACATGATGAAGTATCCTATTAATAATGTTAGAAATATTTCTATAAGAATGCTAACTCTGTTTCTAGAACTTCCTCATGCTATTATAACCATCTGATAGTCTGCTGGATAGATATTTAATGATTTAGTCTCCTTTGGAAGGGCACTTAGATTATTCTCAATCCTTGCAACGGCCTTCTAACCCGTGCCCCTTCTTACCCATCTTTAATCAGTGCCTCACTTAGCTATCAAATGTATCTCTGTAAGGGTTTATTCTAGCAGTTATTTCTCTGGCCCAAACCTCCAGCATTTGCTCAATAGCCAAAAATTAAGGTTGAACTACTTTTTTCTTTTCCCAGAGCAGCTCTGGCTTATGGCCATGTGGGGGACTTAACCTTGGACTTGGGAGCCTCAGTAATGAGAGTCTATTTGCATAACCATTATGCTATCTGCTCTCCACCTGAGTATAGTTTATTAACCATGAGAGCAGATACCTGCACTAAATAGCTTCCACCTGCATTTTTCTCAGCTGTGTTCCTGGAAACACCACCTAAATTGATAATTTGAAGTTTTCCAACTGTACCATTTAAAAATGTTTTAAAATTCATTTTCATACGAGATGCATAGACTTGAGAGAAATGCCGGAACACCACTCTCGTAGATGCAGAGCCTGGAACTCACCCTCCACTGGGATAGGCCCAGAGCCTAGCACTTCGTGTTGATGAGCTCCATTCTTTTCCCTGTACCATCACTGTTCCCCCACCCCAGCCTTTTGAAAGGGAAGAGCCAAGGCCTCCTTCCTTCTAGGCTGGCCCCCTTGCCCTCTAACTCCTCACTGGAGCAGTTGCACTTCTCAGTATTACAGCCCAGTCTCCACTACGCCAGCTGCCATGCCAGAAAGTGAGCTTTCTGGATGTTGATTTAGATCATCTGCATAGTTTCCCCCATCAGTCTTTGTCTCTTCTAGATTCTAAATTCCTTGGGGTCAGGGATTGTTCTCTGGAAGTTAGGAAAGCCTAAAAAAGATGTCCTGACTTCCAAGTAGCTTATGGCATAAGGGTGGGCCAGAATGCAAACTAAAATACACAGTACCAAGAGGTCTTTGCTGCAAGACTGAGGAGACAGCGTAGGGGTCATGCAGACAGACCTTCATCTCCGGCACCAAACATTCCCAGCCCGAGCCAGCACCACCAGCAGGCAGAGTTTAGCTGTGCTCCAGTGACAGATAAAGCAAACAAACATCTTTGCTTAAGTGCAAGTGTGTACAATGCTCCATCAGTAGAATCCTAAGAAAAATGTAGTTTTTTTTTTTTTAAATCTTTGCTCTCCAACTCAGGGTCTGGCCCATAGTAACTGCTATTAAAAAAAAAAAAATGTAAGGAAGCATTTAAGGCAAGCCTCAGCATCTTGCTAGAAATTCATCTTATCAGCAACATCCAAGCAAGTCAACACATAGCATGGAGGCAGCTCAGCTTTTGAGGGGGAAACGGGGCCCGGGTGGGATGGAGCTTCTGCGGGGGCGGGGGGCGGGGGGCTGAGAGGTCGCACCTGGAGGGGGCGCGCGGGGGGCGCGCGGGGGGCGGAGACTCGCTCGCTCCCGCCCCGCCTCCCCCACGCGGCGGCGGAGTCGGCGGGCGGCGCAGCTCGGCGCGGCCGCTAGGGTGTCGGCCGCTGGGGTGTCTGTCGGCAGCTGCCGCGGCCCGCGCCGCCTTCTCGGCCGCGTCTTCCGGCCCGAGCCGCCCCGGCAGGCTGGAAAGTTGGGGTGCGGGCGCCGACATGCCCGGCAGCGACACGGCGCTCACCGTGGACCGGACCTACTCCGACCCGGGCCGGCAGCAGCGCTGCAGGAACCGGGTGAGCGGCGAGGCCGGCCGGGCTGGGGTCCTCCCGCGTCCCGTCCCGCCGCCTCTCCTCCCTTGCTGCCCAGGCCGGGCTAGAGACGGGGGCGGCGGGGGCGGGCGGCGGAGTCTAGTCGGCGGCCCGGGACCCCCGGTCGCGGAGGGGCAGAGCCTGCGGCTCCTGGGGCTGGACTGCCCGCCCGCCGGTCCCGCAGCCCGCAGCCCGGAGCCCCGAGCCCCGCCGCCAGGGAGCGCCCGCGAGGGAGTTCCGCCGCCCTGGCTCCGGGCTCCCGGCTCCAGATCCCTGGCTTCTGGCCCCCGGCTCCCGACCCCCGGCTCCCCTCCCGGCTCCCGGCTCCAGATCCCCGGCTCTTGGCCCCGGCTCCTGGCCCCCGGCCCCCGGCCCCCGGCTCCCGGTCCCCGCGGCTCCCGGCCCCCCGGCCGGGACGAGCCCGCGCGGGTGCCGAGCGCCCCGGGGACCCCCGGCTCCGAGCAGGTGGCCCAGCGCTGGCGGCCGGCCGGGGCGCGGGGAGGAGGCGGCGCCCGGGCTGCCGGGTGTCCCGCGGCCACCGCGCCCGGTTCAGCCCGGGAGAAAAGTCGGGCTTCGCGCCGCCGCTCCGGAGTTTCCAGCCGAGCGTTGCAGGCGCCTCTCCATTATTTGCAGGGTAATTTGCTGTTGCCGCTTTTGGCTGTGGGCGAAAATAGCTCTTTCGAGCTTGCTGCAGAGAGGAGCGCACGGTGCTGTATGGGAAAGGCGGAGGCCGCCACGCTGGCCCCGGCCCCGGCCCCGGCCCCGGCCAGGAGGGCACCCCCACCCCTCCCCGCCCGCCCCTGATACCTTTGTCCTTCTTGGCCGTGGGTCGTGGAGCCCGGGCCAGCTCAGCTCTGCTGTCCGTCCGTTCTCTTGGCTGCTAAATGTGCCAGTTGGAAGGGTCCTGCCTCCACCTTGGTGTTTGTTCTGGCGGCAGGTAGGGGCGCCTGTTCTTGGCTCAGCATTCTGGGCGCCTCTGCCTCCCTGTGGAGTTGAGATGGGCGCAGATATTCCAGTCGCAGGTGTGTGGGGTGGCGCCCCGTGCAGGTTTGGGTGGGCAGGAATGTTCAGCACCATCAGCTGCTGCAGAAGGTGTAACTGAGCCTTGAGTATACACACCCGTGCTGCCATTAACATCTGCTGGTCCACTTAGCAGAATGGTCTTGGGTTTGTACAGGTGGGGTGTGTGCCTGGTGGGATAGTGCTTAGCTGCACACACTCCAATTCTCTTACTTCCCACCCCAAAGAATACGTTTCTAGTTTGCACTTTTTAAAAGGTTTCATAGCAGTACATTATGAAAATAGCCAGAAACTCCCAGTGCAGAGCAGGGGACTGAACGCCAGGCCTCAGATATGCAAGTCTTGTGCTCTGCTGCTGCAGAAAAAGCTGTCAGAAAACTCCAGTAGGAAGAAAGCATTGATTAAGGACACGATTCTGTCGTTGGTTAGAAGTTCTTCAAAGGATGGCTTCAGGTCTGTATAGTTAACCGGAAAGAAAGGCCGGGATATTTTCCTGACACACTGTGCTTGGAGTCTGTATAGTCCTCATTGCCGTTGACTGGAGCAGTATGAGACCTAGAAAACGTGTTGAAGCTTTTCTTGTCCCAGTTGTGACAAGTTTTGTGTCAACAGCAAAATTAGTAAGTCGTTGTGAGGCCACGGAATCAGTTTGACAAAACTGACCCCTCAAGATTTGTGGAGTGATGGTGAAGTGTTTACCTCAACGTAGATGAAAAGTGAGGAAGCAGTTTGTAACTTCTTTCCGACTTTGTCTCTGCCACCTCTGCTGCGTCCCATTCCCAGACCCATCTTTTCTGGAAAGATATCACAACCTAATGGGAAACGAGTTTTTCTTCTTCTGATTTTTAAAATTATGTTGACAGCATTTTACCAGGGGCGATTTTGAACAGCCAGGGCTTATCCTGCACTGGCCTACTTACCCACAGATCTTCTTGTGAGCAGATGACAGGAAAGACGGTATTCATAAATACAGGGCAAATACGGTAACTCTGCTTTCTCTTAGGGCTTGTTCTCCCCCCCCCCCCTTTACTGAAAGAGACCAGTGTCAGGGTTGGAACCTACAGCCTTAATGCTGACCCAGTCCCAGTTTTCTTTATGGTTTTCATAACATTCTCCTCTACCTTACTTTATAGTAATAATACAATATAGTGTTTTTAAGAAGTTTATTAATGGACTGTTTACGTCGTGTGCAAGGTTTCTGGCCACGACAGACTGTAAGGAAAGTTTTTGAGTCTTTAGGAGTTATGAGTTTTTGACACATAATCTCTGTGCCACCATCACCACCCCACCCCTGTTAAGAGTGGCTGTACATTATTGTTTAGTTTATTTTACCATTGCCACCAGAGTTATTGTGGGGCTTTGATACCTGCAGGATAAATCCATCCCTCCTGGTGGCCACCTTTCCTCCTCCTCCTTCCTCTTCCTCTTCTTCCTCTTTCTTTTTCTTTCTTCCTTTCTTTCTCCTGATAGGAAAGAGAAGAGTGGGGAGGAGAGATAAGCAAGGAGAGATAGAGAGACATCTACAGTGCTGCTGTACCACTCAAGAAGCCTCCCCACTGCAGGTGGGGATCAGGGTCTTGAACCCAGATCCTGTGTATGCTAACATATGCACTTAAGCAGGTATACCACTGTCTGGTTCCCACATGATTAACTTAAAGACTTACTTTGGGTGGTGGTGGTGGTGCACATATCATGCACAAGGACCCAGGTCCTAGCCCTTGCTCCCCACCTGCAGGGCGTCTGCCTTCCTCTCTCCCCGCATCTTTCCATCCTCTCTCTCAACTTCTCTCAGTCATAGTCAATAAAAATTAGAAAGAGAGGGCAACAAAAGGGAATAAATAAGTAAATATTAAAAAAAATAAAATAAAACTTAGAAAGAGGAAAAGGGGGGAAGGATTAGCTGCCTGGAGTAGGTTTGTAGTGCCTGTACCAAGCCACAGCTATAACACTGGTAGCAATAATTAAAAAAATGGAGCGAGAACAGAGCTTTGCTTCAGCGCATGCAGTCAGAGGTCAAGCCCAGAGCCTCACTCGTGTAAGTCCTGCTCCCCTCCTCTGAGCCAGCCACCCCCCCCCCCTTGACTGGACATCGTTTTCGCTAGCATGGAGGTACCTACTTTGTAAACAGACTGCGTATTAAAGTCGTTTGCTATATGCATTACTGTAAATTAGCTTTTTGGACCAATGGAGCCTAGTGAAGACTAAAAATCTGACTGAAAGGGCAGTAGTTGCAAGTCCTATTGCCGTGATGCTGAGATCCCTGATTAATTTCCTTGACCGTCTGTTTTTACAGTCTATTTGTTGCGGGAGTAAGGGCTAGAGGGAACCAGTGGAGAATTTGTAAACTCATGAGAACTTCTCTCAAGTGGACCCAGAGTAATTTGCAGCCTGTGCTGCAGGCAGCAATAAGCTGGGTGGAATGAAGGAGAAACAGCAGTGATTTTCCTGCGCAGAAAGGTATCTCATTAAATGACTGCAGCTTTTGTTTGCGAAACACATTTCGCTACGTCTGCCAAGGCTTGTTTTCCTCACCCCCGAAGTATGTGGTGCAAAAAGAAACCATCAGTTCCATCAGTTGTGTGAGGGGTCAATTTCTTGATGCCAGTCTTCTTTGGCAGTGTACCCTCTAAGATGAACCATTCTGTGGACTCCCTGGGCAAATTAACTCTCCTGAAACCATTAAGAAGGACTGGACCTGCATGTGGAGGGTCGATTAGCCTCTCAGAGTTAAGCTGCTTCCTCCCAGGACAGGGCTAAGACTCCATGATCAGGTCCTCGGTTACTGAATAGTCAGTGTTTCAGTTCACACTTGATACCCTGTTAAGATAGCAAGGAAAACACACTTGTTTCTTGCTGAGTTGCTTAAGCCTCTGAGATTGGCACAATAATGAGGCAGTGCATTATTTTAACATCACAGAACTCTATTTTTAATAGCCAGGTGGACTAACCCAGATTCTGCCACATCTTCCCCTCACCCCGTGAAAATGCAGTATATCGAATGAATTCTGTGGTTGTCTCTGTGCCAACAAGTGAGGGTCATTCACATTTTTAAGTTCATTGGGGTAACACTCAAAAATGACCCAGGTTAACTCTGTACATGGACCTCCCTCTACTGTAAGTGAAATGTGCATAATTAGAATCTTACTTTATTCTCCCCTGTCCTAGATAGTTAAAGCCTATCGTCCCCCCCCCCCACCTTGTGTGTTTAATGGTTTACCGGGCAGTTGTCACAAGGGTACTGTCTTATCTCAAAAGTACAAATTGGTCCAACCCTGTGGAAAATAGTGTGGAGATTTCTCTCTTTTGAAAAAATTGTTATTTATTATTGGATAGAGACAGACATTGAGAAGGGAAAGGGAGATGAGGAGGGAGAGAGAGAGACACCTGCAGCCCTGCTCCACCACTTGTGAAGCTTTCCCCCTGTAGCTGGGGACCAGGGGCTTGAACCTGGGTCCTTGCGCACTGTAATGTGAGCGCTTAACCAGGTGAGCCACCTCCTCGCCTGTCTGGAGGTTTCTCGAAATGCTAGAATTGGACCTACTCACGACCCAATAGTTCCACCTGGGGATCTATCCAGAGGAAGCCAAGACATCCATCTGAAGAGATCTGTGCACATCTGTATGAAAGAAAGGCATCATCTTTTTAAGAATACAGGCCATCGACTTTCTAGCCAGTGTCGGGTTTTGAGTAAGCAGTCATGTGTGAACTAAATTCATATTAGTTCTCATTTCAAATGGCCAGAGGTATCACCATCAGCCCCTGGCTCTTCACGCTTCTCACCTGTGTGACCAGGGCAGGGTCTAACCTTCCAGAGACCCCAGACCATCCTCGTGTCCAAGAAGTGATAACATTCCCTGCTGCTATTCCCAGATAATATTCCAGGAGTGACAGTGAGTCTTTCATTAAGAGAGAATTTATTTATTTTTTAAAGGTTGTGTATATATTTCAGCACTGGATACTGTTATCCATGTGTAAGGTGGATATTGGAAGGCTGTCTTAGCCTGTCTCTAACCTATTAGCCATTCCCTTGGGTCTTTCCTTTCCTTCTTGGGTTTTTTATTTTATTTAAGAATTTTTTTCAAATATTTATTTATTTATTTATTCCCTTTTGTTGCCCTTTGTTTTATTGTTGTAGTCATTATTGATGTCGTTGTTGGCTAGGACAGAGAGAAATGGAGAGAGGAGGGGAAGACTGAGAGGAGGAGAGAAAGACAGACACCTGCAGACCTGCTTCACCGCCTGTGAAGCGACTCCCCTGCAGGTGGGGAGCCGGAGGGCTCGAACCGGGATCCTCACGCCTGTCCATGTGCTCTGCGCCACCTGCGCTTAACCCGTTGTGCTACCGCCCGACTCCCAGGGGTTTTTTATTTGTATTATTATTTTTTTTTCCCACCAGGGCAATTGCTGGAACTTGGTGCCTGTGCAACTCCAGCACTCCTGGTGACTATTTTCCCCTTTCTTTTTTTTTTAATATTTTATTTTTATTTATTTATTCCCTTTTGTTGCCCTTGTTGTTTTATTGTTGTAGTTATTATTGATGTCGTCGTTGTTGGATAGGACAGAGAGAAATGGAGAGAGGAGGGGAAGACTGAGAGGAGGAGAGAAAGACAGACACCTGCAGACCTGCTTCACCGCCTGTGAAGCGACTCCCCTGCAGGTGGGGAGCCAGGGTTCGAACCGGGATCCTTATGCCGGTCCTTGTGCTTTGCGCCACCTGCGCTTAACCCGCTGCGCTACAGCCCAACTCCCTATTTTCCCCTTTCTTTAAACTAGAGATTCAGAGGCAGGTAGAGAGAGCCAGAGAAAAAGAAATGTTTGCTGCACTGCCCCGCTGCTCTTACAGCGCCCCCCCCCACCCCCGACCCTCCCTGCAAGCGGGGAACAGGGACTTAGACCCAGGTCCTGGAGCAAGGCAATGTGTGCCTTCTACTGAGTGTGTCACCCTCCGGGCCCCAGGCTCTTCTTTACCTTTAGAATTGGTTCCTCCAAGGCCCCCCAAATGTCTCCCCTTGGCATAGTTACTTTTGACCCCAAGTGCTCCCTCCCGTGGTCCCACCGACTTCTATCCCACCCTGCCTGCAAGGACCAGGTTATTCCGTCTGCGGGGCCTGTGTCACAGACTAACCCCTAGAAGCTCAGTCTCCCTAGCATGTGACCTTCAACCTCTCAGGTCCTAAGCCTTCGCTCCCTCGTTCACACCCTGGGGGTATGGCAAGATACAGATGCAGTGATGTCTGAGCTGTGTCAGGTGGACGGTCAAAGCTCAAAGGATAATGGCCATTTTTGTTACTGCTGTGTAAGAAAGTTGGGTAAGTTTAAAACTGGGGAAGTTACGTGGAGAGACCTTCCTGAGTTTTGAGCAATTTGTACCTCTCTGTCACAGTGTGTGTGCACATGTTTGCTCCTTTGCTTGTTTTCAAACTTCAGACTCTAGCACTCCGAGAGCTCCTTTCTGTTGCTGGGAGCCGTCTCCTTGAGAACTGCTGGTCACTGTTCCACGCCCCAGGAAGACCGTCTGGCCTCCAGGGCTGCTTTGCCACCAGGGCTGTTGCTGAGGGCTTGTTGCCTGTGGGGTGATTCCACCACTCACAGTGGCCATCCCCCCCCCCCTTTTTATTTTTACTTGATAGGACAGAGAGACATTGAGAGGAGAAGGGAAGATAGAGGAGGAGAGACCAAGAGACACCTGCAGCTCTGCTTCACCACTTGGGAAACGTCCCCCTGCAGTTGGGGAACCAGGGTTTGTACCTGGCAGCATGTGTGCTGAACTCTGTGTACTGCCACTCAGCTCCTTCAGGAAGCTTATTTGGTAATTTATACTAAGTCATACTTGTGGCTCTAGGAAATGCCCTCCTTTTTTTCTGAAAGAAATGTAGATTTATATAATAAGAACAGATTCTGGACTGGCCAGAGAGCTCACCTGGATAACACACCTGTCTGCCATGCCCCAGTCCTCACTGTGCTCGGAGGGGGAGCTGTGACGTGTCCTCTTGCCTCTGTGGATCTGAATAAGTTGGGTTGGTGGGCAAGGGGTGGTGGCCTGGAGCGGTGAAGCCCAGTGAAAATGACAGAAACCAAAAGCCACTGGTGAAACCTGTGTGGGGCAGGCTTGCCACCTGGCACGTCACCGGTGCTGGCGCTTGGCGTCAGATCCCGAACTGTAATGGCCCCTGGCAGTCAAGAAGATGATGCCACAGCTCTTCCTGCAGTGGAAATAGTTAGGCAGTGATGCAACAAGTTAAAGATGGCATGCTTATGCCCCAGGCAGGGACTCTGGTGAATGGGCGCAGACTTCTGTAGGTGACACTGACCTGCTGAAGCGATAGACCAAGTAGTCTGTGAGTCGGCTTTTAACCAGCGGTTCGTGTGCGACTAAGGCGATATTTAAAGGGCTGCTGAATAATGTTGACAGTCTCAAATCAGATTTTTCTTTAATGTAGCTTGGCTAGATGGGTCAAGAATGAGGGAGAGAGAGAGAGAGAGAGAGAGAGAGAGAGAGAGTGTGTGTGTGTGTGTGTGTGTGTGTGTGTGTTGGGCTGTGCTTTGCTGTGTGTGTGTGTGTGTGTGGTTGTGTGGTTGTGTGTTGGGCTGTGCTTTGCTGCAAGCTCACTGGTTCTCTTTAGAGCACAAATTGCCAGCCACCAGCTGCTGGTCATATCCGCCGTGGAACACTGAGACATCTGCTACCAAGCAGGATGGCAAGATGTATTTTGCTTCTGAATTTCCAGGACTGCTGTTTGGTCAGAAATCGACTTTCATCTTGTCTTAAGGAGAAGCTGTCACTCCCAGGCCTGCTGTTCCTTAGTTGTGTTTTTATGTTGTCAGTGGAGGGGGCGGTGAGAAGAAAGGACGAGAACCATGAATCACTGCACCGTGAATCAGAATCAGAACGAGGACTTGATCCTCCTTAGGAAAGAGACAGGGTACTTGATCTGTGCATCATCCACCAGCTTTCATTGACTGGGGATTGAGGGCTGGGGATCTCCTTGGGGAAACAATTCTTCTTTGCTACTTCTCTTTGAGGAAGCAAAAAGAAGTGGTCCGGGAGGTGGTGCGTGGACAAAATGCTTGACTCTCAAGTGTGAGGTCCTGAGTTCACACCCTGGCAGCACATGTACCGGAGTGATGTCTGGTTCTTTCTCTCCTCCTGTCTTTCTCATTAATCAATAAATAAAATCTTTTAATAAAATAAAAAAGGAAGCAAAAAGAACATAAGAGTGCAGTAGCAGTGCTGACGGCTAGCGTGTTCATACAGCATACCAGGCGTGCTTTTAAGCACTTCACGTGTACAGCCTCCTCCTCCTTTATCTTTTGCCACCAGTGTATCACTGGGTTTGGTGCTGGCACTACAAATCCACTGCTCCCAGTGGCAATATATATTTGCCTCCAGGGTTATTGCAGGGGCTCGGTGCCTGCACTACAAATCCACTGCTCCTGGAGGATATTTTTTCCCTTTTGTTGCCCTTGTTGTTTATTGTTGTTGTTATTATTGTTATTGCTGTTGTTGTTGTTAGATAGGACAGAGAGAAATAGAGAGGGGAAGGGAAGACGGGGGTGGGGGGGAGAGAAAGACAGACACCTGCAGACCTGTTTCACTGCCTGTGAAGCGACTCCCCTGCAGGTGGGGAGCCAGCGACTCGAACCGGGATCCTTGCACTGGTCCTTGTGCTTTGCCCCGTGTTCGCTTAACCCGCTGCGCTAACGCCCACCCCCTTTTTCTAAACATTATTTTTTTTTGAGTATTTAGGTAAGACAAAGAGAAATTGAGAGGGGAGGGGATATAGAGAGGAGGAGAAACAAAGACACCGGCAGACCTGCTTCACCGCTCATGAAGTGTCCCCCTGTAGGGGGGGAGCCGGGCCCCAACCCAGGTCTTTGCTCGTGGTGAAACGTGCGTCTAACCAGGTGCTGCCCGTCCCCAGTGTACAGTCTGCTTACAGCCTGCCACAGTAGCCTGTTTATACTCGCATCTTTCAGGTGAAGGTGTGAGGCCCAGGCGGGTTATCTGTCCACAGACCTGTGGTGATTGGGGAATGACAAGAGGTGGGTGTGCTGAACCAGGTCTAAGCCAGAGCTTGTGTTTTCACCGCTGCCTGCCGTCTGTCACTCAGGTAGGTGGCTAGGAGAGCTGCTGGCTGAGTTACCTGCTGAGTGCTTGGAGATGGATGTGCTCAACTTCTGCAAGTCGGGCCCCGTCTATTCAGCCTGGCCAGGCTGTGTGGTCCTCGTGGCATGGCGTTTAGTCAGGCTTGCACTGGCCACAGGCCCCGAGCGGGCTCCTGGTGATGCATGAGCTCAAGTCATAGCTTAGGAACTGTTGATAATGCTGAGGATAGGAGAATTCTGCTTGGGGTTTGGGGAAATCTTCAAAAAGCTTTTCAGTGGTTCTCAGGAACCACCTTCTGCTCTGACATGTGGTCTCTGGAGGACCATCAGTGAGAGCCGGTGATGCGGCGCTTCCTTGGGGAAACTGAGTCATAATCTGGCCTGGCCCTCGCTCTTCTGTAGAACTCTATCTGCACTGGACCGAAGCTTGGCTTCTCATAGTTAAGGCAGGGCGTAGAAACAGAAGCAGTGACAGGAGCCAGACCTCCCACCTTCTGTGCCCCTTAGAGATCTTTGGGCCACACTCCCAGAGGGGTAAAGAATAGGGAAGTTTCCAATGGAGGGGATGGGATGCAGAACTCTGGTGGTTAGTAAATCACTGATAATAATAAAAAACCTAAAACCAAAAAAAAAAAAAAAAAAGGAGGAAAAAAAAGTCAGCCTCGAAGACTTTACCATGGAGGAACCAGAGAGTGTAGACCCCCAGGGAGCACTCCTTTTGCAGAGACAGAAAAGTGACACCCCACCAGATTGCACCCCGTGAGAGGATCCAGACTGGCTAGATCCAACTCCACTATATCAGTTTCTTGTAAAGAGGATTCTTTAAAAGAAAATCCATTAAAGAAAAGAGTTCTTTCAGCACAAGGACCGGCGTAAGGATCCCGGTTCGAGCCCCTGGCTCCTCACTTGCAGGGGAGTCGCTTCACAGGGGGTGAAGCAGGTCTGCAGGTGTCTGTCTTTCTCTCCTCCTCTGTCTTCCCCTCCTCTCTCCATTTCTCTCTGTCTTATCCAACAATGACGACATCAGTAACAACAACAACAATAAAACAAGGGCAACAAAAGGGAATAAGTAAATAAAAAGAGAATGCTTTCAAAGGAAGCTACTTTAAATATTTTAAAATATCAAATTGATTGCTAAATTACATGGGATAGGCATTTTAAGTAGGTAGAATGGGAATTTTAAATTATTTTAAGTAGAAAAATCAATAACAGGTTTTAAATTTTAAAAATTTTGAGCTTTCTAGGTTTAAAAAAAGAAGTGGATGAACTAAGGTTAGACCACTCATTTTCCTTGGATCTCTTTGCAGGTTTCTGGTGAGGCTGGGGGCTGGGAGGAATGGCAGCAGTGCAGATCTCATATCTTAGACCACGTGGCTGTGCTGGGTCTCCTGCCATTTTGTTTTTAATTATTCATTCTTAATTCTTCTTTAATTGTCTTCTTTTCGCCTCATCTGAGGCTCCCAGCTGAATTTTAAAGAGACAGAAAGAGGGAGAGACACCACAGGACAGCTTTCCCCAGTGCTAAGGGGGTGGGTGGTGAGGTTCAGACCTGGGTTATATGAATAACAAGACGGGCACCTGCCCAGGTGTGCTAGTTTGCCAGCCCTTATCATGTTTTAAAAATTCTCACCAGGATTACTGACGAATCTGTCAGCTCCTAGTGGCCATTTTCCCCCTTTTATTTCATAGGACAGAGCCATTGGAAGGGGAGGGCAAGTAAAGAGGAGAAGCAGTACCTGGAGCGCCTGGTCACTTCTTGTGAAACTTACATCCTGCAGTTGGGGACTGGGGGCTTGAACTCCAGTCCTTGCGTGTGTCACATGCATGCTCAACTGGGTGTGCCACTGCCTGGCCCTGTTACTGTCATAAAAAATAGTTCTGCAAAATGAGTCCATCTTTGTTTTGACTCTATGCACTGTATACCTCCCAGGCCACTTGGCTCACTCTCCTGAGCCCACCCACCCGCCCTGGTTTCTGGTCAGTACTTTTCTGATCCAGCTTGTCTCCAAGCCAGATGCCTGGGAAGCTTTCTCAAACCCTACTCTTCCCCACCCCGCATGTGCTTTACTTACTCAAGTTACCCCCAGCTAACTCTCTCTCTTTCTCTCCACCTTCTCGCCTGCCTTGCTTCTGGCTCTGTGGATCAGAGTGCAGGTGAAGAGTGTGGGCTCTGGAGTCAGACTTGATTTTCAGGTCCTCCACTTACTGGAGGTGTGAGCAGCCTGGAGAAGCGGCCTTGGGAAACAAACCCCTTAGGGACGTGGCGTCACTGGCTGCTCACCGGTTCCCCAGACCCCAGTCATTCCCACACCTACACACTGCCTCATGCCACCTGGACTTTCATTTACTTGCTGCTTCTACATCCGCTCACTCCTCAACACGTACGTGAGCGCTTTACAGCATCAGCGCTGCTGTCCCTCCTGTCTGGCCTGGAGCCCCGAGAGCTGTTAGCTGTGACCCTGTGCTACCTGCTTTAAGGTTGTTTTTTAATTTAATTTGGTTCTGGGGAGGAACCTGGGGACTTAAGCATTTGCAACACCTCTGAGCTGCTTCTGCTGCACAGTCTTTTAAGATATTTTATTTTTTATGAGATAGAATGAAAAAGAGGAGAGACGGCAGCACCACAGCACCACTCAGTCCCAGCATGCTCTGTGCTAGAGATCCAGCCCGGGGCTTCGAACATGCAGGTCCTGCGCCTGGCATTTTTCAGTCTGTTGGACTGTCAAGAAAGTCATGACCTATTTTTGCATAGAAAAAATAGGTTTCCTGGAGCATGATGGCAGAGGGGGACCTAGGCTGGGTTAGAGTGTTACGTGGAAAACTGAGAAATATTACACATGTACCAACTACTGTATTTTACTGTCAACTATAAACCATTAATTCTCCCAGTAAAGAAAAATAGAAAAAGTGTGTGTGTGTGTGTGTGTGTGTGTGTGTGTGTGTGTGCGCGCAATTTTTATTTGATTTTATTCCCACCAGGGTTGTTGCTGGGACTTGGTGCCGGCACTACAAATCTACTGCTCCTGGCAGCCCTTTTTTTCCATTCATTCATTCATTCATTCATTCATTCATTGCATTATACTTGATAGGCCAGAGAAAAATTGAGAGGCAAGGGAGAGACACCTGCAGACCTCCCTACAAATGGGAAGTTGGGAGCTCAAGCCCTGTTCCTTGTGCGTGGTAATCTGTGCCCTCAACCTGATGCCACCCCCCCGCCTGGCTCCCCAATAGGTGTGTGTAGTGGGGAACAGCGGGAGAGACCCCACAGATCTACCCCAGCATCCGTGGAGTTCCTCCCCTTCGTGCTATCCGTACTGTGTGAGGGGTCAGGTGCAGGTCCTCAGGCATGGTAAGCTGTGCATATTACCCACCAAACCTTGTTTTAGGTCATTCAGGTAATCCAGAATCATTTAGGGAAACGCTGCTCTTCATCTCGTCTCTAATTTATTTCATTCTTTTTTTAAAATCCTGTTTTAAAGACCTGTAGCCTACTAAGTAGGGTGTGTGTGTGTGTGTGTGTGTGTGTGTGTGTGTGTTGCCCTTTATGCATTGTGAAAATTGGATAATTTTGGATTTGGGGAAGAGGAGCTAACTCAGCTGATTTGAAGACAGTTTTCTCTGGGCACAAGGAGGGTGGGGAAGTAGATATGTGTCATACCTGCTTTAGCCTGCGTCTCCAGATTCCCAGTGGATGACCTGAAGGAGACTGAGACAATGAGAGGCCCTCAGTTGAAGAATGAAACACCCTGGAGGCGTGGACATCTTGGGCAAGGACAGAAAGCGGGCAAGTGGAGAAGACGCTTAAGCTATGTTTTCCTGAAGGGAAGCTGGACCTAAAAGTTGTGTGTGGCTTATTGTGATGGGAGGAAATTAAGCGGTGCCTTGAGCTGCAGTCCTGGACTGAAGTTGGATACAAACGGTTGCCCAGAAGTTAAGTGTGTCCTTTGTGAATGCTACGCTTCAGCACCTCAATATGTTTACTCCAGAGTATGTGACTGTGTGTTGGGCCCAAAAGGTCCCTTCTACTCAGCTTTGGTAAAAGTGTTGTGGTAAGCCTCCTGGTAGCCTGGAACTCAACGCCAGAGTCAGTGGTGTGCTATTTTAATCTCACTAATTGGAACAGGTGGCCGCTCTTGGAGACTGAATCACTGCCTGGCATAGACTTTAATTTATCTGTAAATCTGAAGCCCTTTCAGTGAGAGCTGTTGGGACAAAGCTCTTGCAAGCTTCAGCCGTTCAAAGCACAGAAGACCGAGAGGGAGATGGAAGAGGGACACTTTGATAGTTTGCTGCTTTGACTAAGTTCTTAAATGTTGACTTGAGCTAGTGAAGAAATATGGAGAGTAGCTTGTCCAGCCTCTTGGGAAGTCCACTTATATTTTTCCAGAGGAGCCAGATGAATTTTTTAAAATTTATTCCCTTTTGTTGCCCTTGTTGTTTTTTTGTTGTTGTAGTTATTGTTGTTATTGTTGTTGTCGTTGTTGGATAGGGCAGAGAGAAATGGAGAGAGGAGGGGAAGACAGAGAGGGGGAGAGACAGACAGACACCTGCAGACCTGCTTCACTGCCTGTGAAGTGACTCCCCTGCAGGTGGGGAGCCGGGGGCTGGAACCGGGATCCTTACCCAGGTCCTTGTGCTTTGCGCCACCTGCGCTTAACCACTGCACTACCGCTAAAATGAATCTTAAGTATGGTCTCAAGGGGACTTGATGTTGTCCTCATGTTTTTATAGGTGTTCGCACATCTGCAGGCATGAACTGATGGGTGTGCCTACGTGATTCAACTCACTAACAATTGCGGCTGTTTTAGCTCCATTAACACACCTCTGATGAAATCCCAGATGGCCTCCCACGGCCACCCAAGTGTGAGCTTTGGGTAGTGTCCTGTCAGTATCCTGCTTTAAGTCCTTCAGCGGGGCAGAATTCCACCTTTGTAGCCTGGCACGCAGAGCTGCATCCAACCCTTGACTTTGACCTACTCTCAGCCCTTGAACTCTGACCTTATTTCTTGGATTTCCTGAGTCATGTTTCTGCTCCAGTGTCTCACATAGGGACAGCTATGGTCCTTTTCTTTTCTCACCCCCCCCCATTTCCCTTTATTTATTTCAGATAGAGTCAGGGAGAAATTGAGTGGGAAGGGGAAATGAAGAGATGGGGGTGGGGGAGAGGCCCCCGCAGCGCTGTTTCCTGCAGGGGGACACTGGAGCCTTGAACCCGGGTCCTTGCGTACTGCAATGTGTGTGCTCTTTACCAGGTGTCCCACTGCCTGGTCCCTGCTGTGTGCAGAGCCTGGTACACACTGGCTTGTTAGGAAAGTGATGAGATATTTTTGCATAGAAAAATAAATCATGACTTTGCTGACAATCCAACAGTTGTCAGTACTATTGCTATATAATACACACACACAC
The DNA here is from genome assembly GCF_950295315.1 of Erinaceus europaeus. NCBI lineage: Eukaryota > Metazoa > Chordata > Mammalia > Eulipotyphla > Erinaceidae > Erinaceus > Erinaceus europaeus. The sequence continues at coordinate 127,527,889 of NC_080168.1, read as the reverse complement.
ACACACACGCACACGCACACGCACACGCACACGCACACACACACACACGTGCAGTAGTACCAAGCAAAGGAACGTGGGTATGTTGTGATGTTGTGAGATTGCTCCGTGGACTTAAGCTGTAAGACACTCTGCTCCTGATCCGCATCAAAGCAGATCACTAGACTTTGTTTTAATTTATGGATTGGATTCCAAATTTTAAATTTTAATTTATGGATTGGGGTGTTCCATAGTTTATGTTGTCATTTCTTTATTTACAAAAGGACATGTAGATTGCTTCTAGCCTTTGCTTATTATAGATACTTTAATAACTATCTTCAGAATGCCTTTTTTTTTGCACATTTTTCAGAATTCTTTTCTAAAATATCTGTATTTCCTTATTATTAGATAGAGACAGGGAGAAATTGAGAGGGGATGGGAGATAGTGAGTAAAAGAGGCAAGGAGACACCTGCAGCCCTGCTTCACTTGTGAAGCTTTCCACCTGCAGGTGGGGGCCCGGGGCTTGAACCTGGGTCCTAGTGCACTGTAACACATGTGCACTCCTGGATGAGCCGCCTGCCAGCTCCCCTGTAACTTTTTTTAATTTGCATTTTTCTTGATACAAATGAGGTTGTGGGGGTGGGGGAGGAAAGCCGGTCTCCCAATTCCCCCAATTCCCAATTCCCTTGGGTGTTTGTAGCATTTACGTGGATCAGATTGCACATACTTAAAACACTTTGTTACAAATTGCCTGTTTCTGCATTCTCACCGTTTGCCTACTGGGTTATATTTAGTAATTTTTAAAATCTGGTTATAGAAGTGTTTTCCTTACTAAATAAGTGGCCCATAGTGCGCCCTCCACTTCTCATTCAAGCCTTACTAATTTCCTGCTGTTATGTGACAGACCGCTCCAGACCCAGCACATTCAAACATACCTGTTGATCCCATCGGGCCCGCCATGGGCCGGGCGTCCCGCCTGCTGCCTGCATCCTGGGAGTTCCGGCAGCCTGAAGTCAGGATGGCGGCCAGGACCGTGGTCTCAGGCCTCCGGCACGTGGGACTCTTTCCCAGACTCACCGCTTATTTACTCAGTCAGGTCCTTGCAGATGTGACTCAGGCCTCCATCTGCCGAGATGATGCCTGTCTTGTGGTTTTGTCCACGACATGGCGGTTTGTTTCCTCAAGACCAGTGAGAGTCTGTTGCCTTTTGTTTCTGGGCTCTAGGCCTTCTTCTAAGGGTTCACGTGATTAGGTCAAGCTCACCCGGCTAATCTGCCTTTGGTTAATGGAAGGATTAAGGCCCTTCATTGAGTCTGTAAAACTTTTGTACCTTTGCCATATAAGGCGATCTAGGCCTGGGAGCAGAACTCCATTCTGCTCAGCAGTCTTGCTCACACACAGGAAGGAGGTCATGCAGGGTGTGTACCCAGTAGGTAGGGCTCGTAGGCACCATCTTAGGGTACCTAGATGCCATGCACACTTGAGGATATGCCTTGTCTGTCTGTGCTAAGCATAGACCAGTACTTGGTGAACACTGACTGAATGTCAACCTGAAGTCGTCACGAGGAAACTAAGTTGGAGAGGACGGGCAGTGGCACACCGGGCTGAGCGCACACATTACCTGGCCTCAAGCCCCGCTTCCCACCTGTAGGAGGGACGCTTCATGCGCTTTGCAGCAGGTCTACAGGTGTCTGTTGTTCTCTCTCCCACTCTGTCTCCCCCCACACATGCACACACATGCTCCTAGTTGCTCTGTCCTATCTACTAAAAACAAAGGGAAAAAATGGCTGCATTTTTTTCTGCAGGCACAATGGATTTATGGCGCCTGCACTGAACCTCCAACAACCCTGATGGCAATAATAAAAAAAGGAAGAAAGAATGTAAGCTGGGGAGACAGCGAGATGTAAAGTTTAGCAGTAGAACACAGGCCTTGCAAGCCTGAGGTCTCTGATTCAGCCCCCAGTAGCACATATGCCAGAGCTGAATGAAGCTCTAGCTCCTCCCTCCCTGTCTCTGGCACTAAGGTTGTTGCTGGGGCCTGGTGCCTGTACTGTGATACCTCTTCACATCTAGAGGAGCTTTGCCCCTCTAGATGGAGACCAGGGGCTTGAACTCAGGTCCCTGGGCATGGTGAAGTGTGTACTGTACTGTACTGAGTAAGCCACCACCTAGCCCTCTCTGGGTTTTCTTACCCTTCTTTATCATTCTCTTCTCTATTTCATAAGCAGAAACGGGGGGGGGGGGAGAGAGAGACAGACAGACAGACAGACTTGCAGCCCTGCTTCACCACTCATGGAGCTTTCTCCTTGCAGGTGGGGACCAGGGGCTTGAACTTGGATCCTTGCACATTGTAATGTGTGCGCTTAACCAGGTGCGCCACTGCCTGACCTCCAGCAAATAACATTTTTTATAAGAAAGTTTTTTCTGTCTATATGTTTGTGTTATTCCGAGAATGGCCTTTAATATTTTGAGATTCTTTTCTAAAAGCAAAAAATAATGGCCTGTTTTTTCTAATATAGTTTACTTTTTTATTAGTATGTATTTCTACCTGTGATCGAGTTAGAATAGGGCTCCCTTTCAGATACCTACAGTTATCCCTGCACTGCTTTCCTCTGTCCATACTTATAGTCCATATTTATAGATTCATTTTTACAAATTTGTACTTTTTATTAGTGTTTTTGTTCGAGAGAGAGAGAGACTCACAACACGAAGCTTCCTTCAATGTGGTGAAGGCTGGGTTTGAACCTGGGTCACACACATGGCAGAGCAACACACTATCCAAGTAAGCTTATTTTGTCAGCCTGTTTTTTTTGTTTGTTTTGTTTTGTTTTGTTTTTTGCTTTGAAACCCAAACCAGGTTTCAGTCAGAAACATTTTGAGAATTTTGGTCCACACTTAGAAACTTTCCAGTCGGGGTGATCCTGACATCTGCACAGCAAGGAAGGGCCCACAGGCGAAAGCTTGCTTTATGTTCACAGTCTGTGTTTAGATTTCTTTTGGACAGAAGTTACCTTTCAGCAGTTCTCTTTAACATAGACTTCTAGCTGCCCTCACAGCAGGGAGAGTGAGGAGTCAGCCTTCGCTGTCCCCGAGAACAGCAGCCCCGGGTCCCTGTGCTCTGCTGGCTACCGACCCAGGACCCTCTCCCTCAGTAGGCGCTGGGAGACTTAAGGGGAATTCAGCCAGATGTCAAGTTTCTAGTTAATACGACTTTTTTCTTTTCGTTTTAGTTACCCTGGTGGCTCAGCAAATATCAAGAGCTATGGAGGGGTGGTTTGTGCACCTGTGTTAGTTGTGGAGCTGTCCACCTGCCTCGTAATCCGAGCCTGTCTCACACAGTGAGAAGCTGAAAGTGCATAAGCTGTGCCCAGAAGCAGCACTTCCCACGGCATAACCTGACCTAAGAGCATGCGCGTGAGGGAGTGAATCTGCTCTTGGTGAACATGCTGTGCTTGGGATCAGCGTTGTGCTTGTAAAAGCTTTCTTTTTTTTTTTTCCCTCCAGGGTTATTGCTGGACTCGGTGCCTGCACCATGAATCCACCGCTCCTGGAGGCCATTTCTCCCCCCTTTTTTGTTGCCCTTGTTGTTGTAGCCTCGTTGTGGTTATCATTATTACCATTGTTGATGTTGTTGGATAGGACAGAGAGAAATGGAGAGAGGAGGGGAAGACAGAGAGGGGGAGAGAAAGACAGACACCTGCAGACCCGCTTCACCGCCTGTGGAGTGACCCCCCTGCAGGTGGGGAGCCGGGGGCCCGAACCGGGATCCTTACGCTGGTCCTTGCGCTTTGCGCCACGTGCGCCCAACCCACTGCGCCCAACCCACTGCGCCACCGCCCAATCCCCTGTAAAAACCTCCTGATTTAAGCAGACTACCACGTAAGATTTGTTGTGTAAGGCCAGCCAGAGAATACCTCTTATGCTGTGCAGTTTGGCCTGAATTGGTGCCTTTTGGGTACGTACATGAGCACTAAAGTTAAAGCGAGAGTCGTCTTTCATTCAGCCAGGTCGGGTCATTATGTCCAGTTTCTATCTGGGGAACTTTTATTTATACTCAGATCATCTGTCAAGTCCTTGCACTTAAAAAGGCACTACTGTTTTGCTGGGTAGGATCATATTATAAACTCTTCCCTTGAGAAGTTTCTCTGGTCCACTGGCCACCTAAAATGATTTTAGTAGAAAGGAAGTTTTTGAGGGCCTGGAGGCTCAAGTTAAGCTCTTAAAGATGCCTTGTAGTTGGCTGTTTAAGGACATTTTGCAGACAACACTTTTTGGTGCCTATATTTCTCTACAGAAGAGAGGAGATGGTAGTGGCAATTATGTGGAGTTGTACCCCTCTTATCATATGGTTCTGTTAGTGTTTCCTTTTTATAAATTAAAAAAAAACCAGGTATGTTTGGTATACACTAATAAAAATGTTCATCAAAAGAAAGTTATTAGAAGTAGATGAGATAAACTGTAAATTCAGATACTTTCTCAACTCCCATTTTTAAATAATTTGTCCCACATTTGGGGTAATTTTAATGACAGAGCCACTAAGTAAGAATGACAGTGTGCTTTCACATGGTAGACACTAAACCTATTTGATGTTTTCTGATGCTCTTGGCATTTCAGAAAGCTTCGTGTGGTAGTAAATATCTCCTTAGTTTATTTACAGTGGCCTAAAATGAGCCTGATTGTTTTTCTAGGGCACTTACCTTATTAAATTCTTAGTGCATTTTAATTTTAAGTTTATATTTGCTTTGGTTGTTTAAGGTTGAAGTTAATGACCTTTGGAATTACATGCAGTGACCTCAGATTGCAAAATTATAATGTAATAAAATAACTCATGAGAAAAAAAAAGACAGCTTACACCCTAATTAAAAAGTAAACCAGATTCATAGCAGGAAGACAGTTCTGAGCATGAGAAAAGAACACATTAAATAATTAACCGAGTAGTTATGATCAAATGGCAAGTAGACAAAGTTAATTGCTAAATGCTTCAAATGTAGAAGATACATCTAGAAATGATACACATACATGTACTCTCTAGACTGAATAGGTGCTGACATTTTTCCATATTTGTGTCAGATTTCTCTCACTTAATTTTCAGACATAAGTGGTCTGAGATAGCACTAATTGGCTACCTTTTCCCTCTGAGCTTCTCAGCAGTTTCCATAACCTGAAATTTCATTTCTTGTTTTTATAAATTGGATGGATCCGTAAGCGATGTGTAATATTACATTTACATAAATGGCATATCCTGTACCTTACTATCTTTGTCAGCATAATAACACGGTGGTTTAAAATTCCTCCCCGTTTTATTTATTTATTTATTTTCCCTCCAGGGTTATTGCTGGGGCTCAGTGCCTGCACCATGAATCCACTGCTCCTGGAGGCCATTTCCTCCCCTTTTTTGTTGCCCTTGTTGTAGCCTTGTTGTGGTTATTATTGTTGTTGTTGATGTCACTCATTGTTGGATAGGACAGAGAGAAATGGAGAGAGGAGGGGAAGGTAGAAAGGGGAGAGAAAGACAGACACCTGCAGACCTGCTTCACCGCCTGTGAAGCGACTCCCCTGCAGGTGGGGAGCCGGGGGCACGAACCGGGATCCTTCCACCGGTCCTTGCATTTTGCACCACATGCATTTAACCTGCTGCGCTATTGCCCTACTGCTCGAACCCCCCTCCCCATTTTTTAAACTAATGTACAATACCTTCTTAACTGAGCCAGGGTGTGTTTAAAGCATTCTCTTGGTGTGCAGGCAGGCTGACTAAGAAGGCCTTTATGTTTGTAGGAGAATTTCTCTAGAGAAGGAGCTAGAAGTGACATTGCTAGGGCAGACTAAGGAAGAAGAATGTCTACACCATTGTCAGAGGTTCTTAAGTGCTTTTGTAAGTAACTACATGTGCACTAGTGATTTTTTTTTAAATACACCTTAACATCTAGAAATAGAAAAAAAAGTCAAAATGATGCTGGATTTTGTGTAGGTGTTGAGTAGTATTTGTCTGAAGTTTGTGTGCATTTTTTATTTTATCTGAAAGCAAATGTAAAATCATTTTGAATTGGCTACTAGACTGCGTTTTGAATGTCATCATTCCTTTAACGTCCCTCCTCCTGGTACAGTCTGTACAAGCTGATGTGCGGTGTTTTTCAGTACGTAATATCCACACAGTGAAACTCTTCTTCTGTAAATGTGGATTGTGGCACTGGTTTGCAATCACCGCCCAGCTGAGGTCCAGAATACTGCCTTCACCTCAACACTCATCCTCACCTCTTTACAGTCCACTCTTCCTCTGCGGTCTCACGTCTTCATAGTTTCCCCTTCCTAGTATGACTTCTCGCACTCATCATAGTGCTTTGAGGTTGCTCCACGCGATTATAAGTACTGGCCGTTTATTCCTCTTTATTGACTTAAATGCAGGGCCTCACAGCTGACTGTACTTGTCTCCGTTTTTCTCGTGTCACTGCCACAGTGTTATGAAGACTGTAGCGTGTCAAACTCTAGTTTGAAAGGACACTAATTTCTTCTTCTTCTGTTGTTGTTGTTGTTTTAATATTTACTTATTTATATCTATTGATAGGACAGAAAGAAATTGAGAGGGAGATGAGAGATAGAGGAAAGACACCTGCAGCATTGCTTCACCATTCATGAAGTTTCCCCTGCAAGTGGGTCCTGGGGGCTTAAGCCAGGTTCCCACCTTCCTGGTAATGTGTACATTCAGCTAGGTGGGCCAGTGCCTTTCTGAGCAGTGGGGTCATGCTGTGATTTCTCTTTTTTCCCCTGGTCTCTCTTCCTCTACTGAAAACAAACAAACAAACAAAAAAAAAACAACAGCAGAGAGTCTACCAGCTCAGAGTCCCAGAAGATAGTCTTGGTGATTAAAAAGCAAAACACTGAGATGGCTAATGTCAGGGTGGGAGACAGCTGTCCAGGCCACACAGCCCATGAATTCATTTGGTCTGGTCCTAGCAAGGCAACCTTAGATCAGACTTGGAATTCCACAAAGCCAGGAGCTCGTTTAAGTGCTTTGTTTTTTGTTTTTTAAATCTGGGTTATAGTTCTCGACACTGGCTGCCTGCCATTGCCCCAGTCCTGTCAGAGCACCCCACTCTCCTGGCCAGCTCCCTGCTTTATGTGCTAATTTTTTAAGTTGATCATTCTGTATGGCCTGAAAATGATGGTATAAATATCTGAATGGCCACTGACTGAAAAAACAGGCCCTCACCCCTGGGCTAGAGCATGCATCCAGTTTGACCTGCATTCCAGAGCCCATCTCCAGCCGTCTGGCAGAACTCCTTCAGTCTCTGAAAAGAGAGAGAGATGCAGACCCTGTGTAGATAAATTTGCCTCTGGGTAGTAGAATGGTGGGTGTTTTGTTTTTCTTCTTCTAGCTCTTAGGCATATTCATAACTCTTCTAAAATAAACATGGTTCACAATGAAATGTATCTATGATGAGTAGACTTTGTCCTGAAAAAACAAAATCTCATTGATGCTATAATTAATTGGTTCTCCCTCTTGTCTTGGCCTGGGAAGAGGCAGTGGGCCAAATGTTTGACCCTGGTGATGGAAACCAGCAGCACCTGCAGGCTGTGGGCATCCCAGGCTGCACGTTGTAGGTACAGTGTGGTTCTAAAACTTTTCCTGACTTTTCCTGCTACACTTCAGATTAGAGCTGATTTGAAGCAGGCAGGGCCCAAAGTGTAGGTTTCAGTAGAAAATGTACGGACGGGCCACCCTGCCCCAGAGACCCTTCCCTGTCCTGAGGGCCTCTGGGCCTCTAGGGCTCTGAGACCCCTCACGTGGACCCCTCAGGTGTAGGCACTGCCCTTGGATGCTCAGACTGGGAGGGCAGACTCGAAGACAGGTAATGTGAGTCTCTCAGGGGCTCCTGGCCTCATGTGGATGAGTTCTAGAAAGAACTGAACCAAAGCTCTGGTCCAGAAGCAGTGGACGCCATTTTGTAAGTCCAGCCCCTCTCCCTCCACACCCGTGCCCTCCTGTGGGGGTTGTCTCCTGGTAGCAGTTGGTAGGACATTATTGAGAGAGGGTCCTTTGTGGTTAGCCCTGAGCTGTGCGTTTTGTAGGGGTGTGTATACATCTTTGTATCCTCATGCAAGGGAAATACTGAATCATGGGCGTCACAGGTAGACGGGTTATTCGATTTGACTCTGACAGAAGAAGCGTGTTGTAGAGAAGGGAGGCACAGAGATGCTAATTGTCATGGCAACCAGCAGGTTTTTGTAGTAGAACACACTGCCTTTGTAACTCAAACCAGTCACCTTTTCTTTTCTTTTCTTTTCTTTTTTTTTTTTCCCTTTCTAACTACAGACAACAGACTTGATACAAATGCAAAGATACAGTACCATTTCTCAGTGGGACATTATTGTTAAATTTATTTTGAGGGGGGTTAGTCTTTCAGGGATTTTTTTTTTTTAATGCCTTCATTGAAGTTCAGAGTCCAGTGCTTTGGAGTCACAATGCCAGGTGCTGAGGTGCTGCCGTTACTGTACATGGATCCTCCCTTCCACAGACTTGCCCCCCCAGCCCCGTCTCAACCCGTCTGAGTCGTGTGGTCAGGATTCCTATGAAGGATCAGAATGGGAAAGCATTTGGAATTTGACAGACAGCACCTTCTGGGCACAGCTCCTCCCTGGGAAGGAGTATTCCATCTCCCATACTTTGAATTTTTAATATTTTTTTCTCCTTGCCCTTGTATGATCCTGTTCTCTCTCCCCCCACCCCCCCCACCACGCTTTTTTCCTGAGATTGAGCAGATGTTAGTTAAGATGCTTAGAAAGCTCATTTCTGGAAGTCAGGTGGTAGTGCAGCAGATTAGGCACACAAGACACAAGGACCGGCATAAGGATCCCAGTTGGAGCCCCTGGCTCCCCACCTGCAGGGGTGTCGCTTCACAGGTGGTGAAGCAGGTCTGCAGGTGTGTATCTTTCTCTCCCCTCTCTGTCTTCCCCTCCTCTCTCCATTTCCCTCTGTCCCATCCAACAACAACGGCATCTATAACAACAATAACCACAACAAGGGCAACAAAGGGGGGGAATATAGTCAGTGGATTCATGGTGCAGGCACCAAGCCCCAGCAATAACCCTGGAGACCAAAAAAGAAAGCCCATTTCTGTAAGTTGCCACATAGACAAGTTCAAAGTACACACACACACACACACACACACACACACACACACACATGCCCCACTCACTGTCTAAAAACCCTGGAGGGGCGGGCGGGCGAGCGTTGTTGGTTGACTTTGGGCAGTCCGGGTGAGGTTTCGAAGACCCGTGTGAGCAAGGAGCCCTGGTGTGAACGGGTGGAGTGTAAGCACCGCCTTGCCTTGAGTGTCTTTTCATGGTGTCTGTTCACCTTGAGAGAAGGTAAAACCTTAGATTTGTCTTCACATCCTCAAACTGGCCCGGAGCACCCCCCTCCCCCCCACACACTATACCTTGAGAGGGGCCATGGGCCCTAATAGACTTCCTCAGACGGCATCATCAGTGTCGGTGGCACCTGGCGGGGCCCTAATAGACTTCCTCAGACGGCATCATCAGTGTCGGTGGCACCTGGCGGGGCCCTAATAGACTTCCTCAGACGGCATCATCAGTGTCGGTGGCACCTGGCGGGGCCCTAATAGACTTCCTCAGACGGCATCATCAGTGTTGGTGGCACCTGGTCTCCATAGTGCGCGGCATGCAGAATCAGTCACCTGGGCAGCTTTGCATGTCTCTGGATTTAAAAGCAAGGTTCCTTTAACCCCTTAGCTCAGCTTCCTCCTCCCCTCCCAACACCCAAGTGACTCCTGAGTGACCCCTTCCACCAGGCCAGGGGACAGCGGAAAGGAAATGTCGGGCAGAGTCTGTTCCCAGGCAGCACAGGTGTGGCGCGTGCCTACAGGTGAGTCCCCTGAACACGCCCCCAGCACCTCCTGTGCTCGATGCCCCAGGGGTAAAATCAGGCCCTCCCCGCATCAGGATCGTACTCTTCGAGGGCAAGATGGACCGGCCCCAGCCACAGGTTAGATACATCGTTGAGAGGCAAGGCCTTAGCTCAGCCAGAAGAGTGGTGCCCGAGCACGTGTGAGGCCCTGGTTTGATCCCTGGCCTCACACAGGAGCACCATGGACAGCTGAAGAGGGTGCTGTGTGGGTGGTGGTGTGGTTTGCTGGACTTGAAAGCATGGGGCGCCAAGTTTGGTCCCTGGCATCACGTGTGCTGGAGTGATACTCTGATGTGTTCTGCCCCTCTCTCTTTCTCCTCTCTCTCTTCTGTGTCTCATGCTAATAGAGGGATGAATGGGTTTTTTTTTCTCTCTTTTTCTTTTTCTTTTTTTGTCTCCAGGGTTATCACTGGGGCTCAGTGCCTGCATTACAAATCCACTGCTCCTGGAGGCTATTTTTCCCCTTTTGTTGCCCTGTTTATCGTTGTTGTTGTTATTGCTGTTATTGTTGTTGGATAGGACAGAGAGAAATGGAGAGAGGAGTGGAAGACAGAGAGGGGGAGAGAAAGACACTGCAGACCTGCTTCACTGCCTGTGAAGTGACCCTTTTGCAGGTGGGGGTGGGGCAGGGGCTCAAACCGGGATCCTTAGGCCAGTCCGTGTGCTTTGCAGCATGTGGCTTAACCCACTGCACTACCACCCCACCCCTGGAATTTTTTTTTTTTGCCTTCAGGGTTATTGCTGGGGCTCAGTGCCTGCACTGGAATCCACTATTTTTCCCTTTTGTTATCCTTATTGTTTATTGTTGTTGTTATTATTATTGTTGTTGTTGTTGTTGGATAGGACAGAGAGAAATCAAGAGAGGAGGGAAAGACAGGGAGAGAGAATGACACCTACAAACCTGCTTCACCGCTTGTGAAGTGACTCCCCTGCATGTGGGGAACCGGGGGCTCGAACCAGCTTCCTCGAGCTAGTCCTTGTGCTTTGCGCCATGTGTGCTTAACCTGCTGCACTATTGCCCCACCCCCAATGAATCTTTTTTTTAGGTGGTCTTATCAGGGCTGAGCAGTGACATACCTGACTGAGTACCTATTTACTACATGTGATGGCCCAGGTTCGAGCTCCCACTTCCCACCTGCAGGAGAAAGCTTCCTGAGTGGTTAAGCAGGTGTGTCTCTTTCTCTGTGTCTGTTGCCCCTCCTCTCTGTTTCTGTTCAGCCTGTCGAATAAAGTAAAAAAGGAAAAAAGAACTTTGTGCCTTTTATAAATAAAAATTAATAAATAAATTCTCTTTATATAAATAAGTAGTAAATACATTTTTATAAAATAAAAATTTTTTAAAAAGTAAAAGGAAGGAGGAAATGAGTGCAGGGGCAGTGGATTCATTGTGCAGACACCAATCCCCAGCAGCAGAATTGGCGGCAGTAAAAACAGAGCGGCCATATCTAAACGCGGCTCATCTCCCAGGCTCCCTTCCTGTTCAAGACCTCCAAGGGCCCTTATCATCGCGGGCTGTGGGCCAGCTGAGCTACTCCCCCTGGTTACCCGCTTTTCAGTCCCCAGTGCAGACCCCTCTAAGCTGCGAGCTCCGCCTGCCCGCCCGCCCGTTTGAGTTTACACCTTGGTGTGGACGGAGGGTGCCTTTCCCGACAGGGCAGGTGCTTCCTGAAAGAGCCTTCCTGACTCCCACCAGCCCAGCATGGGTGCTGCCCCACCAGCCTGCACCCCATCTGGGATGATGAGCCTTTGTATTCTTGTCATCTATGCTTCTCTTGTCTGTCTCCCTACAGGAAATTGGGCAGAGATTGCATCTCTGGTGCTTGATGCATAATGCAGAATAAATGTTTGGCTAGATAGAGAAATGGCAGGAGACAAAGAAGGAATGAATGAAGCGTTCCACGCACAGATATCAGTGTGATAGTTAAGCTCCCACATTCCAGCAGACAGCAGCATTTCCCTTTGCAGAGCTCAGTGTTTGAGGACACTGACTGACTGATTAGTGAAGGCCATGGCTACGTTTGCTGTTGAAGTAAGGCTAATTAAAGAAGACATGCACTCTTATCTCCATATTTTAAAATTTATCTTCTTTCTGCTTTTGGCTTGTAGGAAAATGTTTGCCCAAAGATGCTAATTCGTGTTTTCACTCAGGGATCTAGAAGAATAGAGATTTTGTTAGCAGGTTTTGTCAGCAGTCTGAAGAAATATTCCCCTTGCATCTGATTACAAAAAAATTCCAAACAATGGTGTACACAAAGCAAAGGTTAACATAGAAAGTGAACTGCGTGTTTTTTGTTACTCATATGAGAACAAACCCCTTTCTAGCAGACCTGAGTTAATGTTCACATTTAACTTTTGGAAAGACCCTAAGGATGGGATGGTTGCCAGGGGAACCAACCAGGATTAGAAATCTGGGACTTTCACGATTCTGTTCTTTACTCCCAGGGAGGGGAGAGAGGCCAGTGCCAGTGGTCCGGTCTATCACACCTTTTTACTGAAGTTCCGGTACAATCCAGGGACAAGCACCCAGTAGAGCACATGCTTACAGTAGAGCACAGCTCTGGGTTCAAACCTCAGCACTATCTGGGGGCACCACTCGGGAGACTCCGTGGTTGGTGGAGTGGTGCTATGGCATCTCTCTCTCCCCTGTCATAGAAAGAACAAAAGCCTAGGCCCGTGAGCTGTGCCCACCCAACACCCCATGGTCTGGTTGTGGCGAGTGAAGTAGGAACTGAGTGTTCTCCTGTATCCTGTTGACCACCCTAGCAAATTGACCAGTGCAAGGAGAGGGTCTTGGAGACCTCCAGTATACTGCCAGTCGGTCAGAAGCAAAGGTGACAGGGCCTTGCAGTTGGGGTCTGAATGGTGAGGGCCACAGGTGAGTAGCAGTCCAGGGCATGGGGGCCTTATCCCATGGAGTTTTATACTGTCTCTGGTTAGATGGTGTTAGGACTGAGTTACATTATAGCTCAGCCAGTCATATTGTGGAATGTTTTGTATGTATATGGGGGGGATACACACACGCACACACACGCACACACATGCACACGTACGTATTTGATGATCAGAAGTATGGTTGTGGTGTGTGAGAGGAGGAGATACACAGGATTAAGTTTTTTTTTTTTTTTAAATCCTGGCCCTCAGGAGTCGGGCATTAGCGCAGTGGGTTAAGCACACGTGGCACAAAGGCAAGAACCAGCGTGAGCATCCTGGTTTGAGCCCCCAGCTCCCCACCCGCAGGCAGGTCCCTTCACAGGCAGTGAAGCAGGTCTGCAGGTGTCTGTCTTTCTCTCCTCCCTCTCTGTCTTCCCCCTCTCCATTTCTCTCTGTCCTATCCAACTACAATGACAACAACAACAGTAATAACTACAACAACAATAAAAACAAGGGCAACAAAAAGGAAGTAAATGTAAATAAAAAATTAAATCCCGGCCCTCAAATACTTCAAAGTATGACCGTCCTTGGAGACAGGGCCTTAACAGAGGGAATCTAGTTAATGTAAGGTCAGTAGGATGGACATGGACTGTAGCTCAATATTCCGTGTAAAAAGGGCAAGTCCTTCTAAAAAGGGGAAATGTGGAGAAAGGCAAACAGAAGAAGTAAGATACGAAGGCACCGGAAAAATTATAAGACTAAGGTTTTGGGGGTATAGTTTCACACCCATACAGAGTGTGTGTAAGTCAGCACAGCCTCCACCCAAGTGTATACACACACACACACACACACACACACACACACACACACCACTGTTGTTCTGAGTCTGAGAGACAGTTTGCTTATGTTTTTTTCAAGTTTGTTTGTTTTACTTCTGTATATCCCACAGTGAGTGAAACAGTAGTCTATCATCTCTTCCTTGTGAGACAGTTTTGTTGGATCAAGTCATTTAGACAGCGGCTCTTTTGTTATGCGGCCCTGGAAAGTGATGCAGTCAGCCAGGTGTTTCCTGTTAGCCTGCAGCAGAATGAAGACACAGAGGACACCTTGAAGCCCTAGGGCGGTACTGGGTGAGCAGGTGGTTGCCTTGGGATTCCCCAGATTAATAGGAAACTTACCATCGAAACAAATAGCACTTGCAGGCCAGCACTAGCAGGCAATGAGCTTCCATGCCCGGGGCACCAGAAATCCCAGATTCAGTCCCCAGCAGTGCTCAGGTCAAAATAAACAAGTCAACAGCATTTTAATTTGCTTCCAGCAAACATGGACCTCAAGTATAAGTCTGTGACCCAATTTGAGAAACAGAGGTGAGAATAAGAGAAGCAGTTTAGCCTCTGGTTCCGAGTCCAGCTTCTGTCTCTGTGTTTCGGCGGTGTACAGAAACGGCAGTGAGTTGGAGATCAGAGCTAAAAGAGTGCGCCTAGCAGGTGTCTGGAACCCACCCTTCCCTGTGGTTTCTCTCTCAGGAAGAAACTCACAGGCCCCTCTGCTCTGGTTTTGAAAGAGCGTCCTGCTCTGCTCAGTCCTGAGCCTTGTTGAACTGGTACGGAGACCCTGAGAGACAAAGGAGCCTGTCCAAGCTTAGGCAGTCTGGGTGGTTGTCCTGTATTCTGTTTAATGGGACAGGCAGAAATCGAGAAAGGGCCGTGTTGGCTTTGCATTTTTAAATAGCAGCTATGTTAAGATAAGAATTGACATCCTCATACAATTTGCCCATTTAAAAGTGTGCGATTCAGTGTTGTTTTTTTTTAGCATATTCATAGAGTTACACAGCCGCCACAGTCAATTTTGTGAACATTTCTGTCACACACACACACACACACACACACACACACACACACACACACACACACACACACACACACACACACCACCAAGAATCTCTGTTCCCCCTAAGCAGTCGCCATTCATTTTCTGCTTAGAAGCTCTAGGCCACTTTCTGTCTCTGCGCATGCCTTGTTTGGGACAGTCTGCAGGGAGAATCAGGCACAATGTGGCCTTTCTGTCTGCCTTCCTGGAGGGAAGCGCCTTCGGGGTCGGGCACACTGGAGCTTCCATCAGCACCGCACTCCCTCTTCTTGCCGAATAGCCTTTCACCGTGTGGGCGCACCACACCGTCCATCCAATCTCCCGTTGCTGCACAGCCAGTGTTTACTTCTCTGGGGCTCTTGCGATCAGTGCTCCTATAAACACTTGTGGACAGGTGGGCTTATTTTATTTTATTTTTGCTGGCATCCATTTTCAGCCTGCTTGGGAATGTGCCTTGGAGCAGATGTGGTAGAGGTAGGGCACCAGGGGAGATCTGGTTAGCCTTTGGAGGGGCCTGCAGACCATGCTCCCCAGCAGCTGCAGCTCTGTAAGTTCCCACCCGCAGTTTATGGGCTCTGTTTCTTCTGTCATTCTGTCTGTCTGGGTCTTAACTGTCCCGGTGGGTGTGAAGCTCCCAGTTTTGTGCTGGTTTTACCATTTCCCTTTTTTTTTTTTTTAACCAGAGCACTGGTCAGCTCTGGCTTATGGTGGTGTGCGGGATTGAACCTGGGACTTTGGAGCCTCAGGCATGAGCATCTCTGTGCATAACCATTATGTTATCTACCCTCCGCCCTTACCATTTCCTTTTAATGAAGGTCCCTGTCATTATATGTGACATTAGGTACAATACCCTTGGCTGAAAGACTGTTGTGACCAAAGACAAAAGTTCAGAATGAACTCTGTGCTTTGCTCCATTCTGCTTCCTAGTCACTTCTTTCCAGACAGATCCTTCACCTGCAGCTGGCAAGACGGCTCAGCTGGCAGGATGCTGGACTTGCTTGCCGCAGGCTCCCTGTTCAGCCCTCCACACCCCATGTACGGGGCAGTGCTCTGGCTTCTCTCTCCTGCCATCTTTCCCTGTATCCTGTACAACTGTCTCTCATATATATATAAACAAAACGAGTATTTTAAAAGCTTACAGGGCCGGGTGGTGGCACATGTGGTCGAGCAAATGTTACAGGGTGCAAGGACCTGGGTTCAAGCCCCAGGCTTCACAAGTGTAGGTGTCTGTGTTCCTGCATTTCTTTCTCCCCCTTCCCTCCCAATTTTTCTGCCTCTATCCAAAGTAACTGTTTTTAAAAGCCTATCTATTTCAGGGTAGAACCAGAGTATCACCATGGCATCTCCCATGGGAGCCCGCCACTCAGCCACACCCTGGCCTTTCAGAGCCCTTTCCCAAGACCGGCTATCCAAAAGATGGGTCGAAATAGCTGTGATGACTACCCTCTGCTTGGACTTGCCGTTGTTGTGGGAAGTGCATACCAGTAGACCCTTCGGAGTCCTCCCCAAGACAGCCATCAGGGGTGCAAGGCCTTGGGCAGCAGCCAGCCTCTGCGGGGGTAGCAGTTGTCTGGCCCCCATCTTTCCTTGGGTAAGGTGGCCTGGGCACTTACTTGCTCGTTGTTTCCCTAGGGGGTAGCTGGACTGTGTGGATGCTATTGTTAGGAGCTGACCACAGCCATGGCGCCCCGTGCCAGTAGGAACAGATGCCACAGCCTCTTCTCAGACGAGCTTTGCAGTCTGCAAATTGTCTCATAAAGACCACAGAGCCTAGCAGAGGGCATCACACCCTGTGAAGTCAGGAGTGTGAAATGAACGAATACCAGTAGGCATTGTAGGCAAGTGTTGAGAATATTCGTTGTGACTGCTGATTGTCAGAGCCACGGACAAAGAGGAAGGTGCAGCCACGTGGGCATGACTAGCAGGTGTCGCTTTAGCACCAGCATACAACATAGCGCAGGGGACAGCCGGGCGGAGGGACATGGGCTCTGAAAACTCGAGTAAGTGGGTGCCGGGCAGTAGTGCTCCAGGCTAGGCAAACATAGCACAAAGCACAAGGATCCCGGTTCCAGCCCCCGGCTCCCCACCTGCAGGGGGGTCATTTCACAAGTGGTGAAGCAGGTCTGCAGGTATCTCTCTGTCTCTTTCCCTCTCTATCTTCCTCTCCTCTCTCAATTTCTCTGTGCCCTATCCAATAAAAATGAAAAATGGTCACCAGGAGCAGTGGATTTGTAATGCTGGCACCGAACCCTGGAGGAAAACAAACAAACAAACAAACAAACAAACAAAAAACTAAGGGAGCTGGGTGGTAGCACAGCGGGTTACACGCATGTGGTGTGAAACTCAAGGACCAGTGCAAGGATCCCAGTTCGAGCCTCTGACTCCCTACCTGCGGGGGGTGGGGGTGGGTGGGTGACTGGGTGGGAGGAGGGAGGACAGAGCTTGCTTCACATATGGTGAGGCAGGTCTGCAGGTGTCTATCTTTCTTTCCCCCACTCTGTCTCTGTCTTCCGGACTCTCTCGATTTCTCTCTGTCCTGTCCACAAATGGGAAAATGCAAAACAAAAAAACAAAAAAAGCAACTATTTAAGCCTTTGTTGCACTTGGCAAGATGATGGTTTGGGGAATGGCCTTAGAAGAGAAACTAAGTCACACTGCACTGTTACTGTTGCTGTTAGGTCTTTCTTCTTCCACCTGTTCTCAGTATCACTTAGCTTTATCTGCTGAGAGTAAGACCAGAAAGTCAACCTGCTACCATGGCTCCCAGGAGCCTAATAAACCTCTGCTTTCATCTGTCCTGAAACAGCTGCTCTGATGTTATCAGCAGTTAAGTCCTCGCTCACTTCGTGTCCTCCATTGAGTCTTGGAAGCTGCAGTTTTTTTTAATTGCCACCAGGGTTATCACTGAGGCTGCATGCCTGCACTACAAATCCACCACTTCCAGCAGCCATTTTTTCCCTTTTTTTAATTAATTTTTTTTTAATTGGAAAGGTCAGACAGTTTGAGAGGGAAAGGAGACAGAGGGAGAAAGAGAGGCACCTGCAGACCTACTTCACCATTCATAAAGCATCCTCCCTGCAGGTGGGGAGTGGGGGCTTGAACCCATGTCTTTCACATGGTAATGTGTGCACTTAACCAGGTGCACCACTGCCTGACCCCCTGAAGTTGCAGTTTGAGCCAGATTCTTGAATTACATGACTTTGCTCAACGTTCAGGATTTCTGTTCTCTTTATCAGCTTCATAATAAAATGACATTGAATGAAAGGATGTTCATTATTCAAGGCCTTGTATTTAAGTTCTGTGAGTCTTGGTCCCTTATCTAAAAATAAATGGAGATCCTCTGTAGGTTCTGATGATGATATGCAAGTTCGCACGTACAGCAGTCACCCAACAAATATTAATTCTCTCTACTTACATAGTTCCGATATTTTTCTGTTGATATACAAGTCCCCACATATGGTAGTCACTCAACAAATATTAATCCTCTTTACTTACATAGCTCAGATATTTTCCCCTACAAGTGTAATTAATCCAAGTCCAGAAACAGAGGGTCTTTTGTACTGTTTGACGTATCTTCACAAAGACTGAGCTCTTGGCAAGATGTAAGCACTGATGGATATGAAAACTACAGTTTGGTAGCTACTGATTGACGTGTGTTTACTAAATAGCTATCAGATTGCAGGAAGCTTACCTAGAATTAAAGAAGCAATCCTAAAAAGATGAATTTTGTCTTCTTGCTTAGACAAAAAAAATACTCTCAAGAATATGTTTGCCCTTTGATAAATATTTGTGAAATCACCATCTTTGCATCTTTGCAATGCCCCAGGTGAAAATCTATGATACATTGTCTAGCTTTGGCTCAAAAGTTATGTCAAGCTAACTCGCATAAAAGCTTAAACTTGAGTGGCTACTAAAGGGTTATTTTGGGGATCCTCTTTGACTTCTAAATTATCATCTCTATGTTAAACAAAAGGCGGGGAGTCGGGTGGTAGCGCAGCGGGTTAAGCGCACACGTGGTGCAAAACGCAAGGACTGGCATAAGGGTCCTGGTTCAAGCCCCCAGCTCTCCACCTGCAGGGGAGTCGCTTCACAGGCGGCAAAGCAGGTCTGCAGATGTCTATCTTTCTCTCCCCCTCTCTGTCTTCCCCTCCTGTCTCCATTTCTCTCTGTCCTATCCAACAATGACGACAACAACAACAACAATAACTACAACGACAAAAAACAAGGGCAACAAAAAAGAAAATAAATAAAATATATTTTTAAAAAGTTAAAAAAAAAAAAAGGAATATTCTTTTGGTCATTGGGTCTTTTTTTTTAGACTTTCAGGGAAGTCATAGTAACAGACTCCATGTCTGATTGGACTCCATGGTAACAAAGGGTTGTGACTTTTATTAGAAAAGAGCCAAGCATGCAAGAAAGATAAAAATCAGAGTGTGGAAAAACGTCCAACAAGATGAATACAGTTTTCAGATCTGTGCCCTAGAACGCAAAGATTTCTCAAGACATCAGTCTCCATTACAAAGTTGAATCCCACGGGGTTGTTACTAGGTCTTAGAGATCAGCACTTACTCCTTAAAGATATGCCTACATTTTTGCTTTTATTCATTCACTCATTTAATATCTCTCTCTCTCCCTCTCCCCCCCCCCCCACGTCATATCAAAGTTTGAAACAGTAATGGAAATCTAACCGAAGATGATTCTGATCTCCAAGCTAGAAAAGAAATGTAGCACTTTTCTTTGTGGAACTGGTTACAGCTGTACATTGTGAGACCGTGTGGGTGGGCCAATTAGAGGCAATTATAACTGGATTAAAGCTTGCTGTGTTGCTTTCCAGGCTGGGGGTTTTGTTTCCCATCAGTGTTTCTCCTTGGAGTTTGGAGACACTGACTCCAGGGCAGGAGTCCTCTTTTTACATCCCTGGGGGAGTCCTCCTCTTTCCTCTGCCAGCTGCTCACTGCAGGCTGACGTGAGCGGCACTGAGCTCAGCCTGCTTTTGCCGGGAGGTGCTGCTGTGGACACATGGGGAGGTGATGCAGACTAAGCCGGCCATTGTGCTCTTCCTGCTTCACCTGCTTATGTGGGGCTGAGTTCACTTTTTTAGCAGATGCTTTTGGTTTGTAATTTCTCCTTCTACTGGTGTTGAAAGGGAAAGAACGCCAAGGGGACAGCATTAGTTACTCTTCACAACAGTGGCATGCTCCGACCTGCTCACTGGGTCCCGACTGCATTAGTCACATTTACATAGAGGCTCATACTGGTGAATCAGTAACTTCTTCACAGATGCTCCCGTGTAAACATAATGAAGAAGAAGTAGTGCTGGTGTAAGAGGAAAGGGTTAGTTCCCCAAATTTCAGGTCTCAGCTGTCTTAGTCAGCTGCTTCGTCCTTGAGAAAGCTATTTGACTTCTTAGACTTTTCCTTATCTTAAAAGGAGGACTTTGAATTCACTGGTTCCCCACCCCCACACACCCACTTGTTTCTAGAAATGGCCCGGGGCACTAGTTTAAAGGCTCCTAGTTTAAAGAGTCTCTCCAGAGATTCTGGTTTATTAGGTCTGGGGTGGGGCAAGGATAGGAGGGGCCCAGGGTGAGCTTAGAGATGATTGGAGCTTGATGTGGGGTGGCCTAGTCTGGGCTGGGCTGGGCGAGTGGGAGCTGCGGGAGGAGGCTGTGTAAGGTAGACCCTTGGGTTCAGCCCTGACTCCTAGGTGTCAGTAGCACCTGGAGACCAGCTGATCGCAATCACAGCTTGAGAAACTCTCATCTACACCATCCAGACTTCTTTCCAGCTTGAAGGATGGCTTGTCCACTCACAGTTCAGACAAGCTGAAATGCCACATGGATGAGAAGGCCGTGTGCAGGCCCCGCACAAGATAGGGTTCAGCTGCCATCCCATCTTGTCATGTTCAGAAAAGTCCATTGTTTTGTTTTTCAAGCAGTGTAGACCCTGAGTGATTTGGCTCACAGAATTTGCTGCCTTCTCTGGCTAGGTTCGTAAAGCTTGATTTCTTCTCGTTTGCATGAAACTCTGCCCACAACGTAGGCATTACCTGGGGACCTGAAAACCCAGCCCCCAAGAGCTGGTAAGTCTTGTTTATGTATGGCCTGGGCATCAGTCTTTGTCTTTTTTTTTTTTTCCCTATAGAGACCGTCAGAAAGGTAGAGAGAGCGAAACAGACCACAGCACTGACTTCTCTCGCTGTGGTAGGGTCCAGGCTTGAACCCGTGTCATACCCATGGCAGAGCAGCACACACTAAGTGAGCTTTTATGTCACAGGCTCTTTTTTTTTTTTTTTTTTTTTGCTTCCAGGGTTATTGCTGGGGGTCAGTGCCTGCACCATGAATCCACTGCTCCTGGAGGCCATTTCTCCCCCTTTTGTTGCCCTTGTTATTGTAGCCTTGTTGTGGTTATTATTGTTATTGTTTATGTCATTCATTGTTGGATAAGACAGAGAGAAATGGAGAGAGGAGGGGAAGACAGAGGGGGAAGAAAGACAGACACCTGCAGACCTGCTTCACCACCTGTGAAGTGACTCCCCTGCAGGTGGGGAGCCAGGGGCTAGAACCAGGATCCTTCCACCGGTCCTTGCGCTTTGCGCCACCTGTGCTTTACCCGCTGCGCTACCGCCCGACCCCCATATGTTACAGGTTCTTCCTAGAGCAGAATGGGATCGGAGAAACTTCAGCTTGAAACTGTGGTCAACTGTTTGCCGGCTGTGAGCTGTCTCTTAGGGCAGTTTGGAGCGAAACATTGTGTTGGGATTCTCTTTGTTTTAAACACACCTATAATTTAGTGAGTCATAGTGGAGGTAGGGGTGTGTGTGTGTTAGATATATGTATATGTATATTTTAAAGCAATGTTTGAATTGAAAATGATGCCATCTTAGTCTTTCTCACAGACTGTGTGCCTCTCCTTAAGTGGATCCAAGGGATCTTCAATTCAGGAGCCTGGTGTTTAAGGGGATATGGTTTGCTTAGTGGTGGGTGTGATCTCCTCTGACCATCTGTCTATCTGCCTTCACGTTGCCTCCTGTTGGCAGCAACAGAGCGCTTCTTGATGCCCAAGACAATTTATTGAGTCTTTTCAAACCATGAAAGAACTGGTCTGTATGTCTGTATGTCAGAGAGTCTCAGAATGGTAGAGGCTGGCTTTGGCTCCGGTGGTTGGCCAAGTGGGAGGTTAAAGGGATTCTTCATCTGCGTACAGAAGGCCTGGACACCTGAGACCTCAGGGTAGACTCGGCGCTGAGGTGAGGCATGCTCTTTCTTGACACTTCAGGACATACTCCTCAGCACACAGGAACACTCTCTCAGACTCTCACACTTGAGCCACACATCTGGCCAGGTTAAAAATTGCAGAAAGTGAAGCCAGATCTGAAGAGCACACCACTAAGTTGAACAGTTCTTTTAAAAGCAATTGTTTATTTATGAGAGAGAGAGAGAGAGGTGAGAGAGAACCAGAGCATCACTCTGACACGTGATGCAGGGCATCAGACTTAGGACCATGTGCTTATAAGTCCTTTCTGCCCCACCTCCCTGGTTCCAGTTGAATAATTTCAATTCAAGATAGCTAGTGAGTCAAATGACTAGAGAACTTGAAGGCGCTGTCAAATCATTTTATATTAGAACCTTGTGTGAATTTAAATTTTTAAATTATATTTATTTATTTATTTATTTGGATAGAGACAGCCAGAAATTAAGAGGGAGCAGTAGGGAGAGAGACGAGAGAAACCCACAGCCCTGCTTCACCACTCACAAAGCTTTCCCTCTGCAGGTGGGGATCAGGGGCTCAAACCTGGGTCCTTGTGCACTGTAACATGTACCCTCAATCAGGTGCGCCACCACCTGGCCCCTCCTTGTGTGAATTTTTTGAAGTGTTTATGACTGAGATGAAGAGGGCACGTTGAACTCGGCTATGGATGGAAAAATTTACCTAAATTGGAGTTGAAATAAAATAACCAGTGATGGAGATATTTTGAGACTGGGAGGGCAGTTGTAAAAATAGGTTAGGAAAGTCAGAGTCCACGTCTGAAGGCAGATCTAGAAGTCAAATGAACAAGCTTGCCTGTGTGGATTTGAATTCTTAGCCCATCATGGTCGGTCTAATTTTTAGAGCACTGTAGTTTTTAAATGTTCCTCTAAAGATTTACACATAGAATAAGTGAGATGAATCTAGCAAAGAAGGTATTTCTCACTGCAGAATACTATTGATCTAACATACGGCTTAAGGCATGGTCCATTTTCTGGAATATATTATTGAACATTTAACATACTTCAGACCTCCACTTGGACTGAGCCAGCGGAGAGAGGCCATGCAATATTAACTTCAGCAGACACTCTTCCTCTTAAATATTACAGTATACACACAGAGTTCTGTTTCTAGGACTAACCTTTATTAGGCTGACAAAATTCTCGCTCTTCAAATCCCATTGCCCTTTTCTCCTCCATCACATGTCTACTACCGAATTAAATCAACACCAATTAAAGCACATGGCAATTTTGAGATCTCTGCATTAGTTATTTAATGTCAAGGGCAAGAAACGCCCGGTTCCCTAGACCCATTCTGACATGAGTTTCTCATCTGACTTACGGCAGTTCAAATATTTGAGAGGGTGTTCATAGGAAGAAGGTCAGAAGGGATTTATTTATAGATAAATGACAGGCAGCAAGAATGCTTATAATCCCTTGCTGAGGTGAGGTCTCAGATGACTCTAATAGAAAGCAGAATATGACCGTGAAAGGGCAGGAGAAAAGTATTAAATACCTTCTGTGTCTGGCATGAAGGGTCCTTTTCTGATCTTGCTAATTTCCAGGAAGAATTTCCCGAGATGAGACTAGAATCTCAGAGGCCCACAGTCATGCAGCTGCATAGGGGCAGAGGTTTCACGTATGTCCTCTCAGTAAGGTGCCCTGACTGCTTTGCCGCTGACGGGCCCCGGTTCCATGTCTGCAGCCCGGGCCCCTTCGCTCTGAGCACCAGTGCTGAAACACCCCCAGCAGCTGACTCCCTCCGTCTGCCTCGCCACAGGTTCCTGTCTTGTGTGTAATTGGCTTTAAAGCAGCGCCCTCCACTTGTTCCTTACTGGCTTACTTGCTCCTCACTTGTTCCTCACTTGTTCCTCACTGGCTCAGTCTTCTTTCTTCCTTTTTTGGAAGAGAGAGGCAAGCGTCACCGCACCACCATCCACGGAGCCCAGACCTGGATCTGCTCTGCTGGGTGAGCTCTCTTCTGGTCCCTCCCTCCTGCAAGGAGAACCTGATCTCCATCAGACCTCTGATGGAGGTTTCTGCCACGTGGCCCATCCCATGAAATCCCAGCGCCTCAGCGCCATCTGACTGGTGCCTACAAGGTCCAGTCTCTCTGTCTGCGCCCGTTTCGCTCCCTGCCCTCACCTTACCCCCGTGTCCACCTGCTTTCTGACTAATTCAGACCTCGGTGCATCTGACGCCCCTTCTGACTGAATCTCTCCCTGCCTTAACACTGCGTATCCTCCCACCCTGGCTGTCCTGAAGGGCTCCCAGCCACTAAGCCACCTCTCAGGGCAGGGCACTCACCCCTCAGTGACTGTTACCGTGGGCCAGGGTGCACTGGAAGCCTCAGCTTGCAAGTAAAGCCACGGAGGGAAGTGTCTCCAGACCTTGCCATCCAGCCATGGTCCTCTGTGGACCCTGAGGCCGCTTATTCCTTACTGGCCTCGCCTCCTTTCCTGTTGGGTTTGCTGCCCAGTGAGCCGAGTCCCTTGTCAGCCAGCTGGGCATGAGGGACTGGACATCCTCAGAGGTTCCCTTTGCCATCCCACAGTTCTGTGATAACAGAACCCCCACCCCCAAGCTGCCTCCCTAGGAAGATACAAAGCATGTGTGTCTCCTCCCAGCAGCACAAAGAGCCCATTCTGCCCAGCAGACGAACACAGTGTGTTACTGCTGGCCCTCGTGCTGGGTACAGTGCAGGGCGTGGAGTTTCCCGAGACAAATGGAGGAATACTCAGAGATACGTGAGTGTCTCCAGAGTCCAGGCTGAGTCATGAGGTAGGTGCCGTTGGAATACCTCGCCCGCCTTCCTTTCAGGCTCAGTGCCTCTCGGGCAGCAGAGTGAGCTGGCCGCCCGTCCTGTCTCTCCCTGGTTTGTCTTGTGGCCTTCGGTAAGTCTCTTCACTGCTCTTGCATCTCAGTCAGTGTGTAAAGATGTATTAGAGCTTTGCAGTCAGTGATGACCTGTGATGTGTGTGAAAGAAATTGTGTGTGTGTGTGTGTGTGTGTGTGTGTGTGTGTGTGTGTGATCTTTATACTTGTCCAGTTCCTTCCCTACTTCTCAGTAGGGCTTTGTGCATTTAAACTGCTTACACACCTTTTCGTTTGGTACTTTAAAATGTGGAACCAACATGTGCGATTTAAGAGATGAGCAAATAATCTGGGTTAGTGGCTGCTGGCTGGAGAAGAGCCACTTCCCCTCCCACTTCCTTCTTGGTTGGAAAGTCTGAGTCCAGCCAGGTCCAGTTGGAACTGAACTTGGTTCCTGACATCCGGCCTTCTGACAAGTGGACATCTTGAATTCCCTCCCTTCCCTGGCAGCTTTTGACTCCAGGCACTGGACTTTCAGTCCCTGTCTGTCCAGCTGGGGAAAGACAGATGTGGTGGGCACTGGGAGCTCTGTTGAGGGAAGAGCAGCAGTGTGTGTGTGTGTGTGTGTGTGTGGGGGGTGTTGGATCTGAAGAGCCAGGTGAGCCCCTAGGCAGCCTCCCCCATGACCGGAGGGTTCCCTGTGGGGCTTGGGGGGCGGGGTGCTTCATTTCCCTGACCTCAGGGGAGATCCATGTTGAGAGGGAGAGGGAGAGGGAGAGAGAGTAATATTGCCTCTGTGTTAGGGACTTGAGCATATTGTTGCAAAATCAACAGTCTTTCATTTCCTGGTCATTAAAATGCTTGCATACATTTATTAATTCAGGCCATTTTCTTCTAATGACAGTTCTGTGTCACACAGGCAAGTCCACAGATGATAATGACCCTCATTAGAAGCTGCAGTAGTTGGTGGGGGTCACGAGGAGCCAGGGAAGTTGGGGGAGGAATTGTGGGGGCTTTTTGTTTGTTTGCTTTTTTGACCCTTTGCAGCTTGGAGACTCATTTTTTTATTACGAAAGAAAAAAAAACCTAGAGGACCAGTTGTTCTAATAGAAACATGTCTTAGTAACCTCATAGTTTTGAGCGCAGAGAACGACAGAGATTGACACGTGTGATGTCAGCTGGAATGAAAGGGGAAATGGCCTCCCCAGTAGAGCTGGAGCACTGTGTTCACAGGCGTGTCAGAAGGGGGCTCTTCACATCAGTCTGCGAGGGCAGGACCCAGGAAGACTGGGTCAGGACATGCTGCAGGAGGCCTCTGGGCCTCGAAGCCCAGGTCATGATTTAACTTAGCCTCAAACTCAGATTTGAATGCTACCTTAGTATTTATTTAACATTTGAAAGATGCTGATTTATTTACTGTTAATGAGAGAGCTAAGGAAGCAAAGTCAGCCGTTTTGGCATATGTTATGCTGGGGATCGAACTTGGGACCTCAGGATGTGGGTCCAGTGCTGACTCTACTGTGCTACCTCTCAGGCCACTGGTTTAACAATCAGTAAGACATTAAGCATGGAGTCAGAAATAAAGTAGGAGGACTAAGAGATTACAGCTTAAACAGACACACACATTTGCTTTATCATTTACCCCATAACTTTAGTTTTTTTTATTATCAGTTATAAAATGTTATACATACAGAATGTTCTATTTAAAAATAAACAATGCAAAAGGACTGGGGATATAGGTCAGCAGTAGAGCACATGCCTCCCATGTGTGAGACCCCAGCTGCACACACAAGCCCACACAAGCCCACACACAAAGGGAAAAGAAACAGTAGCAAGAAACACCTTGCACCACAGTAAGACTTGGGACTTGATCTTATGACCTTTCCTCTGGTTATAGCTTTCTCTCAAGTCTTCCACCCCCAAGGGGATGTACTCTTTGGAGATTTGTGTAAACTAGCCTTCTGTTTTTTTTTTTTTTTTCAAATTATTCATTTATTGTTGAGAGAGGGAAACTAGAGCATCATATCACTGTGACGCAGAGGATTGTGGGGATTGAACTCAGGATGCCATGCTTGAGAGTCAAACGCTTTACCCACCATGCCACCTCTTGGCTCCTCTCCTGGCCTCTTCTCTATCATTTTTCCACCTCTCTGTTTTTTATGTAAACAAGGTTTGCCTGTACTTAACCTTTCATAAGTATAATTCATACCCTACGTATTCCCTCTTTTATTTGCTTCTTTTAAAACGTAGTCATTTTAGTTCTTGTAACTATGGTCCATTTTATTCCACTGTGCAGTACAAATAAGACCTGGGGTTATTTGGGGGTGGGGGTGGTGTCTGTTGAGAGCCTGCAGCTGGGAACCATTTCAGTGTGTGCTCCTGGTGCGGGCATTTGGCCCTCGGAGTGGAATTTCTGGGTCCACATGCAAGCATTTTGAGTGTCTGAAGGATTCATTAAATGTAAACGTTTCCGATGCATCTTGTACTCCTATTTCAGCACTGCTTCATTTAGAAACAAATCCTAGAACCATCCAGGAAAAAAAAAAGTACTGGCACCAGTCCTGTCCTGATTCCACTAATGAGAAACTTCAGTTGTCAGGACACAGATGGATTGTTTTATTGTCGTCATTGTCATCGTCGTCACTGTTAGTACAGAATCCATTTTTGAAAGGCAAAACTAAACTTGAAGACCCCCAAATCACAAAGAAGACAGTCAGCCCCAAGGGCGACAGAGACTGTATGCACAGTCATCAGTTCTCTGACTGCCTCGCCCTGAAGAGGACGCTCTGCACAGCTGCCCCGGGTGCTCTCAGTGAAGAGCCTGTGTGGTGAAGCTTCAAAGCTGTGAACAAGGGCTGGGGAGATAGACAACACAGCGGTTACACAAAGGGCTTTCATGCCTGAGGCTCCAGGCCCAAATTCAATGCCTGGCACCCCCACGCGCCAGATTTGAGCAGTGCTCTGGTAGAAAGGAGGGGATGAAGGAAGGAAGGGAGGGAGGGAGAAAGGGAGAAAGAGAAAGAGGGAGGGAGGGAGGGAGGAAGGAAAGAAGAGGGGGGGAGGGAGGGAAAAGGAAAGAAAGGATTAAGTGCACAACAGTGAGCGGTGGGGAAGCCACATTCTCCATAGAAAGGTCTGGGTAGCCTTGGCCCCCTGAGCAGATGGCATTTTGTGAAGAGCTGTGTCCATTGATACCCATTGTTTTTATAAGATATTCTTTTCAAAGTTAATTTTTGTGACTTGGCAATTTCATCTTAGTTCCATATATATATTTTAGAACATGATTTTTATGTCCTTGGGAAATTGGATTTAAAAGCTCTTTTCAGGAGGGAGTTTTTCTAAAGCCCCATAAGTAAATCAAGTTAATATGAGCTGCAGAACTGCTTACTGGCTGAAGACTGGGGTTGTTTTGATATTATTAGTAGAATTATGGGACCTAAGAGGAAGCCAGGAAGTCTCAAGTATGCTAATAAAAGTTTTCAGGTATTTTGTTCACTGGACTCACTTGGAGGCTACAGGCTCTGGGGACTTTTTTTAAATTATGAAAACAACAGGATAAATGAAAGTTAACCTGAACCAAAAAGTAGGCTGAAGCAAACCCGCCCCAAATCCAAATTATGTTCTCCAGTGGCCACTAGCACCCACCATTCCTTAGATGGCCTCCTAGCCGCTTCTCTCCAGGCGACTCAGAAGTGGCTCCAAGGAGGCCCGAGGCTGGCTGCTCCCCAGCACCACAGCATGGTAGAGGTGTCCACGGACAGACAGTGAATGCTGCCTTGTGTCTCTCCCTCCCCTTCCTCTCTTTGAAGATAAATTGGACTGAGGGGAGTTGGCTCAGTCTTACATGCCAGTGTGACTGACACTGGGTATTTGCTTCCTAGCACCTCCTAAAAAGAAAGGGAGAGATGGGAGGGAGGGAGGGAAGGAGGGAAGGAGGAAGGGGTTTCCAGAACGCATTTATATCTTGTGTGTGTACAGGCACACGCATGTACTCATGCACGCACACACACACACACGTGCACACACGCGAACACACACACACACACACCGCCCTTCCCATAGAGCACAAGCGAGTGTGCACTGTAGACATAGCTCAGTTTAGCCCGGAGGGCTTCCCGTGGTAGTATATTCCTAGATCCATTTCAATTTTAGTGGCTTCATTATTTTTTGTTGTTGTTGCACTAGAATTCTTAAAAGATTTATTAATGAAAGAGAGGGGGTGAGTGAAAGAGCCAGAACCTCACTCTGACATGTGCTATGCCAGGCTGAACTTGGGGCCTCATGCTCCACAGTCCAGTGCTTTAGCCACTGTGCACCCCCCCCCCCCGCCAGTGTGCAGTGCTAGAACTTTTAAGAGGTTCCCGTCGGTGGATGTCTGTGCTGATTCTAAAACGAAGCCTGGCGGTGGTGGTGGTGGAACACTGAGAAAGGCAAGCTGTCCTTCAGATCTCTTGCAATTTTAAAGATTTTCTCAGTATACTTGGAGATCTGTATGGAAGTTCAGCAGGCCTGTGCCGCCCCCTCCACCCCCATCTCTTTGCCTTGTCTTCTCTATGGTGTTCATGAGGATAGAAGAGACGGACATTAGCCAAGGATCTGACGATATACAGCCTGTCGGCTAAGAAGCCAGGGGACTCTGGTTCTCTCTTTATCCTGCCTTTGCTATACACAGCACCCTGTTGTAATAGGATTTTTCTTCCATTGTTTCTTAATGATGTAACAATGTTTGATCAAATCAGGAGACTGTACAAGTATAAAAGCTGCCAGTTCACACATGGCAGACGTGAGTCACCACACCCACCAAAGTCCTGTGCCCCCCCATACTTGCCGTAGTTGTCACAAAACCCGAGAGACAGTTTGCTTACCATTGTTTTTTTTCTGTTTGTTTGCTTTTTAGAGATTCATTTGTTTTGGTCACCTGGACTCCACATTCACACAAAACCATCCAGGAGTTGGTGTTATTCTCTTCACTTTTTAACTCAGCATAATGACCTCCAGTCCCATCCATTTCGCCCCAAGTGATAGATACAATCCCGTCTTGTTGATTGAGTAGTACTCTGTTGAATATACCCAGTCATCCTAACATCCTTCATACAGACTGATGAGCAAGTCCATTCTTATGGTAATTCATCAAATTGGACGTGGAGGAGTTTCTTTTTACAGTACCTGTCACCACATGCATATTTCCCTAATGGTCTTGTTTGCAAACACTGTTAGTTGCCCGTCCAAGCGTCATTTTCTTCCATTCTACCTGCCCAGCAGAGTCAGCTCTCAGTAGAAACTAAACACTGACTAACTGCTTCTGCAGTCTCTCTCGCACAGGGACATGTAACACCATCCTAGCCAAAGGAGGGAAATCTGGATGAAATCTGTCCCTCCAAATAAAATAGGAAAGAAGGGAGCTGGGCGGTAGTGCACCGGGCTAAGCGCAAGTGGCGCAAAAGCACAAGGACCAGTGTAAGGATCCCTGTTCAAGCCCCCGGCTCCCCACCTGCAGGGGAGTCGCTTCACAGGCAGTGAAGCAGGGCTGCAGGTGTCTGTCTTTCTCTCCCCCTCTCTGTCTGTCTTTCTCTCTCCCTCTCTGTCTTCCCCTTCTCTCTCCATTTCTCTCTGTCCTATCCAACAACAGCAGCATCAATAATAACTACAACAATAAAACAATAAGGGCAGCAAAAGGGAATAAATAAAGTCAAAAAATGAAAATAAAATAGGAAAGAAGAGCAGTACACCTGTCTGGGACCAGAAACTGTCCCTGTGTGAGTCTTAGGACTGCCTCTGTCCTCTCTCCTTCCTGAAGAAACAGGCACACATCTGAGGACAGTGAAATATGGACGAGAGCTTGGGTGGGTGGTGACGCGTCTTAAGTCACCAAGTTATCCCTGTCCTCTGGGACTCTTGCCCATTTCATTAACTTACTCAGTAACTGAAATAGGGGCGTTTGCCCAGAGGAAACAACATTCAGAACGGCGAGGTGGTAAGACACTACTGTCTCTTCTATTCAAGAGACGGTGTGAAGCGCGGGGGTTCGAGCCGTATGAGGCAGTGAAGGATCAAGCACAACTGGAGGGACCCAAGGGAAGCACAGGAGATGGTCTGCGTACCAGTCACTAGCCTCTGAAGAGGTTGAGGGAGGGCTTTGTGAGGGACGGTTTGTTTGGAGCCAGACTGAAGGAAAAGGGAGGTGGGGGTGGTGGCGTCTCTTTAGGAAACCTGAGACTTTAGATCACATGGTATGAAATCAGAACTGAGTCAGAACTCACCAGTGTGTGGCTTTGCCCGAGTCATCATTTCTTTGATGCTCATCATATGAGAGCAAAGTCAGTCTAGAAAATGGGGCTGGGGTCGGAGGTGGGAGCTGTCAGGTGTCTGTCGTGTTGACTGGCACAAGGCCGGCGCTGAGTAGGCAGTGAAGATGGTCGAGGACAGTGGGGACCCCAGGTGCGGGGAATCCCACTAGCAGAAGGGACGCTGAGCAGGACATAGTGCACCCAGATCGGGCCATTGGAGGATGTGCGTACAGACTTGGGGGAGACACGGGAGACCTTGGCTTTGACTTTCAGTGCATGGCTTCTAGACCGCCTGTAAACAGCCATGTGGTGGCCATGGAAAGGGGCAGCCTGAGACAGTGAGCTGACTCAGGTCCTAGTGGTGGCCCAGTCGTGCTGTGTGCAGAACATCCAGACCAGAGACCTGGGAGGCGGTGCAGTGGTTAAAGCATTGGACCCTTATGCATAAGGTCCTGAGTCTCGTCCCTGCCAGCAGTGAGACTCTGGCATTCCCTCTCCTCTCCCTCTCTGTCTACCTCCCTCATCCTCCCTCCCTCATCCTCCCTCCCCCTCCCCCATTTCCCCTCTCTTATAAATAAGTAAATATATATTTTTAAAGAATCTAACCAGGAAGTCATCATCAGGTATTAGAGGAAAAAGAAGCGTTCTCCCAGGGACTGGGCGGTAGCTCAGTGGGTTAAGCGCATGTGGCCTAAAGCACAAGGACCAGCGTAAGGATCCTGGTTCGAGCCCCCGGCTCCCCACCTGCAGGGGAGTCGCTTCACAGGCAGTGAAGCAGGTCTGCAGGTGTCTGTCTTTCTCTCCCCCTCTCTGTCTTCCCCTCCTCTCTCCATTTCTCTCTGTCCTATCCAACCACAATTACAACTACAACAAGGGCAAC
Source organism: Erinaceus europaeus (assembly GCF_950295315.1). Classification (NCBI taxonomy): domain Eukaryota; kingdom Metazoa; phylum Chordata; class Mammalia; order Eulipotyphla; family Erinaceidae; genus Erinaceus; species Erinaceus europaeus. The sequence continues at coordinate 127,496,020 of NC_080168.1, read as the reverse complement.
AAAATGGGGAAAATGGCCTCCAGGAGGAGTGGAGTCATGGTGCAGGACCTGAACCCCAGAGATAACCCTGGAGACAAAAAAAAAAAAAAAGAAGTGTTCTCCCTCCCTCCCCCTCCTCGTCTCCCCCCCCCCATTTCCTCTTTCTCATAGATAACTAGATAAATCTATTAAAAGAATGTGAACCGGGAAGTCATCAGGTGTTGGAGAAAAGAGAATGGGGAGTTGGTTTAAGAGAGAGAGAGAATCCAGATGGAAAGGACGCTTTGGATAAGAGGATCAAGGCAGGGGAGAGACTTGGCAGTGAGTCTTGAAGGCTGAATGCCTGTTGGTTGGCAAGTGTGAAATCAGGACATTTTCAAATGATCATATCCCAGGTTGAGATGAGAACATTTTGGCAAGATATATTAAGGTTTTTTGAAGGAAAATGCTGTTAGTGAAAAGTAAGCAAATCTGCTATTGAATTCTTGCCTGATCTGGTCAGTGTCCCACTGTTGATATACAAAGTGTGGTTCCTTTGAAGGATATACTCCGGCCTCTGATTAGCTTTGATTGCGTCTTGGATTCACTCCTGTGATGTGGGCTGTGTATCCACGGTAGCAGGATGGGGAGTGACTACACAGGCATTGTGCACTTACAGATAGGTTGACAGAGATGTCACTCATAATGCACGGGTCTTAACAGCATCTGGCATAGTGAGTGCCATTAGAGATGGGAGCAGGTATAGATGTAAAGTGAATGTCAGTGCACAGAATTCATGGGAATAGCTTAGGATGAATGAGGTTTCATAATGTTCAAAGTGAATCTTGAACAGATGGTCCCTTAACATTTTGAAATGCTGAATAAGGTAGGTGGACTGAGTCAAGTTAGAAAGTGCACCACTCTGAAATCCTCTGGAGTGGCCAGAAGCCCTTGGAGTGTTATCAAGTTAAATCGGCTCCCCCAGTCTAAGAAGGAGGACAGCCCCAGCATCACTTGCCGGGCTAGTGTGGGGGTGCCTCTTCCCGGGTGTGTGCTCTCTGGGTTGGATGGTGACTGGAGCCAGCCTGGGCTGCTACTCACTCAGCGACTCGAGAGAGATGACCCAGGAACAGAGCTCGTGGTGGCGAGGCGATTCGATTATTTATTGATCAGAGAGCCAAGGCTTTTAAGAGTCGGACCTGGAAGTGGCAAGTCAGAAATGGAAATGGCTTGCCATGGTTTGGAAAGGGGTGGAGAAAGGCAGAAAGGGACTGGGAAAGGTAGGAACTTCCTTAGCAACTGCTGCGAGGGTTTTAGCTGGCAGGATTAATATTACCCTGTAGGCAGGGAGGGTCTTGAGGGTAGAAAGAAGATAGATCAAAGGAATGGAATGGGTGGGGATATTTCAGGCAAAACTGATTATGTAGATAATAAGGGAGCAGGCCATAGTATCAGGAGTGCAGGGTGCTTTGTGAGGCAGGGAGTCTGATAAGATGAGGCAAACCTTGGGGGGTTGTGTCCCTCCTCGCTCGACCTCTCAGTAGAGAGAGAGAGAGAGAGAGAGAGAGAGAGAGAGACTGACAGGATGGATGTCCCCTCAAGTCAAGCCCTGCGAATCTCAACCACATCCTCACAATTTCCCTACAATCACATACATTCTAAGGGACTGAGCCTCCCAGGAAAGGCACTGTTGCCCCCTCAGGAAGGCTCCAGTAGTTCTGCACAGGAGCTGTAATGGCAGCAGGTGTCCCCTCTGAGGCTTCCTTCAGGCTTGTGGGTAAATGAGGGTTCTAGGCTACAAGTGCAGACTCACTTGTAAATGATTGAGTTTCCTGCAGTTCCCTGTGGAGGGGAAAGAAATCTCAGGTACTTTCCCAGCCTTCTACTCTCCACATGCTTTTCTCTCTTCCAGCCTTCCTTTCTTTCTTCTATAGTAATCCAATTTGGCTTTTTATAAAGTTTTTTTTCCAGACAGAATCTCATCATAATAGATACTCAGTATAAAGAGGTGTTCTGTGGTGTTTGCTTGCAGGCACCAGGCTCTGGTAGGCTTTCCGTAACTGTAGCTTCAAGCCAGGCCCATGTGATTTGCATCATACCTCAAGGTGATTTTCCTTTCCGATCTCTAAATAAGTGGCAGAAGGCACCGTACCTTCCGGAGAAGCTGACTTAACTCTCGCCTTTTCACCCACTGTGGGAAGAAGCCCGCTCCTCTGTAGTCTAGAGAGCCCTGCGACGAAGCGTGGTGAGGCTGTGATAGTTGGGAGTTTGTTGAGCACTTCTGGCCAGGAGAGATGAGTGGAGACGAGTGAATCGTTCACCCTGTGCACTGATGAGGCCAAATGCCTGCTCTTCTGTCTCACGAGAACTCAAGCTGCCCTCCGCTCCAAGCTGTTAACAGGAACAGTAGGTCCGGTGGTGTGATCCCTGCATCCCTAACAGAGGCCCACTTAGTGCTGGCATTCAGCGCCTCAGGTGTCCGGCCATATGCCGGGCAGATCCGACACGTCCACTCATGAAGCCTGAAGTGACCGCGCAGCCTCTGAGCCAGACCAAACCCCAGTGTACAGCGTAGTCGCGGCCTGCGTCCTAAAGCAGGCAGGGCCAAACGGCGTCGCATCTGAGGATGGGCTGGACATGTCACCGTTCCCCTTCTTCCTGTGATGTTGCTTTCTCTTTTTGCCACTGAGGACTCATGCACATGGATTGTATCCAGAGGAACTTTCCCATTGCTTTTGTAATCTCAGGGAGAAGGGGGGAGACACCACGGAGCTTTCCCCAGTGCTGCTGTGCTGCCTTGTGGTGCTGGGGCCTGGACCTGAGGCTCCTGTGTGGCAAAGTGTGGCTTCTGATAGGGAGCCTCCTCTTGAGCCTCATTATTGCATTTTGGCTGTTAAAAAATAGCTCCGGGAGTCGGGCGGTAGCACAGCGGGTTACGCGCAGGTGGCACAAAGCCCAAGGACCAGCGTTAAGGTTCCTGGTTCCAGCCCCCGGCTCCCCACCTGCAGGGGAGTCGCTTCACGGGCGGTGAAGCAGGTCTGCAGGTGTCTGTCTTTCTCTCCCCCTCTCTGTCTTCCCCTCCCTCTCTCCATTTCTCTCTGTCCTATCCAACAACGACAACATCAATAATAACTACAACAATAAAACAACAAGGGCAACAAAAGGGAATAAATAATAAATAAATATTTAAAAAAAAAATCTCCAACTTGAAAAGATCTTTGTGATCCATCTCTTTCCTTCTTCCCTCCCTTCTTCCCTTCCTCCCTTCCTCTATTTCTTCCTTCCTTCCCTCTTTCCCTCTACAGGGGCCCTGCACTGGTACAATTTCACTGGACTTTTGTTTTATTTTATTTTATTGTTACCTTGCCAGTCTCAAACAGGGGGAGATGGGAGATAGACAGTGAGAGGGATAGCGCGGCCCCACCATTCATGGAACTCTGCCTTTGTGCTAGACGTGATGCTCCCGTGTGCCCACAGACTCTCCAGCCTGGATCCTCTCCATGGCAAAAGGTGTGCCCTGCTGGGTGACTGTTTCCTGGCCGCAGCCCCCCCCCCAAGCAATGAACAGATAAAGGTGTGCCCTGCTGGGTGACTGTCTCCTGGCCGCAGCCCCCCCCCCCCAGCAATGAACAGATAAAGGTGTGCCCTGCTGGGTGACTGTCTCCTGGCCACAGCCCCCCCCCCCCCAGCAATGAACAGATAAAGGTGTGCCCTGCTGGGTGACTGTCTCCTGGCCACAACCCCCCCCCCCCCAGCAATGAACAGATAAAGGTGTGCCCTGCTGGGTGACTGTCTCCTGGCCGCAGCCCCCCCCCCCCCAGCAATGAACAGATAAAGGTGTGCCCTGCTGGGTGACTGTCTCCTGGCCGCAGCCCCCCCCCCCCCCAGCAATGAACAGATAAAGGTGTGCCCTGCTGGGTGACTGTCTCCTGGCCGCAGCCCCCCCCCCCCAGCAATGAACAGATAAAGGTGTGCCCTGCTAGGTGACTGTCTCCTGGCCACAGCCCCCCCCCCCCAGCAATGAACAGATAAAGGTGTGCCCTGCTGGGTGACTGTCTCCTGGCCACAACCCCCCCCCCCCCCAGCAATGAACAGATAAAGGTGTGCCCTGCTGGGTGACTGTCTCCTGGCCACAGGCCCCCCCCCCCCAGCAATGAACATATCAAAGCTAGCCTGGCTTGCAGAGTTGGCCAGTTTGTGGAGTCCTCAGAGTTCTGTGCTTCCTTTGAGAAGTGCTTGCCCTTCTGTTCGTTGCCCTTTCGTTCAGTCCGATTTGTTTTGCCACCAGGGTTTCTGCTGAGATTTTGTGCCTGCATGCTTCTACAGCCCCCTTCCAGCAGGCTCTTCCTCCTCCTCCTTTTTCTCTCCCTGTCCCTCTCCTTCTCCCTCTCTCTCTCGCCCCCAGACAGCTGAGGAGAGACACCGCAGTACTGTCCACTTCTCATGAAGCTCCGTCTATGCAGGTCCTCCTGTGTGGTGAGCCAGGGCCTTGAACCCGAGTCCTCAGCCACAGTTAAGTATAAGTTCTACTGAGTGAGCTTGTCTCCTGGCCCCTCCTCATCCCCTAATTGAGAATGACTCAGGCGGAACCGAAGAAGCTTTTCATCTCTGATGTACTCAACTGTTTGTCTCTGTACTCATTATTAGATTCTCTGGGCTGAGTTTGGAGCATCCTAAAATTTTGTTAGGGAAAATGGAATATTCCCTTTGAGACCTCTTCTCTGAAGCCTTCTGGCTCCCTGCCCCCCCCCCCCCCCCATCCCCTGTAGTACTTACTGGGATTTTCTGTGACTGTGTGGTCGACCGGTGAACTCCGAGGGCCTGATTGGTCATGTTCATCCTCCTGAATGTGCTGCTTTCAGTCCCCAGCTAGCTAGCAGATAGATGCCCCCAAACATCCTGCAGTGGAGACTGTGCTTCACGGGCCTTGTTTGGAGCCTGCATTAATCAGTTCCAGTCACCGTCATAAAAACAATTTGGTCTAAGAAGTGAGTAAGCCCTAATTGGACTTTGTGTGCTTTTAGTTAAATCCAGCCTCTTGGAGAGACATTAGCTTCCTAAATAACTGTTATGTAATGAACCAGAGCCTTTGTATTCTGCATTGGTATGGCATTTAGAATATCTTGCTGCATTTTGCAGGATTTATTATTAAATATTTTTGCCTCTAAATCACTTAGATATTAGTGCCGTATCAGTATTCCGCACAAGTTTCCACCCTTTCTGTGTTTTGTGCATTGGTTTTCTGGTGCTAAAAAAACGATTATTTTTTCGAGAGTGTCATGAAAGTTTCAGAAGCGTTTCGTGCTAGAATCGGCAGAACGCGGCGTGAATTGGCATGCTCATGAAGTTGAAGTCCTGTCTCGCTAGCGCTAGAGTTGAATACCGCGGTCTCGACACACTTGTAATGCTGTCGGTCCTGGAAATGTGCTGGTATTGATGTTCACAGTGTCCCTATTTTTCATGGCCTAAGTTTGGTTTTTGCATTTCACCCTTTTGAGAAATAAGTTGCGAGCAGGTGCCTGCTTAAATGTACTGCAGGTGGCGCGAAGCACAAGGACCGGCATAAGGATCCCGGTTCGAGCCCCGGCTCCCCACCTGCAGGGGAGTCTTCACAGGCGGTGAAGCAGGTCTGCAGGTGTCTATCTTTCTCTCCTCTTCTCTGTCTTCCCCTCCTCTCTCCATTTCTCTCTGTCCTAGCCAACAACAACAACAACAATAATAACAACAACAACAAAAAAACAGCAAGGGCAACAAAAGGGAATAAATAAAATAAATATTTAAAAAAAAATGTACTGCTGGGTGATTCTTAGCTCTGGTGCTTGCTTTAACTCCCACCTCCACCTGGAGGTTGCCAGCAGCCTTGTGCTCTCGAGCGCCACCTTCTGGCAAGCCATTGTCCCTCCCCTGCTCCTGAGCAGCGGTCTTCTGTGTCTGCACCCCTGCATTGAGCAGCAGGTGCACCGGCAAGCAGATGAGACACAAAGGCCTTAGAAGTTGCAGGTTTGGGGAGTCAGGCAGTCGCACAGCGGGTTAAATGCACATGGCGCAAAGTGCAGGGACCAGCGTAAGGTTCAAGCCCCCGGCTCCCCACCTGCAGGGGAGTCCCTTCACAGGCGGTGAAACAGGTCTGCAGGTGTCTGTCTTTCTCTCCCCTTCTCTGTCTTCCCCTCCTCTCTCCATTTCTCTGTCCTGTCCAACAACGAAAACAGACAACAATAATAATTGCAACAGTAAAACAAGGGCAACAAAAAGGGAATAAATAAATAAATATTTAAAAAAAAAAGAAGTTGCAGGCTTGGGGCCAAGAACTGGCACACCCAGAAGAGAGTCCATGTTACCATGTGCAAGGGTCCAAGTTCAGGTTCCCAGCCCCCACCTGCATGGGGGGAGGAGCTTCATAAGCCATGCAGCAGTGCTGTAATTTTGATACAGAGAGAATTCAGAGCTCTAAACAACACTGGTTTTTGTGATGGTGGTGTGCTGGGGATTGAACCTGGGACCTCAGAGCCTCAGGCATGAAAGTCAAAACCATATTCTATCTTCCTAGCCCTAGTTGTCTTTCTTTCTACCTATCTCCCTCTTTCCTTTCAATTTCTTTCTGCCTATATCAAAAAGAAAGAAGGAAGGAGGGGAGGAAAGGAAAGGAGGAATGGAGAGGAAGAAGAAAAAAGTGGCTGGATTTGTGGTGCAGGTGATAACCTTGGCGGCAGGAAAAAATTGTGGCAGGGTCAGCCGTCTGCTTTCTCAGATGACGGAATTAATCCTAGAGCACTGACCAGGGCTCAGGCCTCCCTTGTCAGTCTAGTTCAGGTTTCTTTTCCAGGTCTCAGTACTCTGTCACTATTCAAATTTAAATATATGAATGACCCTAGTCAACAGGAAAGCACTCACGGGAATTTAGAAACTTACAAATCTGGGGCAGGGATAGATAGCATAATGGTTGTGCACAGAGACTCTTGTGCCTAAGGCTCTGAAGTCCCTGGTTCAGTTCCCCACCCCACCATAAGCCAGAGTTGAGCAGTACTCTGATCAAAACAAACAAATAAACAAAGGAAACCTATACTTCTGTTGTCAGATTGGCTTATAGCATGTTGACCCTACAAAATGCCAACTATCTGGAGATTTCCTTTACTCACCTGTATTTCTTTCTTAGTGTCAATTGAGACGTTACTGACTCTGTTTATGGAACGTACTCTTATTAGAACCAAGTCCTAAAGGGACAGGAAGGGGGAAGTTTAACAGTGTCTATGTCTATTATGAGAGTTTCAGTGCAATTGTCTTGAATTTTTGCATTTCCCAAGCGTAGTCCTTTTAAAGCCTTGGTGAAAACCAAGATGATTGTTAGGATGGAAAAATATTAGGGTAAATTCAGATTCTGAGATTTCTATAAGTGAAAAGCTAGTCCTTAGTCTTATACCTTCCTGCTAAGGTAAAAATGATTCAGAGCAAAGGGATTACAGGTGAGATGAGTAAGGGCGTAACTGCCGGACTCCCGTATGCTGCTTTTTATGAAGAAGTTGGCTACATCAGTAAATGTCTGCTGCTCAGTGGTCGTGTTAATTCTGTGTTGAGTATTATTACATGGCATCTAAAAAAAAAAGTAAATACTGTCATTAGCCTAAAAGTCTAACAAGGACAATAAACAGGGTCCCACTCAACAACAGAATTAAGATTTAGAATGGATCAAGGAGAGGAAATGGAAATGTGGGCAGGAATTCTTTGGGAAGACCTCATGGAGGGGGAAAAAAAAAACTTGAATGGGATAAGACAGAGGTCTTGGAATGGTTAGCTCAGAGAGGAATATGTAAGTATTGAAATCGCTTTCTTTTTTGAAGTATAGAAATGTGCTCAGTGTATTACATGCTGAGATCTGTTTGGTGGGTGGTGGAAAGAAGGAGAAAGACAGTGAAAACTCAGAACTGGAAAAATTTACTCAGGGATTAAGTACTAGCAGGAAGAGGAACCTGATTCTTCTTTTAAATTTATTATCTTTATTTTTTTATTTATTAGCTAGAAAAAGCTAGAAATTGAGAGAGGGGAAAGAGAGAGAACTGCAGCCCTGCTTCACCACTCACAAAGCTTCCTCCCAGCAGGTAGGGACCAGGGGCTCAAACCCGGGTCCATACGCACTGTCTCCTTCTTCTAGCGTTTGCCCTTCTTCCGTAGCCAGTCAACTGTTATGTGTGTGCTCAACCAGGTGCGCCACCATGCGGCCCCAAGGAACCTGATTCTTTTATTAAAGGAAGAAGTTTTGTCTTGTGCAGTGATTTAATGTGATGAAAGTGAGCATGTAGACTACTGTAGTGACTTTCCATGGGCAGGACTGAAGAGTAATGTGTTAAGCACTGTGACCTGGTCACTCCCTTGTCCTGTGTAGAGGTGACACGGAATGTGAGGACCTGGATTCCAGTGAGCCAGGAAGTTACAGGACAAAGAGATAATTGGATGTAGGTCTGAAGAAAGGACAAAGGAGAAAGAGTGGGGGTGAAGTTCAGCAATGAACAATCGATGAAATCATGGGATTAGCCGGGGACCAGTCCAACTGCCCCACACATAAATGCAAAAGCTTCCATTACACAGTGCCCTCAAGAACTGAAGAGGCTTTTCAGAGGAAGCTGCAAGCTGCAGTTATTAGCTAAGTATTTCTAATACATTTTTTCTTTTTCTTTTATCGGGTAGGACAGAGAGAAATTGAGAGGGGGAGGGAAACAGAGAGAGAGACCTGCAGCAATGCTTCACCGCTTGTGAAGCTTCTCCCCTCCCCTGCAGGTAAGGAACAGGGGCTTGAACCCAGGTCCTTTGCGCACTGTCCAAGGTGTGCTACCACCCATCCCCTCAAATGTTTCTCGTTTTGCTTAAAGGACTTGGAGATAGGAAATGTTACACATCAGCTTTTGCTTATCTAAAGTCCTTGCTTTTACTGATAATAGTAACATAGAACTTTAATGCCTGACTTTCTGTTTTATTGCCACTAGTTATCTCTGAGGCTTGGTGCCGGCATGATGAACCCACAGCTCCTGGCTGCCTTTTTTTTTTTCTCATGTTTTTTCCCTCCCTCCCTTCCCTCTGTCATCTCCTTTCTTTCTCCCTCTCTTTCTTTCATTTTATTGGATAGGACAGAGAGAAACTGAGAGGGGAGGGGGAAATAGAGAAAGAGGGAGTGAAGGCTGGAGCCCAGGACTGTGCACAAGAGACCTTGAGCACTGTTTCACTGCTTGTGAGGCTCCCCTGCAGGGGAGGACTCGGGGCTCAAACCCAGATCCCTGGGCTTGATAACATGGTAACCATCTCCCAGCCCCATGATAGCATTTTTATCTTAAAAATTGCAATCCTCCTTCCAGTCTATCTCACTGTAGTTCTCTTTCCCTCAGATTACCAAACAGTTGGTTTCTAGAGGGCTGATTTCTACCTGAAATATAAACCTCTGTTTCTGCTGTGCTGCTGGGGCCCAGGGACAGGCCTGATGCCTACTGTCTGCAGGTAGTGACTCTGTAGGTAGTGTCTCAGTAGTGATTCTAGCATCCAGAGTTTTAGCCAGAAGAGGGAGTTTGTGCACCGGCTAGCATGTTTCAGTGGGCAGAGAATCATTAGTGGTTAAAACAGGAGCAACCTACATTTTTTATTATATGAGATATCTTGGGATTTCAGTTGCTTGTTCTCTTTCTTACTAAAGTCAAATTAGGAAAAAAAAAAAAAAAAAAAAAACCTCCCATAATTGCCTTGTAACACCAAACTGTCTAAAGCCATCTGTTAGCATTTGTTATTCTGGCATCTTCACCATACATATCTTCATCTTATAGTCTCGTAGTAACACAATGATGTCAGTTGGCCTTCGGGGTCTATAAGACACATCTTCCTTTCTTCCTTCCTTCTTTTTGGTGTCTTATACAGCAAACTCCCAGTAGAAAGTAGCGGTGTTACTAGAGTCCAGGCCATGGGGACAGCTGGACCTGCACTGGAAGCCCAGCTCTGCTGTTACTAGATTTATAATGTCAGACAAGTCATTTTTCCCCTCTGTTAAATGGGGCTAACTAGTCCCAGATTCTTGAAAAGAGAAAAAAAATGTATGCACAGCATTTAAAAAACTATATGAGGCTTAACAAGTCCTTAGAAAACTGATCGCTTTTTTTCTTGTATTTTTTAAAATGTTTTTATATTTTATTTATTTATTTTCCCTTTTGTTGCCCTTGGTGTTTTTTTTGTTTTTTTTTTACTGTTGTTGTTGTTATTGATGCCATCATTATTAGATTGGACAGAGAGACATGGAGAGAGGAGGGGAAGACAGAGAGGAGGAGAGAAAGATAAGACACCTGCAGACCTGCTTCACCGCCTGTGAAGCGACTCCCCTGCAGGTGGGGAGCCAGAGCTCGAACTGGGATCCTTAAGCCAGTCCTTGCGCTTTGCGCCACGTGCACTTAACCTGCTGCGCTACCGCCCGACTCCCTCTTTCTTTCATTTTTTTTCTTAAAGTGACTTGAACACTTAAGATCCTACCTCTTCTTGGACCTCCCTCCTCACAATCCTCTTTTACCCTTTAAACAAGTAACTGCTTCTTAGATTTGAGAGGATTTGCTCTGATGCATTATGACTTCCTATGGGACAAAGAACTGCAGTTGACAATCTTGCTGTTGGGTTAGAGAAATTATTTGAAAAGTCTCCACTGGATACGGTACAAGACTGCTTCATCATAACATCACAGAGAATGGGTCAGGCTCCAAAACATGGGCATGTTAGAAGGCCACTGGGGGGAGTAGAGCTCACTGGCACTTCATTGAGTTGCAGATCTGAATACTTAACATTCACTAACTGATCATCTGTGTTCTACTTGGAGCAATAGAGTCTTGAAACATGCCAGCTTCGGGTGTCGGGCGGTAGTACAGCGGGTTAAGTGCACGTGACGCAAAGTACAAGGACCGGCGTAAGGGTCATGGTTCGAGCCCCCGGCTCCCCACCTGCAGGGGAGTCACTTCACAGGCGGTGAAGCAGGTCTGCAGGTGTCTGTCTTTCTCTCCTCCTCTCTGTCTTCCCCTCCTCTCTCCATTTCTCTCTGTCCTATCCAACAATGACATCAATAACAATGATAATAATAACTACAACAATAAAACAAGCATAACAAGGGAATAAATATTTAAAAAAAAAAAGAAAGATGCCAGCTTCATGAATATCTGGTCTCTTGCATAAATCCAAAGCCACAGTCATTCCGCAGTTCAGTCTGTCTTGAAAACAATCCAACACAACCTTGAGGGACAGCTGACTGCCCCGGCTGGCTGCGCGTTCGCCACTGGTTCACGCAGCAGACACTAAAGGTCCTTTGGAGGGAGGGCTGGGAGGCTGGGCCCAGGTGGCTCATTAGAAGCTTCCTCTCAAGGCTGCAGGACAATGGGGACACACATTTCACAAACACTGTTCCCCAAACCCAGCAGCCCAGCACTGCTAATTTGGGGGCAGTGGGCACCCAGGGAACACTCGGTTTCAGCTGTATGCAGGGGAAGCTCTGCGTGAAGAGAATGATCGAATTGACTCTGGGAAGGGAAATTGGGATGGAGGCATGAGAGAGGCCGGATTAGGGAAAGGAGCCAGCTGGCACCGGACACGGGAGAGGGAAGGTGCCCACAGCCTCGTGGGCGGCTGTCTTAGTGGACTAATGGGAAAGACTAAAGGCGTCACCCCTGGTACAAATGGCGCTGCTGTGTCTCCTTAGCCGGAGCTCCGACTTCACGCCTCCCGGCTTGCGGTCTGTAAAGCGCAGCTTTATGCTTGTGGAGCTGTGGGGGTTAAATGAGTGTTCTTGAGGCTTCAGCCCTTTGTAGTGTCCCGGGCCTTACAGGTGTGCAGTGTCATTACAGGTGCCTCGGGCCTTACAGGTGCCCAGTGTCATTACAGGTGCGCAGTGTCATTGCAGGTGCCTCGGGCCTTACAGGTGCCCAGTGTCATTACAGGTGCGCAGTGTCATTGCAGGTGCCTCGGGCCTTACAGGTGCCCCGTGTCATTACAGGTGCCCAGTGTCATTACAGGTGCGCAGTGTCATTGCAGGTGCCCCGGGCCTTACAGGTGCCCAGTGTCATTACAGGTGCCCAGTGTCATTACAGGTGCGCAGTGTCATTGCAGGTGCCCCGGGCCTTACAGGTGCCCAGTGTCATTACAGGTGCCTCGGGCCTTACAGGTGCCCCGTGTCATTACAGGTGCCCAGTGTCATTACAGGTGCGCAGTGTCATTACAGGTGCCCCGGGCCTTACAGGTGCCCAGTGTCATTACAGGTGCCTCGGGCCTTACAGGTGCCCCGTGTCATTACAGGTGCCCAGTGTCATTACAGGTGCGCAGTGTCATTGCAGGTGCCTTGGGCCTTACAGGTGCCCAGTGTCATTACAGGTGCGCAGTGTCATTGCAGGTGCCCTGTGTCATTACAGGTGCACAGTGTCATTACAGGTGCCCCGTGTCATTACGGGTGCCCAGTGTCATTACAGGTGCCCCGGGCCTTACAGGTGCCCAGTGTCATTACAGGTGCCCAGTGCATGACAGATGAGTCTGTTGGCACTGGGCTAAGCAAGAGTTTTCATTCTTTGCTAAAGATTTTTGCCTTTTTTTTTTCTCTTTCTCAGAAACTATAAAAGCTTCCAGAAGTGATAAGACCTGTTTCAATCTATCTTTCAGGAAGATTATGTTACTTGACCTAAGGAAGTAAGGATTTTTTTTTTTGCCTCCAGGGTTATTGCTGGGGCTCGGTGCCTGCACTATGAATCCACTGCTCCTGGAGGCCATTTTATTTCCCCTTTTGTTGCCCTTGTTGTTGTTGTTATTGTTATTGTTGTTGCCATTGCTGTTGTTGTTGCATAGGACAGAGAAATGGAGAGAGGAAGGGAAGACAGAGAGGGGAAGAGAAAGACAGACACCTGCAGACCTGCTTCATCACCTGTGAAGCGACCCCCCCTGCAGGTGGGAAGCCGGGGGCTCAAACCGGGATCCTTACACTGGTTCTTGTGCTTTGCACCATGTGCACTTAATGCACTGTGCTACACCCTGACTCCCAGGAAGTAAGAATGTTTATATTTGACTGGCCTCATTTTAAGTCCTAACACAACTTGATATTTTATTTATTTATTTATTTAGAGATGCAAGGAGAAAGACACACACACACAGAGAAACACCAGAGCACCGCTCAGCTCTGGGCTTATGGTTGTGCGGGGGATGGAACCTGGGACTTTGGAACCTCAGGCATGAGAGTCTGTTTGCATAACCGTTATGCTATCTCCCCCGCCCCCTAACACAACTTGAAAATGAGATGGTTTTCCACCTATTCAAAGAAAAAATTAAAATGTTGGTGGAGTGCACTTTTTATAGACATGACAATAATTTTTTTCTCCGAATGCAGTGCTGTAGATTTCGGCAGGACTGAAAGGAACCTTGCACCTTCAATTGCTGTTTGGTAGCGTGCTGCTGACATAGACTAGAAGATAAATAACTGCCCAGAGAAAATAGCCTCAACATTTAAAAAGAAAAGAGATTAATATAGATCAGTTTTTTCCTCCCTCAAAATTGTCATTTCCATCTCATAGCTAGTCTAATCCACTTACAGCAAAACTGTGTATTACCAGTGATCCAGTCCATATGTTTTCCCTTCCAGATTTTGTTATCGCGCCAAACCAAATTTCACCCTGACCTTCAGAGGATAACTTAGTCATGAAGGTCAGGCTTGCCATGGGAGTGCACTCTGGAGGCTGAGTATCAATGTTGCTCCTGGATCAGGCTTAGATAGTAACTTTTCAAGGGATACGAGTCTGTTGTGATGATGGTGAGACTCTCTGCGTTCCCCGTTCCCCGGGATGGGAGGTAGTAGGATAGCAGGAACTGTGCCCAGTTTATGAGCTGGCCAGGTTTGGCCACATCCCTCCTGTGACATGTGGGAGGGAGAATGGCTTTCCAGGAGGGGACATATGTGACACCTGTAGACTAAGGAACGCCTCCCTTCTCCCACTGAGAGGCAGGCAGTGTTGAATTAGGTGCATAAGAAATAGTACTAGTGGTATGCAAAAGTGTTTTTTTTAAGAGGGAGTCGGGGACAAAAAGACCTATCACCAGGTCCAACCGTTACTTTTCACTTTGATTCTGAACTTGTAGCATCCTCAGCAAAAGAGAGAAAGCGTCATAACTGCTGTTACTTGACAGACAACCCTGTCACTGTCACAGTTGTGCTCGCTTTCTGTATCTATCCAAGAAGAGATACTCTAGACGACAGATTTCTTTTTGTGCAGTGAAACAAGCATGGGTTGAAAAGGGAAGTGAGTTGGGTTCATAGTCTAGCTGGTTCTTTCAGAAGCAAGGATTTGACCAAGTGAGATGTTGAAGGACTCTTCCAGCTCTGGAAGCTACACTTCCATGGCAGGTCTCTGCTTCTTCCTGAATCTGTCCTTGTCGTCATTGCGCGTCTGAGAGGATGCTCCAAGCACAGAGTTGGGCGTGGGAGTGCTGGAAGGCCCAGGAGGACAGTACTGGACTTGGGGCTGTTACTCGGGAATTTAGATGACTCCCTGATTATACTCAGCCTTCCCAGGAAACCCTGTCCTTTGGGTCTGGGGTCAAAGCAGGTGGCAAATAAGCGGGAAAGGCAGAAGGCTGGGTCACACACGGGAGAAGGAGCCATAGCTTCCATCTGAGGCCAGCTTCCAGGGCTGGCCACCATTGTTTCCTGCTCACTGGCCGAGGAGCCAGGGTACCCAGGTGGCATCTATGCCTCCCACTCCTGGGAGCGGTTCTTTCTGCCTCAGTGGAACATGGTGCTCATAGCCCTTCCCTGGGAAGGCTTTCCTGACACCCTGTGCCAGAAACCACGGGGAGCAGCAAACAGGGGAGGGGACATTCCAAGCCACCAGCCGCCTCCTCCCTAGAACTGTTAGCTGTCAGTGTCCAGGGCCTCCCCACCTGCCCCACCTGATGTCTCCTGACCGCAGGAACTGGAAGCCTCGGTGACGTTTGTTCTGTGTGTGATCCTAAAAGTGGGGCTTCCTGCTTCTCCTTTCAAAAACTCTCCACCCCACTTCTCCCCTTGAGGAGGAACTGTGGGTTCTTGTCTAGAGAGGCCGCACAGCTGACAGGGCAGGCGTGAGGCCCCCTTGTCTTTTCCCACCTGGCTTTGTTTGTCTTGGGTACATGGATCCCCAGAGATCCTTCCTCAGCCAAGAGAGAGCCTCCTTATGCTTATTGTTAGCACTGTACGTCCCCATAGCCTGTACCCTCTGCCTCTCATCAGGCCTCCCCTTCAGTGTCTGTTACAGAGTACCTGGTCCACCGGTACAGAGTCAGGCGGCTCTCTGAAGGGATTCCTTTGGATTAATTGAAAATGT
This sequence comes from Erinaceus europaeus, assembly GCF_950295315.1. NCBI lineage: Eukaryota > Metazoa > Chordata > Mammalia > Eulipotyphla > Erinaceidae > Erinaceus > Erinaceus europaeus. The sequence goes on along the minus strand of NC_080168.1, from coordinate 127,480,724 downwards.
GAGATATGGAAGAAGTGATTGTTTTGCAGTGCATGTCAGCTCAAAGTAGGTCACCTCTGTTGCATAGTGGTGGCTTACTAAGAAGATAATTATTTCTAATTACAGTATCAGAAGTGTTTATAATTGCTTGAAAATGCTTGAAGCATTTGTTTTTGAGAACCTTGAACACTTTGCCTATCTCCTTCACACTGTTAATATGTAGTGTCTGTGGATAAAGAAGTGGACTCTGAAAGGTACTTGTCTCCTAGCCCCTGTTTCAAATAATCCCTGTTTAGACTAGTGAGATTCCTTTAACCTGCAGTAAAACAAACAAACAGAAAGACTTGATGCTACAAAATTGCTTTTGGCAATCACACTAACAAAGGGAGAGATTAAGGAAATAAAATCTTTTGGGTAAAACTAGTGACGCAGTTCCCGTTCAGTCAATTGTGGACCTTTTTAGAGTTCAGAACGTCCTCTTATCCAACTTGCACTACTGCAGGAAATGTTACTGTGTAAAGAAATTAGAACATTCCATTAAGACCCTTTAACAATTTTTTTTGGCTACTATATGCAGATCTTTTAAGAATTTTCATCTCTAGTTAGTAGTAGGGGAAAGTGGCTTTCTTCTGAAATAACAGTCACTGGACCTGCTGTCTACAGAACCACATGAGTGCAGTAGTTACAACTTGACACAGATGCTTGATGCTTGTCAAGCATTTGCAGTGATTTCTTTTTTCCAGTGTGGCATCTTAACTAGCCAGAAAACCAAGTACTGAGTACTACAATCTAGTATTCTCTGACCAATTGGAGATATTTTTTCCCCTTAATGATTTTTTTTAATTTCTTTTTTTTAATATTTATTTTATTTATTTATTCCCTTTTGTTGCCCTTGTTGTTTTATTGTTGTAGTTATTATTGTTGTTGTCATTGTTGGATAGGACAGAGAGAAATGGAGAGAGGAGGGGAAGACAGAGAGGAGGAGAGAAAGACAGACACCTGTAGACCTGCTTCACCACCTGTGAAGCAACTCCCCTGCAGGTGGGGAGCTGGGGTTCGAACCGGGATCCTTATGCCGGTCCTTGTGCTTTGCGCCACCTGCGCTTAACCCGCTGCGTTACAGCCCAACTCCCTCCCCTTAATGATTTAACGCTGTACGGCAATATTGCAAGACTTTAGGAATATATTTCCACACCTTTATATACACATGTACACCCACCACCAAAGTCCTATTTCAGCTGGGCTTTTCACAAGTGTGTGTGTCCGGTGACCACCACGTGTCAAACTGGAAGAGGGATGTGTGTATCATGTCTGTTCCAAGCAGGAAGAGGATGCAGAGCTCCAGGTCTTTGGCCGAGGATGTGACGGTTCCCCCTGTCGGGCCATGCTGGCCCAGCCCTTCTCTCGCTGTGTCCCCCGTGAGAGGTGGGGAGTGGGGGCTTGAACCAAAGTCCTTGCACTTGGTAATCTGTGTGTATAACTGGGTGCTTTATTGCCTGGCCCTCCAATATTTCTTTTATCCTCAAAGTTATTTTGTCTGACTATACACATACACACATCATACACACATGCATACTCACATGTACACACTTTTTTTTTTTTCTGGTACCAGGGCCTTGCTCTTGCATGATTCCACTGCTCCTGTGCTGAGTGCATACACACACACACACACACACACACACACACACACAGAGAGAGAGAGAGAGAGAGAGAGAGAAAGAGCTAGAAAGAGAAACTGTAATAGGTAGGCAGGGAGCAGGCAGGTTAGATACGACTGACCACCATCTATAGAGCTCCTCAGATGCTTAGTGCACCTGCACTGCCAGGGCTCAGTCGGGGCTGGGAGCATGGTCAGGCATGGGGCTTGGCAGGTGAGCTCTCTCCTGGCCCTGTTGATGATCTGAAGTGCTGATGAAAAAGTGCAAGTTTATGGTGGTCCCTACACCTGCGATCGCCTGGGCTTGAGACAGTAACATCAAAGGCGGCTTACAGGAACGGTGGCTTCAGGTTTGGGCTGAAGAAACTTCTCTGACAGCAGTATAAGTCAGAGCGGTAGTGTCCACACAAACCCACTTAGCATACATATCACCAAGCACAGGGACCTGGGTTCAAGCCCCCGATCCCCACCTGCAAGGGAAATGCTTTACATGCATTGAAGCAGGGCTGCAGGTGTCTGTTTCTTTCCTCTCCACCTCAATTTCTCTCCGGCCTAGCTAGTAAAATTAGATGTGTGTGTGTGTGTGTGTGTGTGTGTGTGTGTGTGTGTGTGTGTGTACATATCTATACATACACATAAATGTTAGATCATGTAGAGGGCATTACAGAAGCTTTGTCACAGGATTGGTAGCAGAGCCTCTACTTATCTGGCATAGTCTTTTTTTTCTTTTTTTCTAGATTCACTTAGTTTTGAGAGAGAGAGAGAGAGAGAGAGACTGACGAGAGGACTTGTCACCTCTGACCTATTGTGTGCCTGGGTTTAGACCTGGAACCTCTGGTAAGCACTCCCTATGCTCTTACATGTTAGCTATCTCCTGGGCCCTGTGTAAAGTCTTGCACATTTCACGTATCCTTATTGATCCGTGAAGCTAAGCCAGTATCCATGAGCTTCAAGACACCTTTATATTGGCCACGGGCCATGCTTTTCTCGTAAAATAGGCATGTGTAGCTATATGAAAAACACCGCAGTAAAGACTCCTCCGCACAGGGCTCGATCCATGACAGATACACTCAGCTGTTAGGGAGGCAGGGGCTGGAGATGTCGGAGATGTCACTTCTCGCTCTGCCTTGACTGGCTGTGTGCCCCTGTCACCTTCCCTGACTTCCCTGGGCATAGCTTTCTTCCTCACTTGCAAAATAGTGACAAGAGGAGGGTCCACCGCAAGTTTTTGATAATTAAGGAAGTGACTATTTTGATAATTAAGGAAGTCACTCACGTCCCATCTTTCCTCCTGAGAATACGGCAGGATTGTACTCCCTGACCTGTCCCTTCCCGGAGGTCAGGAGACGGACGGCCCGTGCAGGGTGTCACAGGTCTCTCCTGGCATGAAATCTTCAGGGCCTGTGGGAGTTATCAGATCGCCACCTTTGCTGAGGTCACACAGTCTGATTCCCAGATAACTACTCCCAGATAAGCTACTTTAAAATTTTTTATTCTTAATATTTGTTTATTTGTTTATTGGATAGAGACAAATTGAGAGGGGAGAGGAAGATAGAGGAGAAAGACACAGACACCTGCAGCCCTGCTTCCCCACTTGTGAAGCATTCCCCCTGCAAGTGGGAACCAGGGGTTTGAATGTGCACTTAGCCAGGTGTGCCACCACCTGGCCCTATTTTATTTATTCTTTAAAGATTTATTTATCTATCTCTTAAATTCTGCTGGCACCAGGGTTACCTCTGGGGCTTGGTTCCCAGTGATCTTGTTTTGTTTGTTTATTTATTTATTTATTTATTTCATTTTGATAGGGACAGAAACTGAGAGGAGAGGTAGAGAGAAAGGAAGATACCTGTAGCCCTGCTTCACCACTGCTGAAGCTTCCCGACCCTGCAGGTGGGGATCAGAGCTGTGAACCAGGGTCCTCACACATGGTAAGGTGTGTGTCCTGCTGGGTGTCACCCCTCCCCCCCAAGATTTATTTATCTCTCGAGAAGGAGAGCACCACTCCAGAGCGCCACTGCAGGAGATGTGCTGCTGGGCCCACCAGGAACTGCACTTGGCCCGCCGTGCTATTTCCCCTGGCCGCCATGCGCCATTTGAGCAGATTGTTTCTGTTAAGCCGCCAGCATTTCTGACATTGCTGTGCCAGCCTGGCACATTCTGACCAGGACTGCATTCAAGCAGCACCAATTTTTTTCCTCCTTCTTAATATTTATCATGATTTGTGAGAGAGAGAAAACCAGAAACCAGAGCATCACGTCTATGGGATCGGACTCAGGACCTCGTGCTTCAGAGTCAGGCGCCCCTGGACCCCCTCCCCGGCCACTCAGGCAACGTTTCTCTGAGCTTGAGCCCAAAGCTCAACAGGCGGCTCTGTCCTCTTGTTCTGACTTCTTTAAGCCCCGCTTCTTCTGGCCACTCTGAACCCCAGGGCACTTCTGTCCCCTCCATCCTCCAGGCGTGCCCAGGAGCCCCACTTGGTGCCGGCGAGGATGCTGGCTTGTATAGTGTGCCCGATGCTGGCATCCCTGCCCCTGGGCTCGCCCTGCTCAGCAGCTGTGGAATGCCATCCCCCTGTGCCTTACTCCGTGCGGTGTGTTCAGCAGCACCGCTGCTGACTGAGCCGCATCTGCATCCCGATGGTGAGTGAGGTGAGCCTGCCGGGAGCCTGGGCTGCAGGCTCGGATTATTACAGAGATGACTCAGCGTTGGTTGACTCTTGGGTCTGCCCAGGGCTTAAGCCTTTCCTTCACTCGTTGTTCCAGAACACTGAGGTGACAGTGGAAACGTGGGGGTTTTTTGTTTGTTTGTTTGTTTTTCTGCTGGAAGCAAAGCATTACTGGGAATTTTCACTGGGATGCTTGTGGGCTAGTGTTCGTGTAAGGTAATAAGTAATCATGAGAGAGCTGAAAGAGGCTAGCAGTCATGTTTTAAAACGTGTTCTCTGCTGAAACTGAGGTACACGCTTTCTTTTTTTTTTTTTTTTTGGAGGATGAGAAAGCAAAATCAAAATAAAAATAATGACCCTTCAAAGTCCACAGCAGCTGATAATTAATCTTAGCACGTTGCAACTTCCTTTTAGTTTTGATTTGCAGGTACGTTCCATGTGCAGTTGGGATATAGCAGCAGTTTATGGGGGCGACGCTCGTGCCAGGAAGTCCTGAAGCACTTTGATGGCCTCCTGGCAGCGCTCGGGAGAGAGAAGCCTTCTGTCCACGTTAGGGTGGAGGAGGTTGAGGCAGCGAGGCCTGAGCCATCTTTCCCAGGCCTGGCGGCCCAGCAGAGTGGTGCCGAGTCGGGATTCAAGACAGGCTGTCTCCAGAGCCCGGGGCTTGTTATTTGCGAGATGCCCAAGGCAAAGGCAGCCGGGCTGTGTGCTGTGGCGTGACGCAGCGCTTGCTCTGGCTCCTGATTTCTGTAGCTTTACCTCGACTTGCTCGAGCACGCGGGGCTGTGAAGTGCCGCAGCTGAAACTGCCCCTCGGTGGCCGTGGGTGCGTGGCCTCTGATGATCAGCGACCTTTGTGCTCCCCGCATCCCAGCCCTGACACCCCTGAGCTCTGACGGGCCAGGAGCTCTGGCTGCTGTCTTCCCCGCGCGCGCACAGAAGCTTGGTCTGTGCTCAGGGCTCGCAGGGCATCTGCTGGTGCGTGTGGCCGACTGGAAGGCGCCCCCCACCCCGTAGCTCCAGCTCCCCACCCTCCTCAGACATTCCTCCCCGCGGTTCGCCGACCGCCTTGAACGCCTGCTGCTCTCTCATCGTGCACTCAGGAGGACGCGCCAAGCATCGCTGAGGCCGCAGAGTGGGCTGCAAGTCGGGCAGACCCTCTCTCCCGTGCAGGCGAGTTGCCCTGTCACAGCAGCCCACTGGAGAAGCAGGCCATTGCTGGGGCCTCCGGACCCAGGTGCCACCTCCGCAGGTAAGGTGTAGAAGCCTCTGGTCATCCAAGGGGCGGACGGAGGCTCTGGTCCCCATAGACAAGAGGCAGGTGTTGAGGTGGTTGTTTCCTAGTAGCTTAGCGCTATCTTATCTGAGAACAGAAAGAGCTTTCTTTCTTTCTTTTTTTTTTTTTAAAGAATTTATTTATTTATTCATGAGAAAGATAGGAGGAGAGAAAGAACCAGACATCACTCTGGTACATGTGCTGCCGGGGATCGAACCCAGAACCTCATGATTGAAAATCCAATGCTTTATCCACTGTGCCACCTCCCGGACCACCAGAAAGAGCTTTCTTAGGGCTCGCGCTCTCTCACAAGCTGTGCTGAGTGGAAGAAGGCAGTAGGAGGGTGGGTGGATAGACAGACTGACAGGTTAGGTAGCTAAGCTACTATGTGCTGTTAGGAAGCTCCCATTTGCCCCTGGAGGGGGAGTTGGTGCTGTTGTGAAGGGAGGGGAGGAACATGAGGCGAGCTTCTGTTTCTTCAGTTTGAACTTGGTTGAGAATGCAATGGTTTAGCACTATGTGCTCAGTTGGTAAAAATTCATAGTGTGATGTCTAAATCTCCTCCTTTGTTTGAGTAAAATATGCGTGTTTGTACCTCCGTGTCTTGTCAAACATTGAGACATAGAAAACCTCCTTCAGTTGGATGCATCTGAAATGACACAGACTTGACTGCCAAGGTAATGGGAAGCCATCTTTACCTTGGATTGTCAGGAGTGTATTTCTTAATATGTATTTGTGTGTTGCCATCAGGCCTGTCACCTGGGCTACTTATATTATTCTTTCCTTCCTTCCCTCTTCTTTTTTCCCTTTGTCTTCCTTTTTATAGCAGGTGAAATAGGGAGGTGGAGGGAGAGACACCTGCTCCACGATGAACCTTCTCACCCTGCAGGTGGGGAGCCAGGGGTTAAACCTGGGTCCTCACTTACATTTATGCACCATCACCCAGCCCCAGTATTTATTTATTTTAATGAGAGACAGTCAGACAGACAGACATAAACTGAACATTGTGAACACTGTTCACTTCTGTGTTATGGATATCTGATATAAAACCACTGCATGGGGAGTCGGGCCGGAGCGCAGCGGGTTAAGCGCAGGTGGTGCAAAGCACAAGGACCGGTGTAAGGATCCAGTTTGAGCCCCCGGCTCCCCACCTGCAGGGGAGTCGCTTCACAGGCGGTGAAGCAGGTCTGCAGGTGTCTGTCTTTCTCTCCCCCTCTCTGTCTTCCCCTCCTCTCTCCATTTCTCTCTGTCCTATTCAACAACAATAACATCAATAACAACAGCAATAATAATTACAACAATAAAACAATAAGGGCAACAAAAGGGAATAAATAAATAAATATTTAAAAAACACTGCATCATCTCCCCAGTCAGGTTTTTTTGTTTATTTATCAAAAAAAAATTTTATATATTTATTTTTTCCTTTTATTGCCCTTGTTTTTTATTGTTGTTGTAGTTATTGTTGCCATTGATAGGACAGAGAGAAATGGAGGGGAAGACAGAGAGGGGGAGAGAAAGACAGACACCTGCAGACCTGCTTCACCGCCTGGGAAGCGACTCCCCTGCAGGTGGGGAGCCGGGGGCTCGAACCGGGATCTTCATGCGGGTCCTTGAGCTTTGTGCCACGTGCGCTTAACCCGCTGCGCTCCCACCCGACTCCCCTGTTTGTTCTAATGTACGGAGCAGGCTCCCCCGGAACAAAGCATAGCCCCCGCCTTGTGTGAGCATCAGCCTCCTGTGAATGTGGACAGTGCCGGCACCACAGGCTGATACAGGTGAGACGTCATCGCTCCACAAAGGATCTCATTCTCTCTTGGGATCAGGAACTCATGGCTGGCGGGGGCAGGGGTAGTGGCGCACCTTCGTAAGCATGTGTATCACCGTGCACAAGGAACTGGGCTCAAGTCCCATGGATGACCCTTGCAGCCATTAAAAATAATCGAGGGATAATGCTGGCGCACCTGGTTGAGCGCACATGTTACAATGTACGAGGGCCAGGGTTTGAGCCCCCAGCCCCCACCTGCAGGGGGAAAGCTTTGTGAGTGGTGGAGCAGGGCTGCAGGCATCTCTGTCTCTCTCCCTCTCTATCACCCCCTTCCCTCTCAATTTCTGGCTGTCTCCATCCTATAAATAGATAAAGATAATTTTTTTTAATGGTTCAGTGATTATAGGAGAGGAAAAGAGTGCCTCCAAAGCACCTAGGAGGGTCACAGGTAGGGAGAAGCAGCCTTTTGTCGCATGTGGCAGCGGGGAGTTAGCCCGGGGCTTCACACATGTGCAGTGGTGTTGCTGGACTGCCTCCCTGGCCCAGCTGTTGTTTTCTGTTTTTGAATTTTATTAATATCGTCACAGTGTTTTACAAAGGGGTATAATTTTAAACCCACACCTCATGTGTACAAGTCACCACACACACACACACACACCCCACCACCACCAATGTCCTGTGTTCCTCCCACACCCATAACCGCCGTAGCCGCCGCTGAGTCCAAGAGACAGTTTGGTGACTCTTTGCAAGTCCATCCTCGAGCTTTAGTCCTCGTGTGACTAAAACCTCCCGCAGCTGTCCTTCACCTGTTTCCCTCCACACAGTCAGTTCTGGTTCCGTCATGTTGTTCTGAGTGGTGCGATCTCGTCTACTTAGCGCAGTGCTCCCTTGAACATATATTCCATGGCTTCGCTGTCCAGCCGTCCGCCATCGGGCATGAAGATTGCAGCCAGTGTTTAGCTGTTGGGAGGGGTGCAGCTGTGAATGTCAGGGTGCGTGTGCCCCTTTAAGAAGTGTTTGCATGTCCTTTGAACACTGTCTAGGAGTGAGTGGTATTGCTGAGTAACAAGCTGTCTGTTTTTTTATTTATTCCCTTTTGTTGCCCTTGGTTTGTTGTTGTTGTTTGTTTTTTTATTGTTGTCATCGTTGTTGGATAGGACAGAGAGAAATGGAGAGAGGAGGGGAAGACAGAGAGGGGGGAGAGAAAGACAGACACCTGCAGACCTGCTTCACCGCCAGTGAATCGCTCCCCCCCACCCCCCCGCAGATGGGGAGCTGGGGCCTCTGGGTGTCTATTTTTATTTGCTGAATGACTCTGTTACTTTCCACAGGACTTGCACCATTTGGCATTCCACCCAGCGGTGTGTCCAGGTCCCTTTTCTCCTCGTCCCCACTCAGTGCCTGTTTTGTTGGTGGGCTGTTCTCACAGGTGTGAGGTGGGTTCTCATTGTGTTAACTGGCATTTCCCTGGTGATAAGTGACTGGGTGCATTTGTTTCATGTGTCTGTGTTCCACCTGAATGTCTTCTTTAGAGACAGTTAGAATACTTTGCCCACTTTCATAGTGGGCTGTTTGTGTTCTTGTTATTGAGCTGTGTGATCTCTTTATAAAATTTTTCAGTGTCGATCGCTTATCAGATGCGTGATGTGTGAATATTGTCTCCCGGTCATTTCGTTGACCCAAGGTTTTTATTCCTTTATTTCTTAAAGAGCATCACATCTCTGCTCCGTCATACCCAGCTGTTCATAGTAGCCCCAGTCTCTACGCCCCAGGAAAGGTAGCTTTCTAGGGGGACGGGGGATATAGGAATGAATCTGTGGGTAAGAGACATTGGGAGTGGATCTTTATGGAGGAACCAGGAAGACAGCTCACCTGGGTAGTGCTCGTGCTTTGTTGTGCGCCTGAGCTAGGTTCAAACCCTCTCTGTAGCCCCAAGCACTGGAGGAAGCCTTGTAAGGTAGAGCTTTCCCTCCCTCTCCCTCTCCCTCTCCCTCTCCCTCTCCCTCTCTCCCTCCCTCTCCTTCTCTATCTGAAAAAATTGACTCAGGGCTGAAGCCCCAGTGGTGAACAACAGCAACAAAGGGTACATGGGATTTTGCCAAGCAGAAGTGGATGGATAGTGGGTGTTACAAATATATGTACACGGAAATGCATAGAAAGTCACATGTATCCTGAAGCCTTTGATTTGAAAGGTGCCCCCTGAAGTGAACGGCATCAGGCAGGTGCACGGTGAGGTCTGACAGGTCAACTCGGGCTTCATGGTGGTCAGCTTATATTTCATTTGGGAGGCCCTAGGGAGCCAAAGAAAGGTGCTGAGAATTGGGAGTGGCAGATCAGATTGCGTCGGTGAATTCAGATACGCACCCTCGGATCCCAGTGGCCATGCGGACCCTGCCTGCCCAGCACTCTCTTCCTGTTGGAGCCATTCCTGCCTGGGTTCACTAGTGAGCGTCCTCACATGACTGTCTTGAGCTTCCTGTGGTCTTGAAGGCGACTGTTCACTTTCTCTCGCCCCTGCTCCTGTCCTTCCCTCGTGGCCAGGCAGAAATCACTACCCCTTTGCCCTTCTCCATAGCCCTGGTTTCACAGTGATCTCACACATAGTTCTGACCTTTCTTACATACGGCTGTTCTGCCTCTTATTCGTGGGCTTAAGAAAAAAAGAAGAGTGTGTTGGAAGAGAGGGAGCAGGAATGAGTATTAAGAGGCTTCCAGGGGCCAAGTGGTGTTGCACACGGTTCGGCACACGTTACCGTTTCCGAAGACCTACGTTTAAGCCCACAGTCTCCAGCTGCAGGAGGGGAAGCTTCACAGCAGAGAAGCAGTGCTCTACGTGTTGCTTCAGGTGTTTCTCGTTCTCTCTCTTCTATCTCCCCTTCCCTCTCAGTTTCTCTCATCTCCAGCCAATAAACAAATATTTAAAAAATAAAGACACTCCGTGCGTCATGAAGAAGGTGAGACCTGCTGGCCAAGGACTGTGTCCCCCCCATGACATTGGTCTCCCTTCTCTGGGGAAACCAGTGAACGGATTTCCTGTGCAGACAGGTGCTGATACCCACTGTGGACGTGATCTCAGGCAACGCGAGTCTGTGACCTCATACTTTGTCCACGCAAAAAGTAATATCACCTTGCCACCCACTGATTGCCGTTAAGACTCTGCAAGGCCTGCTGATCAGCTTGTGAACAGAACAAGCAAGGTGCTCATGTTTAACTGCCAGTGAGGCAGCCTCGGGGCAGAGCCAAGACGTGCCTGGGTGAGGACCCAGGCTTGCTCCCCTGGACCGCACATCCCACGGCAGGGCGCTGCCTCGGTCTCATAAAAGTAAGCGTAGTTTTGTTCAGGTTATTGAGCACCAGCTGTGTGCCAAGATAAACTAGATGTTTGACAGGGCTTTATCAGATCTGAGGACTAAAAAAAAAAAGTCTTTGTAAAAAATGAAACACTTCATAATATAACGATTGAAAATACATGAAGTTACAACGACAACAAAAGTAGCCGACTTCTGTCTAAGATCTGGGGAGAACTCTGGCGGTCAGCCTTGGGGGACCAGGCATGGGGCACAGAACTCTGGGGGTGGGAGTGGCGTGGGACTGTATCCCTGTCTTCTTATGATTGTATAAACCGCTGAATAGTGAACGGATGAATCAAATGGGATAGAAATGGGTCAGGAACAAGAGAGAGTTCTGGTCATGTATTTTTCCAGAACTATCAAGAAGGACGGAGGTGTTCTCTGCAAGTCCCCACATGAGGGAACAGTGAGAAGGCTGTTCCATGTGGCCTTAGTGTTATCACTGTCGGTCTTTTTAATCACTTTGCTGTGGTTGGCTTGTTAGTCTGGTTGTAGTTGGTGTTTCCACATTTGCATACTGTTGTATAACTTCATTTTAAGATTTATATTGCAGTATAAATTTAGATTCTAATTGATTTACACGATATTATTCCATTATACCGAACAATTCCAATGAAAAAATTCTTGTTAGGGGCCAGGCAGTACACATAGTGCTATGTGCAAAGATCCATGCAGGGACCAGGGTTCGAGCCCCCATGCCCCACCAGCAGGGGGGAAGCTTTAGGAACAGTAAAACAAGTCTGCAGGTGCTTGTCTTTCTCTCTCCCTCTCTGTCTCCACCTCCTCTCAATTTCTGTCTGTTCTATTGAATAAAATAGAAAAAATTCTTGTTTTGATGAATGTACTATTTGAACATTGCTGGTTTTTTTTTTTTTTTTTTCTATTTCCTTGTTTCTTTTTGTTCTTCTGTTAAGTGATTGGGTTCTGATTTGGCTGCATTTCCCACTGTGAATGGGGCAGGCCCCTGGTTACCTGGGCACTTTGGAGAAACCAGGACTAACTGGTGACCTCATTCCTTTGTGCATTTTCCAGCCTGGCACCCAACAGTGTCCATCTACCTAATCAGGCCGACAGCTGAATACCTTCAATTTACAAGACTGCGGAAAAGTCAGACTGCTAGGGACTTCTTACCCTGTGGATTCTTGCAGTCCGAACATCTGAGGCTTAACGGGTGTGTGTGTGTGTGTGTGTGTGTGTGTGTGTGTGTGTGTGTGTGTGTGTGTGTGTGTGTGTGTGTGTGTATGTGTCGCACACAGCGTATCTCTGCAACCTCACAACTCACGGCACTACTTCCTTGCCCTTCCAGGTGGAGCGTCATGACATGAATACCCTCAGCCTGCCCCTGAACATCCGCCGAGGCGGGTCAGACACCAACCTTAACTTCGACGTGCCCGATGGCATCCTGGACTTCCACAAGGCCAAGCTCAACACGGACAGCCTGAAGCAAAAAATCCTCAAGGTGACGGAGCAGATCAAGATCGAGCAGACGTCCCGAGATGGGAACGTGGCCGAATACCTGAAGCTGGTCAACAGCGCGGACAAGCAGCAGGCTGGCCGCATCAAGCAAGTCTTTGAGAAGAAGAACCAGAAGTCTGCCCACTCCATCGCCCAGCTGCAGAAGAAGCTAGAGCACTACCACAGGAAGCTCAAGGAGATCGAGCAGAATGGGGCCGCCCGGAGCTCCAAGGACCTGAAGGACATCCACCGCTCTCTGAGAGACGCCCAGGTGAAGTCGCGCACGGCCCCCCACAGCATGGAGAGCAGCAAGTCGGGCGGCATGCCGGGGGTGTCCCTCACCCCGCCCGTGTTCGTCTTCAATAAGTCCAGGGAGTTCGCCAACTTGATCCGTAACAAGTTCGGCAGCGCCGACAACATCGCTCACTTGAAGAACTCCTTAGAGGAGTTCCGGCCCGAGGCTGGCGCCCGGGCCTACGGGGGCAGCGCCACCATCGTGAACAAGCCCAAGTACGGCAGTGACGACGAGTGCTCGAGCGGGACGTCGGGCTCCGCGGACAGCAACGGGAACCAGTCCTTTGGGGCCGGCGGGCCCGGCCAGCTGCACAGCCAGGGGAAGCTCACCATGGTCCTGGAGGAGCTGCGGGAGATCAAGGAGACGCAGGCGCAGCTGGCAGAGGACATCGAGGCGCTCAAGGTGCAGCTCAAGAGAGAGTATGGCTTCATCTCTCAGACCCTGCAGGAGGAGAGATACAGGTACTCCGACTCCCTGCGGTTCTCAGAGAGGTGGCCTGGGTGTGGCTGCCAGTGGCTGTCCGCGTGTGGGGAGCCAAAGGCATCGGGGAGTCGGTCCTTCTGCCCCCTACTTCGCAGTTCTCGATTAGTCCGTTTGCCTTACGCGTTGGCAGTTTGGGAAAGGCTGTTATTGACGTCTGCGGGTCTGTTAAACTAGCACATGTGCCTGAGAAGCAGGTTGGGTAGGTGTTGTTGTAAAGCCTCACTAGAACTCGGAGACCTGTACCCTACCCCCTCCATAGTAACCGCTGAGCGAAAAATGGATTCATTGTTCAGCCAGGTGGGCGTATCCGTCCAATCTTTATAGAGTACATACTATCTATAAAGTATATGCGTACATACTGTTTGTTTGTTAAGCTATCATCCTAAATAAAGATCCTTCAAGAATCATCCTAAAAATTATAGTATCAGCTAAAATCTTGTGGATAATATTAACTCATTTTGAGAACCAGCTGAATTGTAGTCTGACTTTTTTAAAAAAATTATTTAGTTATAAAATGGAAACACTGACAAGATAAGAGGGGTACAATTCCCACCACCAGAACTCTGTATCCCATCCCCTCCCCTGATAGTTTCCCTATTCTTTATCCCCGTGGGAGTATGGACCCAGGGTCATTGTGGGATGCAGAAGGTGGAAGGTCTAGTGTAGGCTGACTTTTATGCTTGTAGCTTACTAGCTTTGTAGCTTAGTAGAGTCTTAGAGCCAGATATGAGGTGATTTTTCCCAGTACAGATATCCACCCCCAGGTTTTTGTTTTTTTTTTTCTTTTGGTCATAATGAGTATACTGACTTCTAATATCACGTATTGTAACTTTTTAATTTAATCTGTACATTCTTCTGTATCTATAAAACTATATATGGTTTCATATCTGATAGATGTAATTTTTTAGTAATGTGGCTTTTTTTATTGATAGAATAATGATCGACAAAATCGTAGGATAAGAGAGGTACAATTCCATACAATTCACACCACCGGAGTTCCACATCCCATCCCCTCCCTTGAAAGCTTTCCTACCCTTTATCATTCTTGGAGCATGGACCCAGGATCATTATGGGAAGCAGGAGGTGGAAGGTCTGGCTTCTGTAATTGCTTCCCCACTGGACATGGACGTTGTCAGGTGGATCTACTCCCCCAGTCTGTTTCTATCTTTACCTAGTGGGCCAGGGCTCTGGAGAGATGGTACATTGGTGAGATCGTCTGCCCAGGGAAGTCAGGTTGGTGTCAATGGTAGCATCTGCAACTTGGTGGCTGAAAAACATTAAGATATAAAGCAGAACAAATAGCTTAATAATCAGGAATCTAAAGGTAAGAGTATAGCAGATGAGATTTGGGGTCTCCATTTTGGAAAATGCTAGGAAGTCTATTTTAGACATATTCCAGGGGTCCCATGACCTTACTAATTTTTTAATGCTCACTCTATATTTCTTGCATAAACCTTTGGTTTCTTTGTCTCACTGGATCTATTCTTGAATCTCGACTTTTCCAATTTCTATCATTGTTTGTTCTGTCTGATTAGACTGGAGCCAGCACTCTTCAGGTGCAAGTTTTGAATCCAGATTTCCACATTACACATCTTTACATGCATTTAAGACAGTTTCTGGTTTTCGTATAGTTTGTGATCACCGCAGTGCCACCATTCATCGTATGGCTGACTTCTGGAGATCTTTGAAAAGCCGTTGATAGCTCTGGCACCGGCCACTCCAGAAGTCCCACCTGAGCATAGTCACGACGAAATCTCTGTTAGGCTCCTTGTTCTCATTTTTGAAAATGGTTCTGTGGCGACCTGACATTGATCAGAGTCATCTCAGGCTAGCGTATCCCTCTCAAGCAGCGCTCCTTGTTTCATAACAGTAAACACAGTCACACGATTTTCCGTGTAAGACGCAGCCCTCTTGTCACAGGGGCCTGCGGGAGAGGAATGGGATCTTTGAGTGACTGTTACTTTAAGCTTGGAATTTGGGGGATGCCACCAGTTAAGTCAACTATACCTTGTAATAAGTTTAATTTTTATCTGTTTGGCTCTTTGATATATTTGCTTTCTGAGAGAGAGCTCAGAACAGTACTCCAGCATATGTTTTCCTAGAATCATAGCCAGGTCTCCAAACAAGAGGCGTGCACACACTGTACCACTGAGCCACATCCCCAGCCCCAAATCTTAGGGGTGCTTTTGTTTGTTTGTTCTCGATTGTTTGTTTGCTTATTGGGGACCTGGCAGTGGCACACCTGGTTGAGCACACATTACTGTGCACAAGGACCCAGGTTCAAGCCCCTGGTCCCCACCTGCAGAGGGAAAGCTTTGTGAGTGGTGAAGCAGGGCTGCAGGTGTCGCCCTGTCTCTCTCTCCCTCTCTATCTCCCCCTTCCCTCTCAGTTTCTGGCTGTCTCTATCCAATAAAGATAATAGTAAACATCTTTTAAAAGTGGGGGCAGGGAGAGATATGGCCACTGGTAGTGGTAGATTGTTTGTGCAGGTACTCAACCCCGGAGGTAGCCCTGGCTGGGGAGAAAATCAATCAGAGAAAAGAAAGGAGGGTGAACCTGAGCGTCATTCTGGCACGAGACCAGGGCTTGAACTAAGGGCCTCGCGCTTGAGAGGCTAGTGCCACCTCCCAGGCCAAGCTTGAGTTTTATTTTTTATTTTTTAAAATATTTATTTATTTCCTTTTTGTTGCCCTTGTTGTTTTTATTGTTGTTGTAGTCATTATTGTTGATGTTGTCATTTTTGGATAGGACAGAGAGAAGTGGAGAGAGGAGGGGAAGACAGAGAGGGGGAGAGAAAGACAGACACCTGCAGACCTGCTTCACCGCCTGTGAAGCGACTCCCCTGCAGATGGGGAGCCGGGGGCTCAAACTGGGATCCTTATGCTGGTCCTTGTGCTTTGCGCCACGTGCATTTAACCTGCTGCACTACCACCTGACTCCCTTGTTTATTTTATTTACTTTATTTTTATTTTTATAATTTTTTAGTCCCTTTTGTTGCCCTTATTGTTTTATTGTTGTAGTTATTATTGTTGTTATAGATGTCGTTGTTGGATAGGACAGAGAGAAATGTAGAGAGGAGGGGAAGACAGAGGGGGAGAGAAAGACAGACACCTGAATACCTGCTTCATCACCTGTGAAGCGACTCCCCTGCAGGTGGGGAGCCGGGGGCTCAAACTGGATCCTATGCCGGTCCTTGCGCTTTGCGCCATGTGTGCTTACCTTGTTTATTTTTTAATCGGCATCTAAATCCTCAGAGCTGTAAACTGTCTTCAGAGTCAGTGTGTGCAGGAGGAAGAGTAGAAGTAGGTCATGGAGGCACTGCAGGGGTTGAGAGGGAAGACCGCCGAGGTGCCAGTGGACCCTTGCTTTGAGCAGGACGCTGAACAGTCCACAGTGACGCTGTGGTCACCACAAGGGCCAGTGTGACGTGGGTGGCAGGACCGCTTTGGTCTGCACGAGACGTCAGTGCTGAAGCTGGATGAGTTACGACTGCAGGGGGACAGTATAATGGTTACACAGAAGAACTCGTGCCTGGGCTCCAGAGGGCCCAGATTCAGTCCTCAGCACCACCCTAAGGTAGAGCTGAGCAGTGCTGTGGTTAGAGACAGTCAGCTACTGAAAATTATTAAAATAGAACAAACAGAAAAAGAGTGCAGGGGCCCTTGGAGAGCCGGCATTCAGAGCTGTTGAGACGTGTGCTCCCCAGGCCAGGCGCTGCTGCACGTATTTCAGTGTGGAAGAGTCCCGGGCCCAAACCCCTGGCCCCTCCTGCGGCAGGGGGGGGGGGGGGAGCTTCACAAGCAGTTAAGCAGATGTTTCTCTCTCTTTCTCTCTACCTCCCCTTCCCTATCAATTTCTCTGTCTCTATCCAAATAAAATAAATATTATTTAGGGCCCAGGCAGTGGCGCACCGGGTTAAGTGCACGTAGTATGAAGCACAAGGATCCCGGTTCAAGCCTTCAGAACCCCACCTGCAGGGAGGGGTCACTTCACAAGCGGTGAAGCAGGTCTGCAGGTGTCTGTCTCTCTTTCTCTCCCCCTCTATTCTTCTCCTCCCCTCTCAGTTCTCTCTGTCCTATTCAGTATAAATGAAAAAAAAAAAAAAGGCCCCCAGGAGCAGTGGATTTGTTGTGCCAGCACCGAGCCCCAGTGATAACCCTGGAGGCAAGCAAACAAAATAAATAAATAAATAAATGAATAAATGAATAAAACCTGCTTCCCAGAGCCAGGCTGAGACGTTGGGAAATGGATCGTCAGGAATGAAAACAAGCCCTGGGTGCTGGTGGCGCTGAGGGGAAAGACGCCCTTCTTCACATTGTGTCGGGCTCAGAGTGTGCTCCTCTCTCTGCTCAGGTACGAGCGGCTAGAGGACCAGCTGCACGACCTGACGGACCTGCACCAGCACGAGACGGCCAACCTGAAGCAGGCGCTGGCCAGCGTCGAGGAGAAGGTGGCCTACCAGGCCTACGAGAGGTCCCGGGACATCCAGGTACCCCCCTCCCTCACTCCCGCCCCCCCCCGGCTCTTCCCAGCCTGTCATCCCTCTAAGAGAGCAAGTGCTCAGCCCCCAGCCCTGTTAGGTGGGGTGAAGCATTCCCCCTGCACAGGCGTGTCCCCTCGCGTTAATCCCATGGGTCCCTGCCCTAGACCTTCCCGAGCAAGGACGCCGTGCTGGCCACCTGCTGCCCGCGTCAGAGCACACCTGCTCGCCACAGTTTAATGATGCCTTCATAATGGCACGCCTCCGTCTTCCAGAAGCTTGCTGGCTAGGTGGGGGTCAGGTCTAGCCCAGATGGCAGGACAGCTCAAGGCAGTATGAGCAAGGGCCAGAATCCCGAGGCAGACCCCGAAAGCCGCAGCGCCTGGTGAGCTGTGGAGTGCCGGGGCGGCCAGCACTTAGCACGGCTTGAGCCCTCGGCGCCAGCACTGCTGTTGCCAGCTGAGCCCACCTCAAGTCTGTTTGTTCCTCCAGAAATGACATCTCTCCCGTTTGTTACAGTTCCTCGCCCTTGCATGCAAACTCGATGCCTCACGTTAGCAGAGCCCGCTACATGCCCCTTTCCCCCCTGTGCAATCCCAGCGACTCTTACAGATAGTTCCTGTGAGCCTCTGCATGCCTCCCGTGTAGGGTCAGGCTCGGAGAGGTTAAGGACTCAGACTAGCGCAGGCATACGTCCCCTGAAAAGTGGATGTGAATAGACGTCCTTCCTGAAGGAGGCAGGACTTGAAGGGAAGACAGACAGAAGGAAGAGGTGGCCGGTGCCAGTGAAGCAGCCTTGTGTCAGCTGGGGTCTTCTCCCTTCTTCTCAGTCAGCAGAGGCTCTCTGCCTGCACTGCTGTTAGCATGGCACAGTTGGCACAGAACTTTGCACTAGTTTAAGGCGTCTGGAAAAATGACAGGCTTTCTGTACAAAATAGGAAGTAATTACTGCAGTGAGTCTGATCAATGATCATCAACCCACAGGGTCATTTTTTTTTCCCTTGTGATGATGGTGTTCAAGATTTACTTTTAGCTTTCTTTTTCTTTTTAAATTTTCATTATCTTTACGTTTTCATTGGCTACACATAGAAATCAAGAGGGAAGGGGGAGGCAGAGAGGAAGAGAGACACCTGCAGCCCTGCTTCACCACTCGCAAAGCTTTGCCCCCGCAGCTGGGGACCAGGGGCTCAAACCTGGGTCCTTGTGCACTGTAACATGTGCGTTCAACCAGGTATGCCACCGCCTGGCCCTCTCTCCCTTTTAGCTTTCCAACACATAATGCAGGGTGGTCAGCTCTAGTCACTCTGCTCTACTTTTTTTTTTTTTTTAATATTTATTTATTTCCTTTTTGTTGCCCTTGTTTTTATTGTTGATGTAGTTATTATTGTTGTTGATGTTGTCGTTGTTGGATAGGACAGAGAGAAATGGAGAGAGGAGGGAAAGACGGGGAAAGAAAGATAGACACCTGCAGACCTGCTTCACCACTTGTGAAGCAACTCCCCTGCAGGTGGGGAGCCAGGGGCTCAAACTGGGATTCTTACGCTGGTCCTTGTGCTTTGCACCCGCTGTGCTACTGCCCGACTCCCACTGTGCTCTACTTTTTCATCCCCAGGGCTTATTGTCTTGGGACTGGAAGTTTGTGCCTTTTGATGACTTTCACCCATTTTTCCTGTCCTTCATCCTCTGTAAAGTTGTTCACTGTTGCTGAGAGGTCAGTGTTTTCAAATCCCACATATAAGTGAGGCCATAACAGTGTCTTCTCCAGCCAGCACATGTCACTCAGCATAATTCCCTCATCATGCTCAAGAGGCAGAGAGGCAGCATAATGATTATGTAAAAGAATTTCATGTGTGAGACTCTGAAATTTTGTCTCTAGTCCCGGACACCACCATAAGGCAAGAGCTAGGCAGTCTCTGGTCATTCTGTATGTCACTCTCATTAAAATAAGATATGTGTGTGTGTGTGTGTGTGTGTGTGTGTGTGTGTCCTGCTTATAAAGATAGTTGGAAAAGCCTACCCAAGTGGCAGGTATTCCTTTTTATGACTGCATACTATTTCTATACATGAGGATATACATACTTGCACTGCATAGCATTCTGGACAGTGATGGCTGCATATATGGTGATGGGCCCCATATACTATACTTGGTGTGGGGCAGGATAAGACATCCAGCTTTCTGACATTCCTAAAAGGAGGCAATTGCCTAGCCCTCTTCTCAGACTGTGGTCTAGTCACCAAGTGACATGTGCCTGTCCTCCTGCTTTGGGTAGCCAGTCCCCTGTTAGCTAGCGTTCAGGCTGTGTCCTCGTCTTTGCTGGGTCGTAAACATGGCTGAGAAGCACGGAGGTGCAGGTGACTCAGCGTGATGACTCCGTTTCCTCCAGGCTGACCCAGCAGTGGAAGTTCTGGGTCGTGTGGTGATGGTGACAGTTCCCTTGATGAACTTTTCCTGGAACCTCCACACTGTTCTCCATGGCGACTGCACAATTCACATCCCCGTCAGTTGCAGAAAGAAAGGGAAAGGAAAAAAGAAAGACACTCTGAATTCAGAGTGTAATGTTCAACTTCCAAAATATTTACAGTATTTCTCTGTAGGCAGTTATAGGAGGGGCTGTTGGCAGTCTGAGTCCTGTTTTCCAAGGGAGAAAATGGATGTGAGCTGGAACTTGACTGCCCACGTCTCATTCGCGACTCATGAGCTGGGGCTGCCCTCGGCCGCCTGCTTGAACAGCTCTGTGAGCCAGAACATCAGGGCTGACTGGACGTGTCTGCCGCCAGTGACTGTGGGCTGTGGGCTGTGTGTGCGTGCGTGTTGGGTAGGGGGTGGGGTGTTCTGCCCAGCCCTGAGTGAGGAGGCTTCTCTTCTCCAACCAGCTGTTCTGAACCTGTTGAATTGTTGCTAGGTTACCAATACAGTCAGTTTTATCAGAGCTTTCTGTTGGTTTTTGGTTGAGGTAATAGTGGTTTACAAGACTTCCTCTTTGGGGGGGCAGAAGGGGACTACAGTTTCACACCTCTCTGAAATGTATCACCACAACATACCCACCACCAAGCACCAACATCCCCCCCTGCTACAGTCGAAGGTTCTAGTATAATAGGATTTGCTTGGGACGCCACTGGGTTGTGTCCGAGTGTGGCATTCTCTTGCTGAGAGTTAATACCGAGTTGATATTGTTTGCCCCTTTTCTTCTTAACAAGCATACATTAGGGACAAAGGGGTGTACTTGGGGGAAGAGCCTCACAAAACAAACTTAAAAATCAGAAGAGATGGGGCCAGGCGGTGGTGTGCCCAGTAGAGTGAGACACCATCACTCAGGAGAACCTGGTTCACGCACCCGGTCCCCACCTGCAAGGAGGAAGCTTCCTGAGCAGCCGAGCAGTGCTGTCGGTGCCTGTCTTTCCCTCTCTGTTCCATGCTGCCTCTGCTAGGAGAAAAAAAAGATAACATCAGTTCTACGGTAATTTATTGATAGTTTTAATTCCTCTGCGCTATCAAAAACTAGTTAATTTGCTTAAAAGAATGATTTTGTCTCTTGGTCTCTCCACTTTTCTGTTACACCTGAAGTGGAGGGAACCAGAGACACGAGTGCCTGGCCTCTGGGCCACATGCCTTCCTGTGATTATAAAACATTCACACTTCTTGGCACTGGGAAGACACGACAGTTCTGCCCTTTGTGTCGGGAGCCTGTGTGAGTGAACCCCGCTCCTTGACCCAGGGAATATAGTCACCAGACAGAAAGCCAGTCAGCGTGGGAGCTGCTACGCTTGTTTAAAGCCCAAGAGGACGGCTGTGATTTAGTTGAGCAAACACATGTTGGTAAATGAGCCAGGCGGTGGGCTAGTGAGCTGCTAGGGGCCTCTGTTCAGCCCTCGTCTCCCGAGAGCCTCACGTCGCACTGGCAGTGTTCATCTGGTGCGCATTCAGCCCACGCGGGGTACTCGCAGTGTGCCCGGCACCTCTGTCCTCGGAATCAGCTTCATCTCTTGGTTAAGGAGGAGGGCCAGAGGGACCCAGCAGAGCTCCTTCTTGGGACAGTCTCAGCGAGGCCTGCGTCACCTGTGAGGGGGAGCCAGATCCACGTGTGCAGAGGCGGCAGGCACATTCCTGCTCAGAATATGAAGCGGTCAGCTGGGGGCAGGAGGGGCAGGCAGGGACTAGCTCACCCAGTAGAGCACATGCTCAGTGCTCGGTGCTCAGTGCTCAGTGCTCAGTGGTCGGTGCTCAGTGCCCAGTGCCCCAGATTTGAGCAACATAGCACTGGAGGAAGATGCATGGGTGGCACAGTGGGAATAAGCTTCCTCTCCTCTCCTTTCCTCTCCCCTCCCCTCCCCTCCCTTCTCCCCTCCCCTCCTTTCCCCTCCCCCTCCCCTCCACTCCCCTCTCCCCTCCCCTCCCCCTCCTCTCTCTCCTCTCCTCCTCTCTCTCCTCTCTCTCCTCTCCTCTCTCTCCTCTCCTCTCACCTCCTCTCACCTCCTTTTCTTTCCTCTCCTCTCCTCTCACCTCCTCTTCTTTCCTCTCCTCTCTCCTCCCCTTCCCCCTCCCCCCTCCCCTCCCCTCTCCTCTCCTCTCACCTCCTCTTCTCTCCTCTCTTCTCCTCTCCTCTCCTCTCTCTCCTCTCCTATCCTCTCACCTCCTCTTCTTTCCTCTCCTCTCCTCTCACCTCCTCTGTTCTCCTCTCACCTCCTCTTCTCTCTCTCCTCTCCTCTCCTCTCTCTCCTCTCCTCTCGCCTCCTCTCACTTCTTCTCCTTTCCTCTCCTCTCACCTCCTTTCACCTCCTCTTCTCTCACCTCCTCTCTTCTCCTCTCATCTCCTCCCCTCTCCTCTCTCTTAAACCGAATAACAACAACAATAAAATCAGCTCTGGGAGTGGTGGAATGATGCATGAGCAGGGTCCTGGCACTAGAAAGACAAAGGCCAGTCTGTCCGGAACACAGCGAGGGCAAGTGGTGGACTGGATCTAGGGAGGCAGGCGACAGTGAGCGGACAGGCCGGGACTGGGAGGGAGGCCATGTTCCCGACGGAAAGACTCGGTGATGTTTGCCACAGGTTTGCATTATTCCGAGATCTCTGGCTGTCGTGGCAGATGGATCCCTGGGCTTGAGGAGCATAGAAGTATGTGGACAAACCAAGCTTACTGTTGGTAAGAGATGCTGCAGACTGAGACTGACTGGTGGCTGGAAGGGGAGATGAGTGAGCCAGCTGCAGTAGCTCTGGGCAGCTGGGGCGGTAGCTCAACTGGTCCAGCACCAGACTTCCTCACACCCAAGGTTCTCAGTTCAATCCCAAGCACTACAGGTATCTCAGCGGTACTCCGACTGCTCGCTCTCTCTCTCTCTCTTCCTCTCTCTTCGTCTCTGCATCACCTTCTCTTAAATTTAATAAGCAAGATAAATCTTTATAAACAAAAAGGAAATAACTACTAGATGTTCTGTCAACAGGGCTGGGTGCAAGGGAGAGGTCTTGAATGGCTTAACAGATGCTTCTATGAGCAGCTGGTGGGTCGTGGTCCTTATTGTGAGGAAAGGAAGGCTACATGGGAAAGAGGACTGGTGGCAGCTGGAAGGGTCAGTGCAACGCCTGAGTCCCATTCGGACTTGGTGAGTTCAGAGCTTTTAGGGAGCTCTGGTGGAGGTGTCAGGAAGGCAGAGATGCCAGTCAGCGTTAACAAAGATAGCCGGGAGTCCTCTGGGCCTCAGCAATCAGACCTAAGAAATGTCAAGACCAGAGCCAGGTGGTGGCACAGCTGGTTGACAGCACACGTTTCCATGCACACAGCCCAGTGCCCACCTGCAGGGGGCATGCTTCACAAACAGTGAAGCAGTGCTGCAGGTGTCTCTCTTCCCCCTCCCCACTCAGCGTCTCTCTATCCTATCAGATAAAAGAAGGGGAGGGATGGTCACTAGGAGTAGGGAGTTCATCATGCAGGCAACAAGCCCCATCAATAACCCTGCTGGCAGTAAAAGAAATCAACAGAAGAAAGGTCAGGACACATGGAGTGTCTGAGGAATGCATTCAGAGAGGGCTTGGAAGCAGTCAGCGTGCATTCTCCCTCCACCCTCCCAGAGCCAAATTTGGCCGTGGGGGGGGGGAGATTGGCAGTTGAGATACAGAGATACGGCCGACCCTACCCGTGGCTGAAGGTAGTCAGCTGCTCCAGCACAGAGCCCCGCTCCTCTGTGTCGTCCCTGCTCTTACCAGCAGAGGCCAGTATTCTGTGCAGTTCACATCAAACAGAAACGGGAGTCAAAACCCTGAGCCGCCACCCCATCTTGGTATCTTGTGGCTGTGCACGTATGCTCATTTTGTCCGCAAACACCAGGGGGAGACCCACCCTGGGCGCGTTGTCTTGCCGCTTCTCTCGTCGTCATCATCATCACCATCACCATCATCTGAGGCCAGTCACAGTCATTATCACCCCATCTAAGCATTCAGCTTTCTGAAGCTGCTCCGAGCGCTGAGTGCTGTGAGCTTGGAGGGGTTGGGACAGAGCCTGCATGCACCACAGAGCACACGCTCACAGGCATCTGGCCGCCTCAGCAGCTCTCTCTCTCTCTCTCTTCCTCCCTCCCTCCCTCCCTCTCCCTCCCTCTCCCTCTCTCTCTCTCTCTCTCTCTCCCTCCCTCTCTCCCTCCCTCTCCCGCAGGAAGCCCTGGAATCTTGCCAGACTCGCATCTCCAAGCTGGAGCTCCACCAGCAGGAGCAGCAGGTTCTGCAGACAGACACGGTGAACGCCAAGGTCCTCCTGGGCAAGTGCATCAACGTGGTCCTGGCCTTCATGACCGTCGTCCTGGTGTGTGTGTCGACCATCGCCAGGTTCGTCTCGCCCATGATGAAGAGCCGCTCCCACATCCTGGGCACCTTCTTTGCTGTGACTCTCCTTGCCATATTCTGCAAAAACTGGGACCATATTGTGTGCGCCGTGGAACGGATAATCATACCAAGATGAAGCCGCGGGGGCCTGGCCTCAAGTCCTTTCAAGCTTTCATTATTTTTTTCCCAGAGAACTCTGTGCGTACAACCAAATCTTGAAAATGAACATGTGTGCCAATGGAAGGTGGCAAGGAGCACTGGGGCTGTGCTCGTAGATACCCGCAGCTCTGTGAACCCCGTAGCAGCTGCCGGCTCAGTCCCCGTCCTTGGTTAATGTGAATCCTTTCCAAGCCCCCCACACTGCTCACTGCCTTAATCAGACCAGACTTCCTGCCCACCTGTTTAGCCCAACATGGTAAACCGTGGTCGCTGAGCACTTGGTCTAACTTGTGACCCAAAAGAGGGGACTGCTTCTTTTGAAACCTCCCTCTCCCTCAAGTCTGTAGAAGTTGACTTCACTGTTCCCAGGTGTGGCCTTTCTTTCCCCCCCTGTAAACAGCAGAAAAGGTGGCTCTCCTCGGGCGAAGGAGGAAGCACCTGCCAGTGGCCTGTGGGAGCCCAGTTAAAGCCCAGGCAGTCACCCCACTTGTCCACAGATGCTCCCGGGGCCCCCTGTGTACCCAGTGTCCATGTGGTCGGTCCTGTGTGACTTTCTGTAACATGGAAACCATATATCACACCTGTCTACCCACTAAGAGTCTGACTAGGTGTTGTGTCGCACTGTCTGCTGTAAGGCGGGCTTTTCCCTCTTAATGTCCAGGGAGCCACACCTCTGACTTGTGAAAGTGGCCGCAGGCTATCTGGCCTTCAGAGCCTGCAGAGATGCCTCCAACCCCCATGTCCGGCCGTGACTCTCCCCTGACTCTGGGGCCCATAAACACTGCTCTGGTCGTGGCTTTCAGCAGCCTCGGCTCTGACAGCCCCCCCCCCCCCCCAGGACGTGGTTCATTTTCTCTGTAGGCCCACAGGGCTCAGAGCACACTGCAGACACGTGCTGGGCGAGGCTCGCGCTGCTGGCTCAGGGTCAGCAGGGTCAAGGGCTGTAGCGCTCAGGTGCACTGAGGTGGGGGCCCAGGGACAGGAGGGAGGTAGGATGCCGAGAGACCAGCCAGAATGGGAGCCCAGAGGCGCTCACTGCAAACAGCTCCAGGGCTCACCCAGTAGCCACCCCCCCCCAGGTGAAAGCACCCAGAAGCCAACCTCTGTCACCATTTGGGGTGGGGCCAGGGGGTTGCCCTTGGCTCTCTTCAAGCCCAGGCAATAACTTTCAGTTAACTGCTTCTCTGTACAGACAGGAACAGGAAGAAACACCCAGGAGGTTTGAAT
Source organism: Erinaceus europaeus (assembly GCF_950295315.1). Taxonomy (NCBI): domain Eukaryota; kingdom Metazoa; phylum Chordata; class Mammalia; order Eulipotyphla; family Erinaceidae; genus Erinaceus; species Erinaceus europaeus. Next base: position 127,455,123 of record NC_080168.1, on the reverse strand, counting down.
GGCGGTTGGGTGGCAACCCCCCACCGCATGCACCCCCCGCCCCCCGTCTGAAGGCAGGAAGACACAGAGGAGTGCTCATTCTCTCTCTCCCAGGGGCATCCAGGCCGCCTGCACTGAAGTTGAGTGAGGTGTTTCTCAAGCATTGACGGCGCGCAGTGGTCCGAGAGCGTGGAGCAGCCAGGGCGCGGGTGCAGCTCAGCGGGTGTGAGGGGCTCAGCGCTACACGGCCCAAGCTCCCTGCTTTTGTCTTTCTCAAGTTGACCGTTCAATCCACTAGTCAACCCACTGTCACCACTGTTGAGTTTCAGGCGAAAGCTTTTCTTTTTTTAAACAATAAACATCATTTCTTTAAAACCTTTGTCTGTGATGTACTTTGGGCTCAGAGCAGAGGGGTCTGTGAGCCCACCCCATCTTGTGGCCGTTTGTTTCCCTTTCACTGTCTGCCTCCCCCTTGGTCGCCCAAGTCAGCCTGAAGGCGCTGTGACCCATCCAGTCCAGAGGAGGGCGTTCAGGAGTACTGGGGGGGAGGGCAGGAGCAGCCTGGCCAGTTGTACTTCCTGTGTATGAAGGGCCAGATAGGCTGAGCTCTGGGTACCGTTCAGACCTTTGAATCAGACGGGGCCCCAGGCAGGTGCGCTGATCGCTGTACGTCTCCCTCATGCACCCTGGGGACTCCCAGGGCTCTTGGTGGGTTTAGGTGCTGGTGTCGCTTGAGAGTTAGATGGTGAGCATGCCAGCCTGGTGGTGAGGGCTCTGGCACATCCTAGACGACCGGTTCCTCCTGTCCTTGTGCCACCAACACCCCCGTCACATCTGCTTGGACACTTCCCAGACCCGCAGCCAGGCTGCCTCGCCACCACCCTTCTCCCAGAGGAAGCAGAGAAGAAAATGGAAAAAGAACAGTCCACACCCTCTAGTCTGGACCTGTTAGCAGAAGCTGGCTCTCAGCGGCCCTACCTGTTGATGAACTCTTCTCAAAAATTCTTCGGGCTGGGCTCACTCGCCATCAGGCAGCCTGGCTGTGTGCACCTGGCTATGTGCACCTGTTTTGTTTGACTCTTACTGAAAGCTCACCAGGTTGTTAGGTAAGGTGATCACCTCCAAGGAGCTTTTTCCTCAGCAGCTTATTTGCTTCCTAAGGAATAAACCCTCTGCTTGCTTTCATCACTTCATAAGAATATTAAATAACATTTTACAGTGAGACATTTCAAAGTGATGCTCTAACCAAAACACATTCTGGGACTAGGTGCTTGAATTACATTGAAGTCATCTAATCTTTTCCCTTGTTCTGCTGGCATTAGACATGTTGTTCGTACCTGGAGGTGAGAGGCCATCACTGAACAGATAAGCAGCTGCAGTCTGGTGACCTGTTTTGCCATTCCTGCTCTCTCTCACAGAGACATTGCTCCACTACATGTGTTCACTGCCCTGCAGTTCCTCTAGTATAACAGGTTTGATTGTGGGTTCAGTAATAGTGAGGGGACTCCCTTGGGCAACTCATTACTTTTGCCCTTTTCGGGCGAGTTCTGAAGGCTAGATGGTTTCATATCCAGTGGGTGCACGTTAGTTGTAAAACATTTACATATATTCATCAAGATAAACTCGTGTGATAAAACAGCCTGTTTTGCATATTTCTCTAGTTGTGAGGAGCGGAGCTGGGGCAGGAAGAATTTAAATGCAAGGTTTTACCTGGCTAGAGAAATTCCAGGAAGAAGCTAGGTTTCTTTTTACAGCAAAGATAAGAAGTAAAAGCCAAAAAGTCAGTGAAGTTATTAACAGGAGTTTGGTAACCCGTAATTTGAAATCAGAATGAACCTCTAACCTTCTAAAGTCCGTACCATTCTCTGTTCTTAGCAGGAGCACAGGGGAGATGACATGCCTGGACTGTCTTAGGAATGATTGGTGTGTCACAGCTTTAACTTATCTAAAGCATGTCTGCTGTGTCTGTCCTTAGGAAAATGCTCCAACAGAACATGCTTTGTGTTTGAGATGCGTTTAGGCAGCTGTCAATAGTGCTGAAAGTAGACGCTGGGCAAGTCAGCTCTGCGCTCTACTGCGGAATCTCAGTCCTGCGGTCCACTGCAGGTCTCTGTCCCCTTGAACTTGTGAATTCTCTGTAGCACTTCATTCCCATCCATAGCAGGTGCCATTATTTTTTTTAAAAAAATACTTGATGTTAGCTTTCACATTAAATAAACAGCTAAATTTCTTAACTTTTCACCTTTGTCAGAGCCCATTTGAATAGTAGATTTGTGTGAATGTGTATGTTTAATTTATCTCCCCCCCCCCGGATTCGGGGGCCTGTGCAAGCATGATTTCACTGTTCCCAGCAACTTGTTCATTCAGAGAGACAAGTACCACCAGAGCTGCCTCTGATACACGGCACCTCCCGGTGTTGGGTTCAAACCCAGCTTGTGTGATAGCAAAAATCACATCTCTACCTGGTAAGCTACCTGTCTGACCCGAGAATCGATATTTTTTGCTTTGGTATTATTTCCACCGGGGTTATCACTTGGTCTCAGTGCCTGCACAATGAATCCACCACTCCTGGTGGCCATATTTTTCTATATTGTATAGGATAGAGAGAAATTAGAAAGGGGAGAGAGAGATATCTGCAGTACTTGTCTCATCACCCGTGAAGCATGCCCTCTCCTTCCCACCCCCCGCAGGTAAGGAATGGGAAGCTCAAACCCAGGTCCCTGTACATGGTAACGTGCACTTAACCAGGTGTGCCACTGCCCAGCTCCCTAAAATCAGGTTTTTAAGTTTCATTTATTTATTTATTTACTGGCTGAGACAGAGAGAAACTGAGAGGTGGGATAGAAAAGGAGAGAAAGAGAGACCTGCAGCCCTGTTTTACCGCTCGTGAAGCTTTCCCACTGCAGGTGGGGACGGGAACTTGAACTTGGGCCATAGAGCGTTGCCACGTGTGTATTCTACCAGGTGTGCTACCAGGTGTCTCTAAGATCAGTTTTTAACTAGACTTTGTCTTTATTTTTAATTAGTGATTTAACAGTGACTAACAAGATTGTAAGATAACAGGGATATAATTCTATATAGTTCCCACCACCAGTCCCATCCCCTCCACTGGAAACTTCCCTATTCTTGATCCCTCTGGGAGTATGGACCCAAATTCTTTATGGGGAGCAGAAGGTGGGAGTTCTGGCTTCTGTCATTGCTTCTCCCCTGGACATGGGTGTTGGCAGGTGGATCCACACCCCCAGCCTGTCTCTGTCTGTCCCTAGTGGGGCAGGGCTCTGGGGAGGGGAGGTTCCAGGACACACTGGTGAGGTCGTCTATTCAGGGAAGAAGTCAGGATGGAGTCATAGCAGCATCCGCAGCTTGGTGGCTGAAAGACAGTGAGCTATAAAGGAGGACAAATAAACAGGAGCCCAAAGGGAGGAACAGAGCAGAGGAAGCCAGGGGTCTGGACTTTGTTTTTAGAGCAGTGGTAGGGCTACAGCAGACTGGATCAGAAGATAGAGTCTGCCTGTCCTGGCAGCCCCACTCACATACAGTTCCTCCTGCCGTCAACACCCCCTGCCAGAAGGGCACAATTGTTGCAGTCAGTGACACTTCACTGACACATCATCACCTAAAGCTCATAATTTACATTAGAATAACTCTTGTGCCTTCAGTGGACTTGGGCAAACATAGCCCTTATTACAGCCTCACACAGAATAATTTCACTGCCTTGAAGTTCCCTCAACAACTAGGACTGAGTCCTTGAGTCACCTGTCACATATTTATGGAGCACTTGCTCTGTGCAAATCCCTGAATCACAACTCTTTACAAAAGCCACAGCTCAGTGTAAGATACAGTCTTAAGCTGGGTGGCGGTGCAGCCTGTAGAGTACACAAAATACCATGCACAAGGCCCCAGGTTCAAGCCTCCGTCCCCATCGGCAGGGGGAAAGCTTCACAGAAGTGAAGCAGTGATGCAGGTGTCTCTCCCTCTCTGTCTCCCCTTCCCTTCTCAACATCTCTCTGTTCTGTCAAATACATATTTTAAATGATAACAATAAGACACAGTTCCAAACAACTAGAAATCGATTCAGTCCCTCTGCTATAAAGTCGGAGTAGTTAATACCCCCAATCAGTGTTTGAGTACATTTCTAGTCTTCTGACCCATAGGCGCCTGTGTGTGCGGTGTGCAGACCCTCCCAGGAGCCTGGGGAGGGAAGGGAAAAGCCTGGTTTACTCACAGTCAGTACCTGGAGTTGGCACCTGAAGAAATAACCCAAGTGGTCGAGCGTCCTGTCTGGAGCTCCCAGTTCTGTCCCCAGCACTACGTGTAACAGCAGTGCTCTGGCTTCTCTTCCTCTGTGTCTCAGTTGAGTGTCAACCTCATCCTCTCTCTCTCTCTCTCTCTCTCTCTTTCTCTCTCATAAAATAAGCCTTTCAGACAGAAGGAAAAGTGGTGTGCTGGTGTGCTGGAGACAGAGCAGGAGCCAGTGTGAGCTGAGGTGAAAAGAGCAAGGAGTGCAGCAGCCCCGAGACCGGTGTGCCCGTGACCAGAGGGCAGGGAGTGGGCAGGCCTTGCAGGGGTTACTGGTGTGGGTGGTGGTTGTCTTCAGAGCATCTCACTTCCATAGCATCTGCACCAAGGCATGGGTGCAGTCCAGGCTGGCACACACTAGCCATTCCTGAGGTGAGAGTGGCAGGGAGCTCTGCCTTGCCCCACACTGTCCTTTGCACCCAGCTTGCAGTCCTGAGCAACTGTCTCCACCCAGCCGCCAAACCCTACAGACAAAAGAATTAGACGCCTAGAGAACAGAGGACTTCGTGAATGTATCAGCCCACCCCCTGCCCCGTAACAGAAGACACTTGGATCCGTGGCAGCTTTGCCGCCTCTACTGTTACTTGGCACACCCACTGTCATCTGATGGCTGGAGATGAAAACAAGGAAACTGATGTAAACAAGGGAAGCATGTCTCCCAAGCTGGGAGATAGCTCGCTTGATAGAGTGCAGGCCTTGCCATACCACAGCCTCAGGCTCAGAAGTGAGACCTCAGGCTCAGAAGTGAGCACCACATGGGAGCACTGTGGACATCACTCTGGGTGTAGGGCAGGGCTGTGGTATCTCTCCCACCTCCTTATTCAAAAACTTATGGGGGCCGGGCGGTGGCGCACCTAGTAGAGCGCACATGTTACAGTGCGCAAGGACCCAGGTTCAAGTCCCTGGTCCCCACCTGCAGGGGAAAAGCTTCATGAGTGGCGAAGCGGGGCTGCGGGTGTCTGTCTGTCTCCTTCTCTATCTCCCCCCTCCCCTCTCAGTTTCTGACTGTCTCTATCCAATAAATAATTTTTAAAAGATGTTTTTTTTTTTAATTCTAGAAAAGTCAGTCATAGGGAGGTCACTCAGCAGTATCATGTGTATATACACGACCCTGGGGCCGCTCCCCCGTGCTGCGTAAGAAATTAAAATAAGGGCTGGGCTGCTGGCGCACTGGGCAGAGCACAAGGATCTGAGCTCGAGGCCTGGTCCCCACTTTGGGCGGAAGCTCCACAAGCAGGTGTCTCTTCCTCTCTCCTTTCCCCTCCCCTCTGACTTCACCTGTCATATCAGATGAAAAAAAGAAGGGAAAATGATGGCCACCAGGAGCAGTGGACTCAGAGTGTAGGTACTGAGCCGCAGGGATAAACCCTGGTGCCGATAAAAACAGTAAGTCAAGTAAAAATGGGAGGCGGCAGTAGCGCAGCGGGTTAAGCGCACGTGATGCAAAGCGCAAGGACCGGCGTAAGGATCCCAGTTCAAGCCCCCGGCTCCCCACCTGCAGGGGAGCAGGTCTACAGGTGTCTGTCTTTCTCTCCTCCTCTCGGTCTTCCCCTCCTCTCTCCATTTCTCTCTGTCCTATCCAACAATGACATCAATAACTACAACAATACCACAACAAGGGCAAGAAAAGGGAAAATAAATATTAAAAAAATAATAATAAACAAGGGCAACAAAATGGAAAAAAAAAAAAGGCTCCCCCTGCCAGGCCTTCGACTTGACAAAAGCACTTAACAGGAACACACGTCGGCCGTGGTAACAGCTGTTTTGTTGGTGGTCACTCTATTTGCCAAGGCATTGGAAATTGGAGCGTGTTTGTTGTTGTTTGTTTTTTCTGTTCTCCTTGAAAATAAGCTATTGCAGGTTCAGATATGTCTGACCCTGTAGAAACTCCTGTCGTGCAGGAGACCCTGGACTTGAGCCCTGACACCATACAGACACACCTAGGCCGCTCTATGGACGGTGGGTGGGGTGGTGCAGTGGTTTCTGGCAGAATGAAAAGATTGGGGGGAGGGGGGCCTGGGAGTGATGCACCCATTAGAGTACACAGGTTACCACGCACAAGCCGCCAGTCCCCACCTGCAGAAGAGAAGCTTCACAGTAGTGTGGCAGTGCTACAGGTTCCTCTCTCTCTCTCTCCCTCCCTCTCTCTCTCTCACTTTCTCTCCCTCTACCTCCCACACCCTTTCAGTTCTTCTCTCTAGGTCAAAAAAGAAAATAAAAAGGGAAAAAATGGCCACAGGGAGCAGGGAATTTGATTTGCCGTGCAGGCACCAAGTCCCAGCAACTACCGTGGGAGCAATACAAATGAAAAATGGAAAAAGAAAAATCAGGCAAAGGGAAGCCTTTCCGTGGCATCACAGCTGCACAGGCACTCGGTTCCCTTCCTGCACAGTGCACAGCAGGTAGAGCCCTGGCTTGGGTTCAAGCCCCTCCCTACCTGTGTGGACGCAAGGAAGCCTCATGAGCAGAGGAGCTCAGCTGCAGTACCCCCTTCCCCATCCAAAGGATAACGAGAAAAACAGTGGCCGCTGGGAGTGGTGAAGTCATAACACTGGGACTGAGCCCCTGGGTAACCCTGGTGGCAAAAGGAAAAAGGGGGTGCCTGGCAGCAGCACGGCACATTAAGCACACATGGATTGAAGCGCAAGGACCTGCATAAGGATCCCGGTTCGAGCCCCCTGGCTCCCCACCTGCTGGAGGGTTGCACCACAAGCGGTGAAGCAGGTCTACAGGTGTCTGTCTTTCTCTCCCCCTCTCTGTCTTCCCCTCCTCTCTCCATTTCTCTCTGTCCTAGCCAACAACAATAACATCAGTAATAATAAATATGACAATAGAACAAGGGCAACAAAAAGAGAATAAATAAATAAATATAAAAAAACATTAGGGGAGTCGGGCTGTAGCGCAGCGGACTAAGCGCAGATGGTGCAAAGCACAAGGACCAACGTAAGGATCCCGGTTCGAGCCCCCAGCTCCCCACCTGCAGGGGAGTCGCTTCACAGGCGGTGAAGCAGGTCTGCAGGTGTCTGTCTTTCTCTCCCCCTCTGTCTTCTCCTCCTCTCTCCATTTCTCTCTGTCCTATCCAATAAAATGGGGGTGGGGGAGGTCTTCCAGGAGTGGTGGATTCACACTGAGCCCCAGCAATAACCCTGGAGGCAAGAAAAAAGAGAAGAAAGTGGGGAAGGACAAGGCTGAAAGGACACAGGCTATTTGGAGCGCTGAAGGGGCGGCACCTGGAGGCAGGGTCCCGGCTGGCCAGAGGCCGTGGAGCTGGCTGGCTCCCAGCCCACACCAGGCTTCCTTGGCCTCCCTGCATGTACTCACCTCTGCTCAGCACACAGACCACCATCTAGCCCTGTGGAGGGCTGTCTGGCCAGGACCACCCCCAGCTTTGCAGCTGCTGGGAACATGAGAGCTGCCGGGAGCCCCTGGACTTGCATGCTAAGTCAGTGTCTTCATTTGCTGCTCCTGGTTGAGGATTTGCTTGTGGGAGTTGGCCTTAGCTTGATCCCTTTCTCTGCTGTGTTCAGCCGGTAAGCAGCTAGGTAGCAGAGCACAGGCCCTGAGCTGGTGGCTGGCTTCTCCTCACCCACGGTCTGGTTCTCCTGGGCGAATGGTGGGTCTTCCAGAACCCCCCGTTTCTAGACTGCCAGCTCCCAGGGTAGCACCCTCTTTTTTTATATATATATTTTCTTGGCTAATGATTAATGATAGGAACAAGATGGCATGTTTTTTTTAATATATATTCCCTTTTGTTCTTGTTTTATTGTTGTAGTAGTTGTTATTATTGATGTCGTTGTTGTTGGATAGGACAGAGAGAAATGGAGAGAGGAGGAGAAGACGGGGGGGGGAGAGAAAGACAGACACCTGCAGACCTGCTTCACCGCCTGTGAAGCGACTCCCCTGCAGGTGGGGAGCCGGGGCTCGAACCAGGATCCTTATGCCGGTCCTTGCGCTTTGCGCCACGTGCACTTAACCCACTGCGCTACCGCCCGACTCCCAGGTGGCACCCTCTAATGAGAGAAAGTGCTTGGAACAGGACCATACCTACCTTGAGGTGTTCATTTTTTAATTTTCTTTCTTTCTTATTGCCACCAGGGTTATCCTTGGAGCTCCGACAAATCCACGACTCCTGGAAGTTATTTATTTTTCTTTTTTCTTTTTCTTTTTTCTCTTTTTTTAATTAGTTCACAGAGAAATTGAGTGGGGCTGGGGGAGACAGAAAAGGAGAGTGAGGGAGTCGGGCGGTAGCGCAGCGGGTTAAGCGCAGGTGGCGCAAAGCGCAAGGACCGGCTGAAGGATCCCGGTTCGAGCCCCGGCACACCACCTGCAGGGGAGTCACTTCATAGGTGATGAAGCAGGTCTGCAGGTGTCTATCTTTCTCTCCCCTTCTCTGTCTGCCCCTCCTCTCTCCATTTCTCTCTGTCCTATCCAACAACAATGACATCAATCATAACTACAACAATAAAACAAGGGCAACAAAAGGGAATAAGTAACAAATAAAAAAAATATTAAAAAAGAAAAGAGAAGAAAAGAGAAGAAAAGAGAGTGAATGAGAGACACCTGCAGACCTGCTTCTTCACTCCTGAAACTTCCCCTGTGCGGGCGGGGAGCGGGCGCAGACCAGTAAAGTATGCACCAGCACATGGCCTCCGCGGGTGCTTACTGAGCGCCTGTTCTGTGTGCCTGGGGGACATTCTGCTAGGCAGAGACAAAGCATGAAACGCACTATTCCATGCCCGTCAGGGCCGTGCTCTGAGCCTTCACCCTAAAATTAAACCTTCCCTAGAGACACTTGCGAGAGGAAACAGACATCCTGGAGTCTGTCTTTCCAGTTGAGCCTGGCACACAGCCCCGCAGAGCCTGAGGGGCAGAGTGTGATCCAGGGCCTGTGTGGAAAGGGCTGGGCTGCTCCCGGGGTTCCCGCCTGCAGCCTGCGGTGGGGCTGGGGATGAATCAGATGCAAATGAGCACCTGGATCTGAGTCAGCGCTGAGTAACCCCTCAGCACAGGGCGCTCAGGACTCCCCTGCAGACCCTCCCAACTCCTCAGCAGCCCCTCCGCGTCCTGCTGCGTGCCAGGGCCCCAGGTTCAGTGCCTGGGGGGTGGCCTCACCCAGAAACCTCCTCAGTACCTCAACAACTGGTGCCTTCCTCCAGGCACCCTCCACCGGGGTGGGATCGCCACTTCCTCAGGCCTAAAAGCAACACACACACACACACACAAACACTCACACACACACACTCTCACACACATACACACACACTCACACACACATACACACACAAACACATACACACACACACACTCACACACACATACTCACACACACACACATACACACACACACTCACACACACACTCACACACTCAAACACACACACACACTCACACACATACACTCATATACACTCACACACTCACACATACACATACATACACTCACACACACATACACTCACACACACATACATACACTCACACACACACACACACACACACACACACACTCACACACACACACACACTCACTCACTCCCCTCTGCTCCTCTTGTCTCCCTCCTGCCCAAGCGGCTCCCTTTCTCTCTCTCTCTCTTTTAATTTCTTCATTGGGGGATTAATGTTTCACAGTCAACAGTAAATACAGTAGTTTGTAGTCTGTACATGCATAACATTTCCCAGTTTTCCACATAACAACACAGCCCCCGCTAGGTCCTCCTGTGCCTTCATGTCCCAGCCCCAGCCCCAGCCCCAAGGCCTTTACTTTGGTGTAGTGCACACTCCAGTCCGACTTCTCCTCAGCGTTCTCCCTTCTGTCCCTGTTTTTCAGCGTCTACCTGTGGGTGAGCTCCCTTGCTCCTCTACCCACCTCTGAACTCCTGCTTCTCTACGTTCAGGTTCTCTGCTCCCTGCCTGATGTTTGTTTGTTTGCTATTTATAATTTACTTATTGTGAGAGAGCAAGGGTGGAGGGAAGCAGTTCCCTTCTGGGCATAAGGTCGTGCCCAGGCTGGAACTCGGTGCCTCTGGGTACTCGGGCCTGCAGGCTTGTCGCCACAGACTCAGCTGTCTCTCCAGCCCAGTCTCTCTTCCTCCTTTTTATTAAGCTTTATTTATTTATGAGGGAGAAGAAAGGAAGGGCAAGAAGGAAGAGAGAAAAGCAGTCACTACTCTGCAGCATGTGATGCCGGTGAGGCAAGGCCTGCACTTTGCTGCCTGAGCCACCGCCCACGTGTTTTCCTGCATTGGCTTCCGCTTCTCGAGTGTCCGTGCCGCTGCTGTCCTTTTGGTTCCTGTTTTTCCTCAGCTCACTACTCTCCCTTTCTTTCTTTCTTTCTTTCTTTCTTTCTTTCTTTCTTTCTTTCTTCCTTCCTTCCTTCCTTCCTTCCTTCCTTTCTTTCTTTCTTTCTTTCTTTCTTTCTTTCTTTCCTTCTTTCTTTTTTACATTGCCACCAGGGTTATCACTGGGGCTCAGTGCCAGCACTATAAATACTCTGCTACTTCTTCCTCCCTCCCTCTCTTCCTTCCTTCCTTCCTTCCTCCCTCTCTCTCTTTCTTCCTTTCTCCCTTTTCTTTTTCTTTCTATTTTATTTGATAGGACAGGACAGAGAGAAATTGAGAGCGGAGGGGAAGATAGGGAGGGAGAGAGACGCCTGTAGACCTGCTTCACCCCTTGTGGAGCCCCCGCCAGGCGGGGAGCAGGGTCTCCAAGCTCACTTCTCTGTGCCCCCCTCCTCTTCACCTGCTTACCTGGAAAAGGGGCCCCACTTCATTAGCTCACCAAGACTCAGCTACAGCTTCCCAACTCAGCTGGAACTTCTCCCAGTGGGGCTGCTTGCAACCCACTTACTCCATCCATCGCATGCAACACAGCCTGTATCTTTTTTTAGAAAGACTCATTCACGGGAGTCGGGCGGTAGTGCAGCGGGCGCAAAGCGCAAGGACCCGCGTAAGGATCCCAGTTCAAGCCCCCGGCTCTCCACCTGCAGGGGAGTCACTTCCCAGGCGGTGAAGCAGGTCTGCAGGTGTCTGTCTTTCTCTCCCCCTCTCTGTCTTCCCCTCCTCTCTCCATTTCTCTCTGTCCTATCCAACAATGACGACATCAACAACAACAACAATAATAACTACAACAATAAAACAACAAGGGCAACAAAAGGAAATAAATAAATAAAATATTTTTTAAAAAAGAAAGACTCATTCACTCATTCACTCACTCACTCAGTCATTCATATTACTGACAGAGAGCTGGGAGCACGGCTCATCTCTGGCAAATGGTGGTGTCAGGGATTGAACCTGGGACTCCCAGGTTCCTCAGGCATGAATCTGGTCAGCTCCTTCCTGCCCAGCTTTTCTCGTCTTCTACACTTTCTGCCTTTTTGATAGTCTATGTCTGCAGACTCACTTCACTCTGGTGGACTGAGAGTTCTGGTCCCTCTCAGCACTCTCATCCTCTTCCTCTCGTCCCCTCTGTCCAGATCCAGCTGTCATCTCTGTGACAGACGCCACCGTCTGTCTAGAGCAAGGTCTCACTTCTTTTCCAGCTGCAGATCTTTACTCCCAGTTGTTTCTGTGCAGTGCTCGGAAGGAACCAGTGGCTTGAGCATTTGCGGTACCATTAAGTGGCCTCCTGGGCCCAGTCCCTGCTCTTTATTTACATTTTTAAGAGGTGGAGAAACAGACAGAAGAAAGATCTCACAACGTCACTGCTTCACCATCCATGGAACTCCTCTGGTGCTATCCCTGTGCTGCCATGTGGTGCCAAGGATCGAACCCAGGGCCTCACACACAGGTAAGGCCTGCACTCTATTGGGCGAGCTATCTCCTGTCCCCATATTTCTAGTTATTGATACAGATCTATGCATACATAGTCTTTTTAAATTTTTTAACATGCATTTATTTATTCCCTTTTGTTGCCCTTGTAGTTATCATTGTTGTTGTTATTGAAGTATTGTTGTTGATGTCATTGTTGTTGGATAGGACAGAGAGCTATGGAGAGAGGAGGGGAAGACAGAGAGGGGGAGAGACAGACAGACACCTGCTTCACCGCTTGTGAAGTGACTCCCCTGCAGGTGGGGAGCCAGGGACTCAAACCCAGATCCTTACGCTGGTCCTTGTGCTTCGCACCACGTGCGCTGAACCCACCGCGCTGCTGCCGGACTCCCTGTCTTTTCTTTTTGCCCCGGGCTATCACTGGGGCTCAGTGCCTACACTACCAATCCACTGTTCCTGTGGCCACTGTTTAGATGTGTGTGTGTGTGTGTGTGTGTGTGTGTGTGTGTGTGTGTGTAGAACAGAGAAATTGTGAGAGGAAAGGGAGGTGGAGAGGGAGAGAAACAGAGAGACACTTGCTGACCTGCTTCACTGCTTGAGAGGTGATCCCCCCCCAACCCCCCGTAGGCAGGGAGCCAGGGGCTCGAACCAGGATCCTTGTGCAGGTTCTTACATCTTGTTCTATGTGCACTTACCTGGTGTGCCACCTCCCCCCCCACACACACACACACAAATAGTCTTTAAAAAGTCAGCACACACAGCACTATGTACAACATCCATGTAAGGATGTGGGTTCCTGCCCCCTCGGGGACACTTCACAAGCAGCTTTGCAGGTGTCCTCACTCTCTCTCTCTCTCTCTCTCTCTCCCCCCCTCCTTTCTCTCAACTTCTCTCTGTCCTATCCAATCTTTTCCTCCCACTTCTCCTCCTTTCTCCTTCTCTTTCTCTTCTTCACTGTCTTCTTCTTCCCCTCCCTCCCTCTCTCCCTTCTTCCCTCACTCTCTTCCTTTCTTTCTCCTTCCCTTTTTGAGGTATAAATGACACATTAGTTTCAACTGTGTGTGTATATATATATATATATATATATATATATATATATATATATATATATATATATATATTCCTTTCCACACAGGACTAACTGGTGCCCATCGCCACACAGACTATGATGTTTCCTTTTCTTGTGAAGCGAACTTTTCAGATCTACTCTTTGTTTCTTAAATAAGGGCATGTTGTCTTTCTGTTCTTTTTTCTTTTTTTCTATTTGATAGAACAGAAAGAAATGGAGAGGAAGGGGAAGATGGGGGAAGAGAGACACCTGTGACCCTGCTTTGCTGCCTGTGAAGCTTTTTCCCTGCAGGTGGAGGCTGGGAGGTTGAACACTCTGTCACCAAGGCTGACATCAAGCACTGTGCCAGGACTTCCATCCATGGTGGACGGTCTACTGTGTCACCACAAGCAGGGGCCAGGCAGTACAAATATATTCAGTGTATTTGTTAACGCTGGTCACCATGCTGAGAGTGCGTCACCTGACCTACTGTTCTTCTGACTGAAGGCAGGCACCTCTGGACTGACTGCCCTCTCCCTTTTAGCCACTCTGTGCCCCTCACAGGCATGCCCTCACCTCTGGTAACCACCGCTGTCTGCAGGGGCAGGTCTGCTTTGGGTTTGGGATTTCACCTAAGAGTTAAATGTTTTTCTCTGTTTGAGCTCACGTCTCAATTAGTCCTTCCTAGACAGCTGGCACTCTGTCAATGTCACAGACTGTGGCTTGGGGCTATTCCAGCCAATGGTCCCCCTGAAACTCCGTCCCACTGCCGAGGGTGAGAGCCGTGTCACCGAGACAACGCCCTCTTCCAGCTGCCCTTCAGCCCTTCCCCACGCCCCAGCTTCCCTTCCTCCTGTGGCCCAAAAGGAGCCGTGAGACCATAAAGCAGGTCTCCTGAGACCCGGCTGGGGTCCAAAGATCATCTGGAGAAAAGGGAACACACCCCAGAGCCCAGCCCAGGCTGGCTTCCAGCCCTTCTCATTTTTTTTTTTTAAATCAAAATGGTGATCTCACCCCCTTCTGTAATCTCAAACACAGAAACTGACAGCGACCTTTAAACTGATAAGGAGAAGTGGTTGCTGTCTCCTGAGTTTTTCTATCAAGCAGGGGGTGGGGATTTTGTGGGTGAGGTCACTGTATCACACTGCAGCCTCTTCTTACAGAGTCTGTGAGAAGCACGGAGCTGCTGGATCTGACTATAAAACATCTGTCTCACTCCAAGCCAAGGCTGACAAATCACTTCCATTAATACGTGATTCCTTTTCACCTTCCTGTTTTTTTCCACTTGGGCTACTGCAGTAGAGTTTGCTGCCTGCACAGCTTTCAGAGAGAACAGAGGGAGAGGAAGAGAGGAGAGACACCTGCAGCCCTGCTCCACTGCTCATGAATTTCCCCTGTTCCCAACCTCCCAGGCTGGACCCGGATCCTTGTGCTGGGTGACGTGTGCTCATCACCAGGTGCACCACACCTGGCCACTAGTATGCGATTCCTAAAAGTGAGATCTTTCTCCTAAGCGGGCGAATAGTTCACCTGTGCACACTCTGCCCTCAGACTGGCCCAGATTTTTATCCTGGCTCTCTATGAAAGTGCCACAGCACCGGGGGAGTGCTGGTACTCTGATATGTGTGTGTGTGTGTGTGTGTGTGTGTGTGTGTGTGTGTGTCCGTGAAACACAAATATATTTCTATATGGGGCCATTGGTGGTAATTAGAGTTAGATAGGGACATGAGTTTCCTTGCAATGGAATTAGTGACCATATAAAAGGAAGATAGTCCTCCTTCCTTCTCCTCCTCCTCATCTTCTTCTTCCTCTCTCTCTCTCTCCATGTCTCTTGCAGTGAGGAAATACCAGAGTGAGGCGGTGGTCATCTATAAAATGCAAGAGAGGCCAAGGGGTGGCACGCCTAGTAGAACACACTCCTTACCATGCTTGAGGCTCACGCCCTGGTCCCCACCTGCAGAGGGGGAGCTTCATGAGAAATAAAGCAGATATCTCTTCGTCCCCCTCTCCATGTCCACTTTTCTCTCAGTTTCTCTGTCTCTGTAAAAAGCTTATAACATGGTCGCTAGGATCCGTGAATTCACTGCACTGAAACTGAGCCTCAGCAATAACTCTGGTGGCAATAAAACTTTAAAACCGTGAAATAAAAAGAGAGTCCTCACCAGAAAAAAGATCCACCTCACCTTGATTTTGAACTTGACTGCCACCGGAACTGTAAATTCCAGTCAATGGCATTTTGTTCCAGCAGCCCCAGCTAAGGTGGCAACGTGTGTGTCGGCCTGGGTCCTGAGAACTGAGTGGGCTTACCAGCCCTTCTGGTCCCACCCAGCCCCGAGAACTCCTTCTCCCTCTTCCACAGTGAAGCCTGGCCCCCGTGGCCTCTGCTGTGTACGACTCATTTCCATCACCACTGCCCACACGTCCCCCATGAGAGCAGCCTTGGGGTGCTGGTATTCCCCCCTTGCCAGCCACTTTGTCGGCCTGCTCCTTCCCTGCTGCAGTCCAAGGCACCCTCACTGGGCCACCCCAGGGTATGACAGCTCTGCGCCCTGCCGAGACTCTCGGGCCGGCAGCCACCCTGCACACATATGGCACCCTGCTGTACTGTGCCCACCCACCTCTCTTGGCTTCATGCTGAATTGTCCAGTAAGCACAAGAGAAGGAAGAAGGAAGAGATGTTATTAGGGTATTTATTTATTGAATGTTTTTGCCTCCAGGGTTGTTGCTGGGGGCTCAGTACCTGCACTATGAATCCACCGCTCCTGGAGGCCATTTTTTCCCATTTTCTTGTCCTTGTTGTTATTGGAGGTTGTTGTTGTTTTTTTTTTAATTGCCAACAGGGTTATCACCGGGACCCAGTGCCAGTACTAAGAATTCACCACTCCCAGCAGCCACTTTTTCCTCTTTCTATCCGTTTTATTAGATAGGACAGTGAGAAATCGAGAGAGGAGGAAGGGGAGAAAGATAGGCACCTGCAGAGCTGCTTCACGGCTTGTGAAATGAGCCCCCTGCAGGTGGAGAGTGGGTCCTTGTGCACGTTACTGGGTGTACCACCACCCAGCCACTCAACATTATTTTCTGACAGTGAAGAGAGAGGGAGAAATAGAGAGACACCACAGCACCACTCTGCCAGCCGCAGAGCACCCCCTTGTGCTGTTCATGGTGCCTCAGTGTGATGCTGGGGCTTGAACCCAGGGCCTCTGGTGTGGTAGACAGCCTATCTCCCCATCCTGTTCAGTTCTTAGTAGCCAGACCTCAAAAGGCCCAGAGCCCTGTTATAGTATCTTCCACTTGGCTCCTCTGACCTGGGTTTTCTCCAGGCCTGATGCCACTTTCTAGCCCAATGCTCCTGGTCATTGCTGGAGAAAGTCCCATGTGCCTGGTGATGGGTTCAAGCCCCCAACCCCCCATCTGCAGGGGGAAATTTTGCAAGTGGTGAAGCAGGCCTGCAGGCATCTCTCTCTCTCTCTCTCTCCCTACCATCTTGATTTCTGGCTGTCTCTACCCAATAAAGATGACAAAAAAAATTTTTTTTTAAGAGAGAAAGCAGGGGCCTGGGTGGTAGCGCATCAGGTTAAGCGCACAAGGCGCAAAGCACAAGGACCGTCAAGGATCGAGGTTCAAGCCCCCAGACCCCTCACCTGCAGAGGGGTCCCTTCACAGGCGGTGAAGCAGGTCTGTAGGTGTCTGTCTTTCTCTCTGCTTCTGTGTCTCCCCCTCCTCTCTCGATTTCTCTCTGTCCTATCCAACAACAATGACAACAATCACAACAAGGGTAACAAAATGGGAAAAGTGGCCTCTGGGAGCGTCAGCTGCTGCTGGCATCATTCTCCTACTTGCTGTGTGATCTCCTTGCTCAAGATGCACGGAGGGGGAGTTTTTCCCCTCTGGCACTAGCAGTAGGAGGACTCCACTCATGGTGGCATGTGCTGGGTCATGCCCTGTGGCCCTCAAGGCTCAGTTGCCTGTTTCTGTGTGGGCAGGTGGGGGGAGGCGGCCAGTCTCCCAGGCACCATCCTCCTCATTGCCTAGGCTATAGCAGCCTCTAGGGGTTGCCACGGTTACTGAGCACCGAGGACCAAGTCTTGCACCAGCCTGAAGTAAAGAGTTCTCAGGGGAGTAGGGCGGTAGTGCAGCGGGTTAAGCGCAGGTGGCTCCAAGCTCAAGGACCGGCGTAAGGATCCCGGTTCGAGCCCCTAGCTCCCCACCTGCAGGGAAGTCATCTCACAGGCGGAGAAGCAGGTTTGCAGGTGTCTGTCTTTCTCTCCTGCGACAGACCGCTACAGCGGAAGAGCATCAGGAAGGAGCAGGGTCCCTGAAGAGACCCATGGGTGGACCAGGAGGGTCAGGAGTCGGCGCAGGGGAGAACAGAATACACCACACTCTGTTGGAGGGTGAATCTGAACTCCATTTTTATTCAGCCAGTGAGAACTTATATATCTTTCAGTCTTACATAAACAATATCTGAAACAGAAAGTAAAGCTCATTTCTTGATTAGATGGCCTTGCGGTTTTACAGAAATGTCGTACTTCATGGGGTGATGCATTTCTGAGTAATAGGTTTAGCAGATAGTATTTTACGTAGAGTTTTAACATATTTCATAAGAGGAGGTGCGAAAGTATTATTAAGAATTTTTCCTAAAACTTTATGTATTTGATGACCCATAACTTCGTCCACCTCATTTCCTGTCCGTCTGTATCTAATCTGGGAACAGGGACTGTTCATCCCCGATTACACGGCATCATTACCATGTACATAATGAAAACAATAATCAGAGTTTCCAATTTAGATCTGCTCAGGATGCCAAGACCCACTCCCAGAATTCTCCTTCCTTGAAGAGAGTTTTCCTGGGTGCTGACCCTGTCAGACCCATCATTCTGGAGTTGAGTGGGGCGTTGCACTCTCCCCCTCTCTGTCTTCCTCTCCTCTCTCCACTTCTCTCTGTCCTATCCAACAGCGATGACAACAATAAAAAAACAAGGGCAATAAAAGGGAATAAATAATTTTTAAAAAAAAAGGCGGTAGCGCAGCAGGTTAAGCGCAGGTGGCGCAAAGCACAAGGACAGGTGTAAGGGTCCCGGTTCGAGCCCCTGCCTCCCCACCTGCAGGGGAGTCGCTTCACAGGAGGTGAAGCAGGTCTGCAAGTGTCTCTCTTTCTCTCCCCCTCTCTGTCTTCCCCTCCTCTCTCCATTTCTCTCTGTCCTAACAACGATGACGACATCAATAATAACTACAACAGTAATAACTACAACAACAATTAAAAACAAGAGACAACAAAAGAGAAAATAAATAAATAAATATACAAAAAAAGAGTTCTCAGGAGTGTCCCGAGGGCAGGGATGATGCTTGTCCACAGCTCAGCACTGCCTCCCCTTGCTCCCTGGGGCCTGGGGTTGGAGGGCTCAGCAGGAAGGGCAGGAAGGAGCGGGTGGAGCCCGCTTGCCCAGGAGACTGACTCTGCCTCTAAGTGTGTGTGTGGGAGCACACACACACAGGAAGGTGAATGTGTGCACACGTGTGAACACAGATGGGGACAGACACACCACAGCACACACAGGCAGTGGCGGCTCTGAACGGGCACTCATTCCCCACGTCACCCCTCCCCGGAGCCTGCCCCTGTAAGCGCTCCACACCGTGATCTCTCTCCAGATGCCACCAGCCTTGCTGCTCCCTGCTCAGGCCTCTGCAGCAGCTTCCTGCCACGGCTGGACCACCACAGATGGCCCCCACCAGCGAGATGGCTTCTCACAGTCCCAGAGACCAGGCCTCAGTGTCTGCAGGGCTGCTGCTTCCACTCTCTCTCTTTCTCTGCGGCTTGAAGATGGGTGTCTGCTCCCTGTGTCTTTGTATGGTCTCTCATTAATTTTTTAAAAATACTTTTATTTATTTATTTTAAAATATTTATTCCCTTTTGTTACCCTTGTTGTTTTATTGTTGTAGTTTTTATTATTATTGATGTTGTCATTGATGGATAGGACAGAGAGAAATGGAGAGAGGGGGAGAGAAAGACAGACACCTGCAGACCTGCTTGTGAAGCGACTCCCCTACAGGTGGGGAGCCGGGGGCTTGAACCAGGATCCTTAACTCCAGTCCTTGCGCTTTGCACCACCTGCGCTTAACCTGCTGTGCTACCAGCAGACTCCCTACTTTTATTTTCTCATTATTGCATAGACAAAGAGAAATTGAGAGGGGAGGAGGATATAGAGAGGAAGAAAGACACCTGCCGCCCTGCTTCTCCACACGCAGAGCTTCCCCCCTGCAGGAGGGGACCAGGGTCTTGAGCCTAGGTTCTTGTGCCCTGGAATGCGAGCACTTAACATTGTGCCGTGGCCTACCCTCCCTTAAGTTTTTAATCTTTATTTATTTATTGGATGGAGACAACCAGAAATCTAGAGGGTAGGGGGAGTTAGAGAGGGAGAGAGAAAGAAAGACAGCTGCAGGACTGTTTCACCACTTGCAAACTTTCCCCCTTCAGGTGGGGGCTGGGGCCTCGAACCCCACAAGGACACAGTCACCGTGCTTTCAGGGTCACCCTAGTGACTGCATTTCCCCTTACGTAGCTCATTGCAGCAGAGTCCCGTTCTGAGGCATGGGGAGGGGTGGGGCGTGCCTGTGCACATCTGGGGAGGACGGGTTTAGCCCACAGTGGGTGGGCAGCCAGGGGAGGAGCCAGGGGAGGCGCAGTGGGCATGCACCTCGCTGCCTTCTTCTGGCTCCTGGGTCCACTTCCCGTTCCAGCTGCAGTCGGCTGCCGCAGGTGTGTGTCAGCCCGAAGCCCAGACACGCACCCGCCGTGCAGACCTGGAAGCCCCACGGCCTGTGTGCAGGACATGGAAGGGAGTCTGCTCCCGGGCTCTTTCCCTTCATGGAGGCTCCTGGCATTTCCTTACAAACGTCCCCCACCCTTCCAACCTCTCCTGCCACCCCGTGTCCCCTTTCCTTGTCTCTGACTCTGCCATGCCCTTCGTTTGTATAAAGGCCCTGTGAATCACATTGCATCTACTACTTAGCTAGTCCAGATCATGTCCTCCATTTCAATTTAATTTCATTTACTCACATTTTCAAAGTCCTTTTGTCACGTAAGGACACATACCAGACATTGACATGGGGGGTGGTTTACACTGCTCTCTACCACAGCACCCCCGCTTCCTTCCATCCCTCCAAGGGAGCTGTCCATCACGGTGTCCCCAACAGTAGTCCCCAGGCCCAAGTTGCTCTGACCTGAGTCCTATATTATTATCACCATCATCATCATTATTTATGTATTGGATAGAAACAGTCAGGAATTGAGAGGGAAGGGGGAGCTAGAGAGGGAGAGAGACAGAGAGACACCTGCAGCCCTGCTTCACCACTTGGGAAGCTTTCCCCCTGCATATGGGGACCAGGGGCCCGAACCCAGGTCCTTGAGTATCGTAGCATGTGCACTCAACCAGGTACACCACCACCTTTTTTTTTTTTAAATCTCCGCCAGGATGATTGCTTGGGTTTGGTGCCTGCACAACAAATCCATTGATCCTGGTGGCCAGTTTTTCTTTAAAAAAAAAATTCTTTTGGGAGTTGGACAGTAGCACAGTGGGTTAAGCGCACATGACAGGAAGTGCAGGGACTGGCACAAGGATCCCAGTTTGAGCCCCCGGCTCCCCACCTGCAGGGGAGTCGCTTCACAGGCGGTGAAGCAGGTCTGCAGGTGTCTGTCTTTCTCTCCCCCTCTCTGTCTTCCCCTCCTCTCTCCATTTCTCTCTGTCCTATCCAACAACGACGACATCAACAACAACAATAATAACTACAACAATAAAACAACAAGGGCAACAAAAGGGGAAATAAATATAAAAAAAATTTTTTTTTACTTATTGTTTTTGTTTGCTAGGACAGACAGAAACTGAGGAAAAAGGAAGAGAGGGAGACACTGGCAACCCTGCCTTAGCCCTTGCGAAGGGAGCAGGTGTTTGAACCTGGGTCCTTGTGCGTGGTGATAAGTGTGCTGGACCAGGTGTGCCACACGCACCCCCACCCCGCCCATCAGAGTCCATGAGGGGCTCCCTGGAAGGGCACATTAACGCAGCTCCAGCCTGGTGCTGTCAGTGCTCAGCCTCTGGGGGGCCAGTGTCCATCTGTGCTCGCAGAGGGAGCAGGAAGGGGTGGCGGGCAAAGGCGTCCTGGCTGAGCCTTCCTTGCTGCTTCCTGCTGGCCCCCAGGCTGTAGGGAGGATCCCTGGTATTCTCCATTCAGTTTATTTCATGCGGGTTTCTGTCTGACAGATATAGAGACTTTGTGAGAGGGTTAGACAGGTTGGGGGTGGGGGGCAGCAGGAAGGGAAGTGCGTTTGCCTTGGAGCTGATGATGGCACTAACTTATGGGGCCCCTCCCTGGCTCTGGGTGGGAAACTTTGTTGTTGTTGTTGTTGTTGTTGTAACCAGGGTTATTGCTGGGTCTCAGTGTAAACGCAAATCCACCTCTCCTGTAGCCACTCCCCTCCTCTCTCTTCTTCTCCCTCTCCCTCTCCCTTCCCCTCTCCCTCCCCTCCTCTCTCTCTCTCATAAATACAAAACTTCAGACCAAAAGTGGAGATAGAGAGGGAGAAAGATTCCTACAGCACTGCTTCCTCCCTGCATGTGGGGACAGGGGACTAGAACCTGGATCCTTAAGTTGTGTGGGCTCCACCAAGTGGCCCCCCTGGGTGGGAATCTTACTTGTTTGTTTTTGAAAAAGAATTGGGAGATACATTAGCTGCAGCTATCAAGAGACCCGTCTCTTTCTGTGTCAACTTCTCCTCTGTTGGATTCTTCCTCTTTCTGGCCTTGACATAACCACAGGCATTTTTGATGACCAGTCAGGAGAAACATTCACTCTGTGTCCAATGAGATGATTTATTTGGTGTCATTCCATCTGTTAGTTGTTCGGTGCAGGTGGTTTCAGAATACTTCCATGACCCTGACTTCCCCAACTGATGACAAGGTCCTCAGGGTTAGTGGCGGTTTTGGAATGTTAATATGTTCATCTTCACCACCAGATATATGCAGAGAGTGCAAGAGAGAAACAGGTTGGAAATGTACAGAGCCAAAGTTTGGTCCATTAAAATGTTTCCAGTCCTGGGAGTCAGGCAGTAGCTCAGTGGGTTAAACGCAGGTGGCACAAAGCACAAGGACAGGCGGAAGGATCCCGGTTTGAGCCCCCGGCTCCCCATCTGCAGGGGGGTGTCACTTTATAGGCGGTGAAGCAGGTCTACAGGTGTCTGTCTTTCTCTCCCCCTCTCTGTCTTCCCCTCCTCTCTCCATTTCTCTCTGTCCTATCCAACAACAACATCAATAACAACAACAATAAAAAAAAAGAACAAGGACAACAAAAAGGAAAATAAATAAATACATTATTTAAAAAAAATGTTTCCAGTCCTCTAATGCAATCACGTAAGATGAAAGCTAAGATTATCCCTTGCCAGGGGTGCAGCAGATAAAGCTAAATTCACACACTCTAGATTGTTTTCTCGCTGGACGACAGCCGGGCATCACTGAGTTTAGCAGTCCCCCTGTGGGTTTAACCCCAGACGATCAGGACGACAGTGTGTCTGTCTGTGTGGGGTGCCAGGTGACTCGTGCATCTCCATGGCTCAGCATGTTGAGGTAAACACCAGTTGTGATGCAAGCATAAACTTCTCTCCGTGCTCAGCCTTGTCCGAAAAAAAAAAAAAAAAGCCTGGGGTTTCTTCCTGTCCCCATCCCCAGGGACAACAGTGTCTGCGGGGTACCCGGACACACTGTTTCATGAAGATAGAAGCAGAGTGTTTGCGTTCCAGCAGGACCAGGCCAGGGAGGGGGAGAGAAGTATTGGAGAAGTGCATCAGTTAGAAAAATTCAACATAGGTCAATATGTTCTTTTCCTGCATTTTGTGTCTTTGTAGTGTTTTTAAGCTTTTGAAACTGTGATTTGTTATGACTTAGTTCCTCCTACTCATTTTTATATTTAAATTTTTAAGATGTGTTTTACTTATTTCCTGTGAGACAGCTTCTGCGTGTGAGAGAAAGTAAAAGTGTGGAGAGAGAGAGAGAGAGAGAGAGAGAGAGAGGTGGCAGAGCACCACTCCATTACTTGTGGCTCCAGACATCCAACTAGAAGCCTCAGGCATTAAAGTCTGAGCTGTTTCTTTAGCCACCATATTTATTTTTGCACGTTATTGTGCATTCATTCTTCTCTGAAAGAATACACATTCTCCGGGGAGCCCCCGCACACCTGGAGCAGTGCCCATGTACAGGGAGCCTGCCTGGGACAGAGGCTGAGACAAGCAGGGAGAGAGGCAGAGTGTTGGAGACACTGCTGGGAGCGAGGTGGAAGGCAGGTAGCCTGGCCTGCTGCGGCCAGCAAGGAGAGGGACAGGAGAGACGGTGCCTTTCCCTGGGACAGGTGCTCTCCAGCTGCCTTCTCCTTCTGCGCCTGTAACGAGGGGAGGGATGATTAAAGACTGAAACAGGTGGTACGTTCTGGAATCCTGACAAAGAGTCCAAAAACTGTCACTCCCTGAGAAAAGGAGATTCATCAGAGCCAACATCAAGCAGATGAGAGGCATTGTGGGCTGGGCGCTTCCCAGATCTCTCCAGACTCCCCCAGGGTAGCTCTCCAGAAGCCGGGAACTCTTCAATTCAAGACACCCTGTTAGGGAAGTGCCAGTTTAAATGCAGCTAATAAAAGATGCGATTTCCAAGAATTCTGCTAAACAGATAACGGCACACGATAAGGTATTTAAAGAGCAAATTAAGAGACGGCAGTCTCTCAGGCATACGTACACAAAGGAATAAATCGTACTAAAAATAAGACAGCAGAAAGTCTAGGATGATTTTTTTAAATCCAAAGACAAGTGACACAGGATGAAGAAATATTTGTGTCTCGTATCACAGCCAAAGATGGATTTTCCGACCGCATCGTAGTTCCTGTAAACGGCATGTTTAAAATGCGCCAAAAAAAAAAAAAAACTAAT